>NW_027286292.1:11903709-12278709 GCF_022747635.1 Hetaerina americana | reverse complement strand
CTTAGAGCCAGGCTATATAAGTTGAAAAAATGTTGATGTATGCTGCCTGATGATGATGCGCAGCATCGAAACCATGGTTGCGAAATATTAAACCTTTATTGTGGAAGGGTAAAGTTTCTTTTTTACCCTCATTATGAAGGAATTCCACAAAGTTAAACCCAAAACGGATACACCAGTGTTGGTTTTGGGGCTTGGCGTCTGTGAGGAAGAGGAAGAGATAATGCGGCAACGAAGAAGGAAATGTGGATAGCAACGTTTCAGGAGGTAGGCTTTGAGATTTTATAACTAAAGTCGGGTGATGAATGATTTTTGTGTATTCCATGGGCATAGAAAAGGAGTGAATAGATGATAATGCGTTTAGTGCGCGGAGAGTTTGGCGTGAATTGAGGTGAGCAACTGACAGTAGGAAAGATAAATTTCGGTGCCTGAGAAGTGGCATTAGGGCTGGAAATCAAGAAGGTGAATGAGATGGTGAAAGTGAAATTCGGACATTTATATAGAGGAGGAATCGAAGGCTTAGATTCAGATTAAAAATATGTCACCAATGAAATGGACCTAAAAAATGTTTTGAGTGCTGTGAGAAGAGGAAATCTTCCTTCAGAAGACCCATAAACCCGTTGCGTACGAGTTATTCATTATAGTATCGATAGAAGTGGCCTTTATCTGCAGAAAAGATTGGTTTCTGATAAAGAGTGCATTTTTTCAAGCACAAAGTGGGTCAAATTGAGAAGTAAATCCGTGGAATAGACGTTGGGGAGCCGGGCGTTCAGAAATGAAGATTTACAGTGCAGCAAGACCTTTAACTGCGGGGAATGGAAGCGCATCAAGAGGTTAAATACAAGTATATTGCTGCCGTTGTGGAATCGCCTTCCAGAGTGAGTTAGAGACTGCGGAGTCTCTCTAAAAGATTTTGTGTAGGGGTTGAAGGAGGGAAGTAAAGAGGTAAGGGTTTGAGAAGGAAATCGACATAAGCAGAAATGGATCCAGTGTATATGATTTACATACATCAAGTGTACATTTAGTATATGATATGATATGATTGGTCTAGATTATTTGTTTTGCTTATTTTGGGATGCAAATAAAATCAGGATTTGCCTGATTTTTTTGCGGGAGGGGAGGAGGAGAAAGAAAGCTAATATCAAATGTTGCAAGCTCTGCTTAGGGAGCTCGAGAGCCCTACCAACGTTCACGCCCAGAGATGAATGCAGACAAATGCACGGGTACATCGAGGCGAACAGCCGTAATTTTCGGACGTTACTGCTCTACCGCCGTGTTTCGCTCGATGGCAACGGAAAAGGTGGGAGGCGTCCCCCTCTCCACAACTTGCCCACCACCCCTTTCACCTCTCCGGGTGTATCGGGTCGGGGAAGCGGTATTTGACGGGTCGATGTTTGTTTAAGGTGTCATTTACGGAAAAACTGACTAATATTCATACAATCGAAAATACCTTCCGCTCTGACTCACCCACCTTTACAAGTAGAGTAAGTAGGGCTTATCAGATATCTTATCCAATATATTAATCCGTAATCCGTATTTCCCTCATTACGTATAGAATTAGTTCACTGTGAATCAGAGAACCAAATCAACCGACTAGGTATGCATCTCCTGACTACGGAAGGGCGCCGGACAGAAAGACAATAGCCTTATTATCGACACTGGCACAATTGTGTAGACCGGCCAGGGATGCGTATATAAGGAAAAAAAAGGTCTGTCTACAACCGGGCATTGCAGTACGATGTTAATATCTTTTCATTGTGTAGAGGATTTAATAATAATAAATTTAAAATAACAATTTATTGATAATAATTTAATAATAACAATCTATTATTGTTACAATAATACAATCTATACAACAATACAATACAAGCTATACAACCCCCAAAGGTGCCATAGGAGGCACCTTTGGGGGTTGTATTAAATATAATAAATGCCTCGAAAATTTCCGGCTACAGGGTGCAGGTACGGAATAGATCAATAGATTCATGAATGGAATCGAAGGGATTTCAGTGAATGACAAATTTGCTGCGGTAAGGCCTATGACGACGCGAGCATAAAAATTGTTTATTTTGAATGTGCTGGCTGAACCTTCAGAAGCAGATATTATAGATATTGTACAATATGCTGTGACCGTGTGTGGCTCAGTATTGCTCATTCCCATTGGAACAAAGAAGGAAGGTAGTTACCATTTCCACTTTCTCCCAAGAGTATATTCCGTAATGATGAAAGAGATAGGAATTTAACCAGATTTCAGGCTACCCGGTATTTCTGAACGAGCTTATAGTAACTGCTTTTTATTTGAAGAATCGCGTAGTTTTAAATGCCATCGAAAAAGTCACATCTGGATGAAGCCCTGGTAAACAAAAAGAATTACTCCTAGCCCCGGGACCCCACTCTGTGGAATCGATCAATCCTTTCACCACAAATATTCCTGCGACCTTGGAAAAATGCCTCCTGTTTTAGACTTGGGAGTTATTGTTAATTCAACGGGCCTGCAAGCGCCATCCTCGCCACTACCGCCCCCACCGGCAATCGCCCGAGGGATGGAAATGCCGCCAACACCGGGTTAAATGTTAAGAGCACACCGTTGGTTGTTATCCCAGCCTCTGACCCCATATCATCCCCTTCCACCTCTCTTGATATAAACTTTGCCGACCCCCGTAGTTCTCGACGTACCTCTCCCTCCCGCTCTCGCTCGGCTGCGTTTGTGCCGCTGCTCCTTTCCTTACTGATAACTCATGGTGTTTCCCCCTCTCTGCCAGTTCCTCATCACTGGAACCCCTACCACCGTTCTTTTGATTTCCATAGCCTTTAATCTCCTCTATCGACCCCACTTCTTTCCTTCTGCATGATTCAGTAATGGAAATCGAAGGAAATATTGAAGTAGGTAAAATCTGAAGATTTTATGGAATATGACCAACTAAGTCAGATAACAGTCAAGAGGTCAGCGAATGAAGATAAAAGTTCACCTTTATTATCAACAAAGAAAACCTAGCGAGGGAGGAGAAGAAAACAGTGACATATCATCTCAACGTTGGGATCGAGAGATTATCAAATCCTAATGAGTCAGGGTCCATCCAATTAGGAAAATACGTCAAACTCGCTGGTAAAATTCCTAGAGTTAGCACATAACAGTTCATGACAGCCGCAGAAAGGTAGTGAGACGCGTAGTAAAGCGTGGCACAGAGGAAATCAACGCACTGCGCACTCTGCGAAATCGCAATAAGCCACACATAATTCAGAGGTTTTGAATAAGAATTGGCTGTACCAGAGGCAACATAAAAGTACAACAGGAAGACTGCATACGCAAATATCTTAATCTCAATTTATTATTTTATTATTTAATTGTTTATATGGTGATAATTTATCCCTTGCTGAATTACACAGATATACTGTGACTTATTCCGTGAGGTCTCTTCTATTACATATAATGTGTACTATTGCACGGAGGGCAGAAGACGCAGGAGAAGAAGACCAAATTAGTTAGAATAGGAACGTGGAATGTTAGGACAATGATGAGGACAGGGAGATTGGAGAATATTAAGCGAAAGATGGAAAGGGGAAAAATAGATATTTTAGGTCTATGCGAGGTGAGATGGAAAGATAGCGGGGATTACTGGAGTGAGAATTATAGAATAATATACAGCGGCGGGGACAAGAGCCAAAGATGGGTTGCCATAGCATCAAATGAAGAGGTAGGAAGAAGCGTATTCAACATAGAACAGGCAACGGAGAGAATATTACGAGTAGAGATAAAAGCAGAACCGACGAACTTGGTTATTATTCGGGTATACATGCCACAGAGCAACCATAAGGAGGAAGAGGTCGATAGGATATACGAACAGTTAGAGGACCTAATCGAGAGTGTTTCTACAGGGAAAAATTTGATAGTGATGGGGGATTGGAATGCGACGGTAGGCGAAGGGAGAGATGGTGATGAGGTTGGGGACAAAGGTTTAGGCACGAGGAATGACCGTGGGGAGAAAGCAGTTGAGTTCTCCAGGAGACAGGGGTTAGTCATCACCAAAACGTGGTTTAGACACCAAAAAAGACGCAGATATACATGGAAAATGCCAGGTGACTCAGAAAGGTATCAGCTAGATTATATCCTGGTTACACACAGGTTTAGGAACAGTGTGATAAATTCCCACAGCTTCCCGGGAGCGGATGCGGACTCTGACCACAATTTACTTGTTACGAAATGTAGCGTCCGTTTCAAAAAGATAAGGCAGGGGCGACGGGTAAGAAAATGGAATGTAGAAGCATGAAATGAATTGAAAAGGAAGAAATACCAACAGGCCGCAGAGAAAATCATGGAGGATGGTAAAGAGCTGAGTACTATCGAAGAAAAATGGGAAAATATGAAGAAAGGGTTATCTAAAGCCGCCAAAGACATTATTGGAACTGTTAACGCGAAAAGGACTAGGAAACCATGGATCACGGATGAGATGATTACAAAAATGGATGAGAGGAGAAAATGGAGGAATGTAAATGCTAAGATAGGCAAAACGAAGTACAAAGAATTAAATAATAAATTGAGGCGGGTAACAAATAAAGCAAAAGAAGCATGGCGGAAAACGCAGTGCCAGGATATGGAAAGTTTTTCAGAGGAAGGGGAAAATTGGTGCGCTCTAGAGTAAGGTTAAATCACTATCGGCAAGCGAGAAAGGAAGATCTATGCAAACAGTGAGGCGGGTAAGATCCAATAGAGATGGAAGGAAAATTTGGAAGAACTGTAAGGTAAAGAACTTGGGCCAACAAGGTTGGACATAGAAAACATGACGAAGAGGAAGATAGTTTAGGCCCAGGCATACTAGACGATGAGACAGAGAGGGCATTAAGGCAGATGAAACTAAATAAGGCCGTGGGGGTGGATAACATTCCCGCGGAACTATTGAAATGTTTAGGAAAATGTGGGAGGAAGAGACTATATGGGCTGATTCGTAGTATCTATGAAGAAGGAATCTGGCCGGAAGACTTTGTGAGATTAGTTTTAGTTCCTATTCCTAAAAAGCTAAAGGCTACATCATGTGAGGACTACCGGACATAAGTTTGTTTTCCCACGCAGCTTAAATTGTTCTCAGGATAATAAACAAAAGGATAGAGAGTAGGGCAAATGTTTACTTGGGGGATGAGCAGTTTGGGTTTAGGAAGGGGAGAGGTACGCGTGATGCTATTGCAGTAATGACATTATTAATCGAGAGGAATATAGAATACAACCAGGAAGTAGATAGTGTGAATTGGGAAAAACGAAAGAGTATATTGCAGAATATAGGAATAGATTGGAGGGAAAGGAGGCTGATCCGTAACCTGTACATGTCTCAGACTGCTCAGGTGCGGGTGGGGAACGGGGAGTCCGGATGGGCAGTGTTAGGAAGGGGTGTAAGGCAGGGTTGCCCATTCTCATTGTAGCTGTTCAACCTGTATGTGGAGGAAATGATTGAAGAGGGATGGGAAGAACTGGAGGTAGGAATGATAGTGGGCGGGGAATTCGTAAAATCAGTTAGGTTTGCTGATAACCAAGCTTTAGTTGCAGCATTGCTGAGTGAATTGGAAATTCAGTGCGACAGGTATGGGATAAGAATCAATATTAATAAACCAAAGGTTATGCGATTTTCTAGAAAGAAAAAGGCTAAGCTAAACATTAATTTAGGAGGGCGAAAAGTAGAGCAGGTAGAACAGTTTACGTATCTCGGAAGTGTTTTGGACCAACACGGTGCAAGTAGTAGGGGCGTAAGGAGAAGAATTGCGCTAGGCAAAGAGGCTTTCACAAGGAGGAGGGAGTTGATGACAGGGACGTTGATTATGGATATTCACTAAAGACCCGTAAAAACTTTGATATGGAGCGTAGCTATGTACGGCGCGGAAACGTGGTCTTTGAAGCAGGAGGATAGATGTAAATTGGAGGCTATCGATATGTTGGTGTGGAGAAGAATGGAGAAGGTGAAATGGACCGAGAAGAATACAAATGAGGAAGTACTTGGAATGGTGGGCGAAGAGAGGGGTTTGTTGGGAGAAATCCTATGGAGGCAATAAAAATAGATGAAGGGCGAATTGACTGCCATTGGGGTGCTGATAACTGTTATATAGAGGAGAATGTTAGGCAAACCAGGGATGTGCAGGAACAGGATAGGGATGTTGGACGGGATGAAGGGAGGAAGGTAGTACCTTCTTAGAGTAGAATCTTCAGATATGAAGAGGGGTTGGTGTAGAGTAGGATAAGGTGCGAATAAGGTTCACACATTAGGGTAGGATTACCCAGGAAGATCTGGTACCCGAAAAATCACTTTAGCTTAGGTGGAACTGCAGGTGCACAGAGTGCCTCCCCCGGGAATCGAACCCCTGACCCTCCGGTCAGCAGTCCAACGCTCTACCCCCTGGACTACCGCGACCCACGGATAAACATATGTACGTATATCTAATACCATAATGAGTCCCGAGAATCAGCACATTACAAACATATTCCGAACATGAAAGCGTATATGCATATTTAGCGGCAAAGGAACCGACTGTGTTGCTGTGTAATAATTTCCTTTTCTAGGATTAAAAATAATGTACGCATGTGAACAAATTCCATGATAGTAATTAATAAGAGACCCGAGGTGAATAGCATTGATTGGATCATCTATAATAGAATGAATAAATTAAATATCCAAATCTACTAGCATATTTCGCTCAGCTTACGAAATAGAGACTAAGCGTTTAGGTATATCCCCGGATATCCAGTCCTGAAGGCTCTAGTAAATCCAGTCTTATACCGCAGAACAAGTAAGAGAGGGGATGAAATACTTGGAAAAGTTCTAGCGTTGGTCCTTAGCCTAGGATACTGAATACCGAACGGGGAAATAATTAGTATGGAAGAGAATTATTAGAGCCGGGTGTATGACTATGGAAGTGGAGTATTACCAATCAGGAGAGAGTAACCCTTCAACCCCATTGTGGGAGCACTACCGATGTGCATGCGGAGGCGTTCGGAGGATAAGATACGTGGGAATGGGGGTGGTAAGAGATGGAGGGGGACGGGAGAATGGGTGACAGGGGGAGACAGCCCGGGCGGCGGCCATCTCACGCAGCCGCCCCACACTCGCTTCCGGTGCCGAGCAGCAACGGAAGGTGGGGGGCAGCCACTGAACCAGGAGATATCGCGTCAAACCTTGAGGTCGCTTAGCTTTCGGTGTGATTTGCAGGGAGGGGTGGGGTTTGGGAGGTCGGGTATGTGCGGGGGAGGAGTCGGTGTGGGAAGGAAGGAAGCGAGGTGGGGCGGATGATCTCTAGCGCGCGTGTGGAGACCCCCGTCCCGCCCCCCATCCGACCTCCCCGACCCCCTTGCCCGCCCGTCCCCCGCTCAACCAGTGATTATGGATCGGATGGAGTGGAAAGGCTGCCTGAAGAACTCATCTCTTTGCATGCATGCCTCCATTGATTCTCGGTCGCGGCGGAGAGGGTGCGGGGCGGGAGATTGGATGGGATGTTGTCATGTTCACACCTACAGCAAAGCTCCCCTAATAGACCTTCTCCCTCCTCCGGCCTCCTTCCCAGCCCCTTCCACCCCATCCCCCGCACCCCCCACCCCACCCCGGCTCCCGGGACGACGCCCGCCCTCTCATTCAGTGCGTCCGGGGGTGGGTTGGGATTAAAGGGGAAGTGGTTTGACTGGGAGGTAGGGGAAGAGGATGAGGGAGGCGTGGGATGGATGGGGTAAAGAGGGTTTTGTGTGGCGGTGGGGGGAGAGAAGGAGGGTGGGCCGCGACCCCTGGGCATTTGACCGGGGAAGGGGGAATTGGAGTGGATTGGGGGACCCGAGTGGAGGAGGAGATTGGTGCGGCGACGTAGTCGGGTGAAAAGGGGGCAAGTGCGGATGGATGGGCGAGAGGGAGTGATGCTTGTTTGGCAACGAGGATCCGTGTGACGGACTGGATGGTTCTCCGAGGGGGAGAGGGGATGGTAGCGTCTTAGTCCCTTGTAAAACATTGGGGCGTTGGTTTGCCGGCGAGCATGTGGCCCCGAAATCCAATCGAACTGGGGCACAAGTGCCTCAGGCTTTGCTGCTCATGGTATTTCCTCCCGGGAGCCGGGTGGTAGAGGGCCCCGACTCCCGGGGGCCCCAGACGAGGATTTGCCAAATCTGTCTGTGGGCGTTTGCTTGCATGTGTTTGTGTGCGCACACGCGTGTGTTTGTATGTAGCGGAATCGGATGATGTGGCATAAGTTGCCGAATTGACGGGATATCTACGATCCCAAAACGACGTAAGCAAGTTAACCGCTATTTGTATGTGTGAGCGAGGGGCTTGCTGTCACGGTGGGAATAAATTTCATGATGAATAATAAAAAAAGAGATGGCCAATTTTCCAAAATGACTGACACTCACCCCGCTCGCTTTAAACTCACAACATGTAGCAGGTTGGCAACTGTTCACGTTCGATGGACGGGAAACCTCAATGTCCACGGACGTTTAACTATCGTAATTAAGCTCATTCGTGAATATATTTAGGAGGCATATATTAACTACATCCTTCAAAAATTACTGCCTTCTGTACCAGAATTAAAATGGTGAAGAAATGAACGTGAAATGAGCGTGAAATGGACGATCGTAAATGGGAATCATTTTAATTGTACATAATCATGTTTGCTGCACTGCTCAAATATTTCCTTCTTTTAGTTACTTACGTTATATAAAATAGGCACGCATCTTATTTCTACTGGTTGAAATTTATTTTGGATGAGAAATGGATACCATTTTTACAGGTGAGCATGCCAGTTCAATGGTATCATGAAATTTTTAACTCCTTCACATTGCAACTCTGAACTTGGTAAAAAAAAGGCAGTCTAGCCATGGCGAATTGTTATGGAGAGTACGGCGTTAATTAAGTTAAAGTTTTACCTAGGCAAACATTAGAACGATAGTATTAGCTGTAAAGTGTATTTAAATTTAGGAAAATCTTGTATTTTAATTACCTAGCAGTGCTTCTTGAAAAATTTGAGATATAATTCTCTATGCCTTTTCTTATGAACCTATAGAAAAACCTTCACCAAACAACTTCAAAGAATAAATTGTGGATGTTTCAAAATGCATGTATTTTTGATTTTTATTCTTCATTTTTACAGCCGGTGGTTTTCCCCGGCAAATTTGAATTCCATGAATTTTCATTTTTTTCAATATGGATGAACGATGCAAATGATTTAAGGTGCTTAAGTACCATCCAGAATATGAAGAGAAATTTATAAGCAGAAATTTAAACTTTTTAACTACTGTTGTCACCAGTCAGAGACTGCCTGCTACTCAGAAAACGAATGCATATATTCATTGCTAGATTCTCTCTGGGTAGAACAATCAATCGGTTACTTTTATTTATAAAGAGCTCAATGCGAAACCAGGAAGTGGATTACACCCTGGGGAAAATTTATAGCATGGATAAGGTTCGACGTGAAGTATCTCGATTCATTCAAGTATTTTTATAGTAAAATGAAGGACACTCTAACATGATGTGTTGTCTGTCTGGAGAATTACTTGGAAAAGAGAATTTTACTCTTGTTTGGCATAAGCTTTATGATTTAGCTCGGGTTGGGGCAAGTCTAAATATCAATTTTTACGGCTGACCAACTCTATTATTTGATCAGGTCACTGGTACATACCTTAAGAAGTATATTAATAACTGATACAATTCATGTTTCCACTTTTCTGCAAATAATTTTAGAAAAAAAATGTTCTCTACACTGAATTCAATATGTTTACTCCCCCGTTTATCCGTTCCGTAGTTAGTTATCATAAATATATATATATATATATATATATATATATATATATATATATACTGTATATATTTTTTTAAGGTAATCTACCGGTTAAGGTAGGTTTTTGGATGGACACAACTACCAATCAAACATTTTATTACCTAACAAAACACAAAAATCCATCATCCTACTCTATATCAGGTCCCTCTTCATCTCTGAGTACTTTCTTCCTCCCTTCATCCCGTCCAACATCCCTATCCTATTCCTTCCCTTTCCTCTTTTGCCCAACATTCTACCCTCTATCACAGTCTTCAACATCCCACAGCCGGTCAACACCCCCTTCATCCACTTTTCCTGCCTCCATAGGATTGCTCCCAACAAACCCCTCTCTTCGCCCACCATACCAAGCACTTCCTCATTTGTTTTCTTCTCTGTCCATTTCACCTTCTCCATTCTTCTCCACACCCACATTTCAAAAGCCTCCAATCTACGTCTATCCTCCTGCTTCAATGACCACGTTTCCGCACCGTACAGAGCTACGCTCCATATCAAAGTTTTTACGATTCTTTTCTTAATATCCTTACTCAAAGTCCCTGTCATCAAATCCCTCCTCCTTGTGAAGGCTTCTTTGCCTAGCGCAATTCTTCTCCTTACGTCCCTACTACTTTGACCGTGTTGGTCCAAAACACTACCGAGATACGTAAACTGTTCTACCTGCTCTAGTTTTTGCCCTCCTACTTTAATGTTAAGCTTAGCCTTTTTCTTTCTAGAAAATCGCATAACCTTTATTTTCTTAATATTGATTCTCATTCCATACCTGTCGCACTGAATTTCCAATTCACTCAGCAATGCTTGCAGCCCCTTGGCTGACTGACAAACTAAAGCTTGGTCATCAGCAAACCTAACTGATTTTACGAATTCCCCGCCCACTTTCATTCCTACCTCCAGTTCTTCCCATGCTTCTTTAATCATTTCCTCTGCATACAGGTTGAACAGCAACCGTGATAATGGGCAACCCTGCCTTACACCTCTTCCTAACACTGCCCAACCGGACTCCCCGTTCCCCACTCGCACCTGAGCAGTCTGAGACATGTACAGGTTGCGGATTAGCCTCCTTTCCCTCCAATCTATTCCTATTTTCTGCAATATACTCATTAGTTTTTCCCAATTCACTCTATCAAACGCTTTTTCTAAATCTATGAAACAGGCAAATACCTCCTGGTTGTGTTCTATATTCCTCTCGATTAATAATCTCATTACTGCAATGGCATCACGCGTACCTCTCCCCTTCCTAAACCCAAACTGATCATGCCCTAAGTAATCATTTCCCCTACTCTCTATCCTTTTGTTTATGATCCTGAGAACAACTTTAGCTGCGTGGGATATCAAACTAATTGTCCTATAGTCCTCACATGACGTGGCCTTTACCTTTTTCGGAATAGGAACTAAAACTGATCTCACAAAGTCTTCCGGCCAGATTCCCTCCTCATAAATATCATAAATACTACGGATCAGCCCATATAGCCTCTTCCTCCCACATTTTCCTAAGCATTTTAAAAGTTCCACGGGAATGTTATCTACCCCCACGGCCTTATTTAGTTTCATCTCCCTGTATATATATATATATATATATATATATATATATATATATATATATATAATTATATATATACATAATTATGTATATAATTATATATATATACATAATTATATATATTATATATATATATGTAAATATAAGTATAGCGATGATATGGGAACACTCACACGAGTAATATAACATTTGGACGGCACAATAGAACACAAATAAAATAGATAACACTCACAGGACACTCACATTGTAGATTGTTTGAGCTTTCGTCCTTCTCCGAGGCCTTCTTCAAGTAATATATATATATATATATATATATATATATATATATATATATATATATATATATGTACACAAACACACACATATTTATTTACACGTACGCACACGTATAAACTCTGGTTCAAAACTTAAACAATATGGAAACATTAAGAAAAGGCACTCACGAATATTGTTGACGTTTCGACAGTCAAGCCGTTATCATCAGAGTCTCACCCTCTGAGTCATCTTCCAAACAGTTCCCATACGATTTAACCGTCATATTAAATTCAATTTAATAACTACTCGCTCATCTGTGAAGAGATATATCAAAACTCCTGGCACATTATATAAAGTCTAAAATGAACTGCACAGCACAAAATATTACATTAGCTCTATGATTGCTAAATTACAGTCATGATTTTGAGCTCACAATTTTTTTTTAATCGCTTGGGCCATTTCATTGAGCAAATTGAGCGTAGATATACTTACTTATATATATTGATATGTATCACTCTTGTTATGTATATGGTATATTTATATTATTTTATTGTTAAGAGTTCGGATCATTTTGTAGTATTGAAATCAAAGCAGTGGTGTTATTAATACAGGGAGTATATCTTCTCTTTTCGTTTACCTTCTGTCCCTCATTCATGTTTGCATGTCGCTCGTTCTTTCCAAAGATTTTTTTCTCATCTTTTTGTTCAAACATACTGTACCATGCTCCCCTCTCTCTCGTCATTACATCTTTGAAACCATGTGCACTACTTCTAGGACTCACTTTAAACTTTCAATCTCCAGTTAGGTTTATCCCATGCCCATCGCACTTTCCCTGCTTTCACAGTTTTAATGAAATAAAAATGATAGATTAAACAGGAATGGAAACTATGGCATTGAGGCTAATATGAAGTTTAGGCTTGTGCATTCTATCATGACTTTACTTTATTTACACTAGGTATTCCATATCCATATAGAAGGTTTCCTACTACGATTCATACCTTATGAATGAATCTTTACAATTGATTGATAACACATAATAAAAACCTAACTGAACTTAATCATCCACTAAAATATGAAAATAGGCTGACTGATAACGATTTGGTATCTCACCCTTTCGTATGTTACGAAAGTCACCTTTCGCAAGTGGGGTAATCAAATATTCTCGAAACTTTATTTGCAAAACATGTATATTTTAGTAAGGAAAAAAACTATTTAGGGAACATTTTGAATCTAAATTTTGAATACCGAAGAAAACATTTAGCTTCCAGGAAATGAAGTTGAAGAAGTTTACGAGTAATTCCAAGCAAACTAAAAGCATGCTATTCATTTGCGTAAAAGCTTTACTTTATATTTACGTCATAAATCGATTTGATGCCACCAAAAAACAACAAAGCTGCCCAAAAGAGGAATACAGAGTAGGTTCTCGGGCGGTCTATGTACGACGAGGGTCTAAATCATTAAGAATTAATACATGATTTTTGATTAGGCTCCTTTAATTATGTCCATTCCATATAATTAATATATGGAATGGAACATTATTTTCAGGTATCAAAAATGAAACATCATGTGAATTTAAAGGGGAATAATACAATTTGGAAAATTTTTCATTGCGTGAAACGCCAGAGGACATATAATTATATTGATTTTATAATCCACTGTTTTAATTATTGAATTTTGTAATAAAGCTATTATAGCGGTGTGACATTTCGCATTCTTTATTCAGGTTAATTTTCACGTTCCATCATTTGCGTGAGGATAGGAAGATTTTATATGTAAAGGACTATATTCTATATATGTATAGGATACCTCGTATTTTCTCCCTCTTACTGTTGCTGTTTTTTCTGCTTCTCCTTTAGATACGGTGACAACAAATTGAAATATATTTTATTCCATTCTCCATGGGCATCTTAATGCAACAATTTCAGAGCGTAAAAATCATTCACCTTGACTGGGACTCGAACCCAGATCCCTCAATATCCGGTCGAGTGCTTTAGCCACTTAAGCTACCGAGGCGTCCTCTTAAACTCTGAAATTTTGGGGCTTTTTAAAGGAACTGGATGTTTGCACTTGAGGAATTGTTGCATTGAAATGCACATTAGCGGATGACTCCGTTACAAGTTACTGTTGCGGCATCTCCCGCAGTTTCTTTGGAATTTGTCAAAGGGAAAACACCATACGTGTTTAAAGTTGGCTTTAACCTCGTGGACAGTGGCGCCTCGCGCACGACTACGAATACATGTGACATTGTATGTACGGTATTTCGTCATAACATCTAGTTCCTTTAAAAAGCCCCAAAATTTCAGAGTTTAAGAGGACGCCTCGGTAGCTTAAGTGGCTAAAGCACTCGACCGGATATTGAGGGATCTGGGTTCGAGTCCCAGTCAAGGCGAATGATTTTTACGCTCTGAAATTGTTGCATTGAAATGCACATTAGCGGATGACTCCGTTACAAGTTACTGTTGCGGCATCTCCCGCAGTTTCTTTGGAATGGGCATCTTATTTGTCTTATGACTTTTCATATAAAATTCATGCGTGATTCGATCAAATAAACAATACTGCATTCATTTGAATGATCTTGATTAGCACTCAATGGATACAAATTTTTCGCAGCTTACTACCATCCCTCCGGATGTTCAATTATAATTTACCTACATTTTCAGTCTGATAGTCCGTCATACCGATATAATTTAGAAACATTTTTCAGGTTGGATCTTTGAAGCTAATACGGTGATAAAGAGTCAGCCCTTATGAAAATGAAAATATTTGGTAATTTGTAAATAATAAATAAAATGTTATTGATCCACCCTGGAGAAAAAATATGAAATTGCGAATTCCTCCCTTCCCAATTGTAGCGGTAAGCGATATATATGACGCGAAACATTAAATTTGAATGACCTAGAACATTCAACCGCAAGACTAACAATTTAAATTTCAGAATCGGCGCTAATGGCAGCGAGCAATTATTTTTCAGTCATGTGGAGGAATGGTGAACTGTTGGCTGCACAGCCAAGAGGACACGCAAATGCCTGTTGAGGACCTTGTTGGTTGGAAGGGATAGGGTCACTACAAAGGGGTAAGTTTGGGTATAACTTTCAGTTTTTTTCAAATAGCAGGATTTTAAATGTAGATGATGATTTTCACGAATATCTTGAGCCCTGGATTCCACATTATTACGCAATGCATCCAAATTTATTGTATTTAATTTAACAATTTTGTTAGTCTCTCTCCCAAAAATTAATTAACAAATACGTTTGCAGAATCATTGAATTGTACACTATCAATTACAAGCTTATGAAGTAACTCAATACGTTGATAGAAAACTAATTACAGTAGCCACTTAGCTGATGTGATCATTTTTCGCTGGCAGAGTTTGCGGTTGAAATAGAATTGGGAAATACTGAAAATGATTCAAAAGTAGAAATTTGTTCTTTTATTTTTCACTTCCTCATTGAAAATGGATTTCTAGACGTTGCTTGAAAATTTTACAGCGATCGTGCATCCTAAAACTCCTGATACAGTTATAAAAACCTCACGGTTTCTCAACTCTCATTAAATAAAATGAATGAGAGCTATTTTATTTTTTTTTAGGAAAACAGAAGCTCCGCTCGAATACCAGCTTCGGAACATCTAAATTCCGAACTGAATTCACACGCTCTAAATTGTCTTGCTCACTCGATCCATCTAATCGCTACGTTTGATATGTTGCTGCGTTCGGTCGTTCAAGTTTTACTCGTCCCTTTTCAACGACTTGATTTGCTTGATCGGCGATCGAGCGGCGGTTGAGAGGCACGGGTGGTGGAACTGCTCATTGAGCCACGATATCCCTGCGCTCATCATTATCGCCGCGCTTTTGACTGTGTGCCGTCGTTTGTTCTCTCTCCTACCCAGCCCACCTGCTCTCTGACCCGCACAAACACACGGAACCGTGCATGTGAATCCATTTCGCTCAACGGGCGACAGACACCCACGTCATCCACCCCCGCACCCCGCCCAGCCCCATCCTCCCCCACGCCTCAACCCAGCCCCCTTCCCAAATCGCACCCCCCCCCCGGCGTGCCATCAACACCCTTCCACTCGCCAATGCCTGTCTTCCGCACGCCGACGCCGCACAATAGCCGCCTCCAATCATCCGCCGAACTCCCGGCTCCCTTCGCCCTCTTGGCCAACCTTCCCCGTCCCCGACCCCCACCCACCGTCATTACTCCTCCTCACCCACTAAATATTTCACCCAATCCTTTAAAATCTCTCTCACACTCTCGCCGTCTAACTCCGCACCCTCCGTCCTCTCTATCTCCCTATCTCGAGAGAGAGGAAGAGAGTGAGAGGGGGGGGGAGAGAGGTGTCAAGCGGAATAAATCCCGTGCGGCTCCCGTAATTAAAGGGAGATTCCGCTCGTCGGAGAGGAGGTGACTGATGACGGTGACACGAGAGGACACGGGAGGGGAGCGGGGGTCAGGGGGGGCGAGGGGGGGGGAGGAGGACTCTCTCGAGCGCGCGGACGCCGATATCTCTCTCTTTCGCCCAACTTTTCCCCCTTACCCATCCCCATCTCCCTGCCCCCTCCATTTGCCGCTCGCACTCTATCTCCATCTGGCGCGCGCTCCGGAGAAGCGATCCGCGCGTGCGGCGGGGAATCGAATGCCATTCGATCGAGTGTTCGAATGATGCTGCTGTGGGGGCGGGAGGGGCGGGGGAGAGATGCCAGAGTGAAGGTGGGTGCCGAGAAAGCGGGGTCGCCCCTTTTTCAACGGCGGGAATGTGGGTGGGGTTGGGCGTCAGGAGGTGGGCGTCAAGCGGGGGGCGCAGGGTGGCGGGGTGGTGGGAGAATGGGTGCAAATAAATGAAGGTAGATGTCTTTCTACACTTTTTTAGATGGGGTTTGACCTCCAACCATGTGTAAAGCTGATCCTGAGGGTTTTATTACATTGATTTCAATATTAATATTTTTTTAGATTTGATTAATGTAACTGCCTCTTAATGCTGAGATTTGGCCCGATACGCCTTGTCTTTATTTTGTCATTGCATGTTTGTTCATTGGAATTTCCGTTTTATGCCTGCAACATATTAGATTTCAAAGTTTCGAACTTTATTTGTTGCTTCCTTGAATTTACTTTTCAGGTATTTCTTTGTTCTTTCGGTTTTTAGATGTTTTTTACACCCTACCAGACCTGTATATTTAGAATAAATTTGACCAGAAAGACTTGCAGCATAAATTTCTTTCTTATGTTCTTCACCACTCGCCCTCAAGTTCATTTAATAACTGCGATTATTTGCCCATTTAAACAGAATTGGATAAATTGAATTTAATTGTAAAATAGATTGATTTAATCCCTTTTTACATGAGGTAATTTCATTTATTCTCAATGGGTATGAAAGAGTATTATTTATTTCATCAGTGACCTCTTTCCTTGGCCTCTTTTCTTCTGAGAACCCGCCTGTTTCACGTTTGTTCTCCGCGAGCACCTTCTTTGGTTTACGCAGAATGTGAGGGTAAGTGAAGGTGACATGGAAAATATTTTCTGCCGGCCTAAAATCGAAATTTTTCGGCGATAAAGCATATTTCAGCTTTTTTACGCACCTACAGAGGATTTCGAGATGCGAGCTTGGATGGGGTTTGTCCAAATTTAATGTAGAGAAGAAAGAAATTAATTGGTTTCAGATTTAACGGGGTCGAAGAGAGAATATAGGAGTGCTTTCAATAGAAGATAATTTAGAGCGTGGTTCTTGAAGACAATGTTATTGAAAGGCGATAGAAATTAATCGGTTTTAATAAAGAGAGGCATTTAGGCCTAGTATGAAAGAATTCCACCTAGTAACGCCAGAGAGAGTATCTTATATCGCCCATAATCATCTGCGTAATGTATTTTTCCTTTTTCTATTTCTCCCTCTTTTGTATTCCCTTCTTCCCTCTATTTTAGATTTTATGGTGCACTTTTATCTTAAGCTCCTGATGTCTCATATTAAGAAGGGACCTTAGCACCTTTTGTGCATAGAGAATGCCGTTCCTGAGACATGCCATGTTGCTAATTTGGAATTCTATATTTGTGGATATTTTTGCCATGGATACAACTTGGAGTAACAACAACCAAGTAAAAAAGTTTTATTCATGGAGAAACAGCGCTAATTTCATAAATAAAATTAAGGAACCGAATTTTTGGGCCTTAGTATAATTTCGATGAACTTCGGGTGTTTCCGCTACTAAGCATCCACTAATACATGTATGCATTAAAATAAAAAATTTTTCAAGTGTATAAATCGTTCGCTTTGACCGAGATTCGAACCCGGATCTCTCAATGATCGGCCAAATGATGTATCCACTTAAGCAACTGAGGCGTTCTATTACACTTCACTTACACCTACTGGCTTAGGCATCAATTGCCCGAATATCGAGGGATCTGGGTTCGAATCCCGGTCAAGGCGAATAATTTTTACACTTTAAAAGTTCTTAGTAATTATAAGTTTAATTTTACGTCCCTAGATATGTACGCATAGAAAATACCGTTTCTGAAACACGCCATCTTGTTTAATGTATTGCATTCCACAAAAGAGAGTTCTTATCTTGGAATGAATATATTTCCCCGATTTTTCGGGTGGGTGGTAATGATCGTTATGTGAGAAACTGACGAGGAACTACACAAGTTAGGTTTTAATTGTTTTTCCTAACCCCTTCTTCTACTCCTATATCAATGCCCGATGCAAAAAATATAACTCCAGAAATAAAAACAGTAATCAATACGCCACGACATTAATAAATGCACTCAACAGAAGAATATATACCCAAATATCAATGAATGATATTATAATTACGTGTAATCAACATTAGAATATATTTTTCATTGGAAATGAAAAGCATGACCTTAATGGTATAAAATATCTATGATAAAAAAATTTTGCTTTTTAGATTTATTTGCGTTAAGTCCACACGAGAAAGGTATTATAGCGGTACTAAATCAGCGACAGAAGTTTTTAAATTAATTAATGATAAAATTAATTTTTACTTTTTCTTTAAACTGAGAAAAATACTCAAATGTTTCCGTCAGCTGATAGCATTGAGGACAACAAAAAAGTAAAAGTAGACTTTTTAAAACACAAATTGCAAGAAAATTTTTCAAAACTTCTTACTTCCTGTATTTATAAAAAGTTATTTTAACCATCAGACTTTCCAAAGGGACGCAATGTTATGTGGGTAAATTTGTATGACTATGGTATTCATGGTGCGAATTTTTGTAGGCGCCGGTAGAATTTAGCCAGAGAACTTAAATTTAAATATTTTTGAAAATGCAGTCTATAATATAAGCGAAATGCATGTAACGGTCATTGTATTGCGAGTACGGATACTGTAGATAGATAGATAGATAGATAGTGGTCTTTATTTGGGCGAAATTGAGACCAAATGGTCCCTTCTTCCATTTAACCCATCGTCATATACATATTATATTAGCCATTTAAACTTACAGTTACATTCAAATCTAAACATAAACACATAGAGATAGACATAAATTCATTAATCCAAATTTGCACATCGAAAAGAAAAAAGTATATACATATATATAGACACACACATACACATACATACACACACATATATACCTATATGCATACACATACATACACATATACATACATATCCACACACACATACATATACACACATAAAACATACATACATGTATTCATACACATGCATAAATACATACATAAGTACGCACATACACACCCATACATACATACATATACATATATAAATTAAGAATACTCCTTCAAATACTCAAATTAAATGACAGTGAAGATAGAGTACAATAAAATGAGGAAAGTCTAAGCAAAGAATGAGGTTTGTGGGAAAAGCTAGGGAGAGCGTGGCATTGCTCAACTAGTAAAAACCCACGCAGGAAAAACACCCACGAAGAGAAGGGGGGTGTGAAAAACCTGCGAAAACCCTATTAATTAGAGGAAAGATACATGTACATTGTAACAATCATTTTTACAGAGCATACATATTATTAAGTTACTGAAATTGAATTGGAGAAATTAAATACATTGACAACACATGCGGAGTAATGAGAAGCGTGATGTTTCTAAAAATAATTATGCGAACTCCTACCGCTTGAGATGACAAAACAAAAAGCAGGGTAAAAAACAAAGTAGACACAGTGATCTGTATAACAGCCGAGTGGAATGACGGAGGGATACTGGTTAAGTTAAGTACCTGAGGAAAATGAACTTGTGAAGTGCTCTTCTAAATGTTGTTGTTGATGAAGTTTTTTATGTCATCTGGGAGAGAGTTCCACAGACGGCATGCTGTAACATGAAAAGATTTGTGATAGATTTCCGTGCGATGGTGTGGGACAAGAAATTTATTTTTACCCCTGGTATTTCTGTTGTGGATTGAGTTGATGAAGAGGAAGTTTTTGCATAGATATTTAGGTGTGTGCTTTGAAAGTATTCCATAGAGAAGTGAAAGAATATGTAAATGCCTGCGGCCTTCTAGCTTTAACCAGGATATTCTATTAAATGAGTCGGAAATATGATCGTACTTCCTAAGATCACATATGAACCGCACACAGGAATTATGGGTCTTCTGGAGTTTGGTTTTTAGTTCGCCTGAAAGGTCTTGGCCTACATCACAGTAATCAAAGTGGGGTATGATAAGAGTGGACACAAGAAGCATCTTTAAGGAGGGGGGAGCAATGTGCTTTAACCTTTTCAGTGAATGCAGGGATGAGTTAATTTTCCTGCAGATAGCAATTGCATGATCAGTCCAAGATAATGTTTCATTTATGGTTAAGCCTAAATTATTTACTGTCCTTAGGTATGGAATGATAGATCCTTGCAATTTTAGTGGTGGTAGTTTATCAATACTTATTTTAGAATGTATTTTATGGTATCCAATTTTGATGGACTGACTTTTGATTGGGTTTATTTTCAATAAATTTTTTATTCCCCATAGTGACAAAGCAGCCAGATCTGCATTAATTTCGTTTATAATTGTAGGTAGGTCTTGAAGGCGGGAATGGTGATATATTTGTAAATCATCGGCATAAAGGTGATGATTGCAATTTAAAATGCATTTACTAATATCGTTTATATACAGGGAAAAAAGCAAAGGTCCAAGAATGGATCCTTGTGGAACACCCCTGTGTATTTGAAGCCAGTTAGAGGATGAATTAGGTGTAGTGACACTTTGGAATCGGTTACTTAGGTATGAGCGAATCCACAGTAAAGACGAGGAAGAAAAATTCAGGTTTTGAAGTTTTGCTAAGAGAATATCTTTGTCAATAGAGTCGAAGGCTTTGGTAAAGTCTAGGAGAGTCATTATTGTCACCTCTTTGCGATCCATGGATAGTCGGATGTCATCTGTTATTTTAAGGAAAGCGGTAGCTGTGCTGTGAGAGGACCGAAAGCCAGATTGTAGAGGATCAAGTAAGTTATTTTCATTCAGAAACTTTGAAATTTGTTCGTGAATGAGTCTCTCGAATGCTTTTGATAAAGGAGGCAAGATGCTGATTGGTCTGTATTCAGCAATGTTAGTGGGTGTGGATTTTTTGGGGATGGGACGGACGAGGGCACGTTTCCAGAGGGAGGGATATGTTTCAGTTAAAATAGACCAATTAAAGATATGAGTTAAAACAGGAAGTACAATGGGAAGTAACTTTTGTATGAGAATAGCTGAAATTCCGTCAGCTCCATCTGAGGAGGACTTGATTTTTTTAAGGGCCTGGAGGACTTCCATTTGTGTGACGGGAGAAATTTTGAATGAGCTTCTAGCAGAAACTGGAGTTGGTTCAGAATTTTGCAAATTGTATATGTATTCATTTTTTGCATTAAAGTCGATTTCCGTCGGTGGGGATGTGAATAAACGGTTTAGGTCGTCTGGAGAAATGTCAGCAGGTAGGGAGTGTTGATTTTTAGTTTTTCCGCCACCAAGGTACTTCAAGCTTTTCCAAATATGTGACGGGGGCTCTTTAGATATTTGGAAGGCATATCTGATTTTGGAATTTCTAATGACTTGTTTAGTTTTGTTACGCAGTTTTTTGTAGATATTGAAAACATTTTCGTTTTCTGTACTGAGTCTGGGAAACGGCTTACTCCAAATACATTGCTCAATAAATTTAAAGTGCTATAAAATAATATTAAGCAACCATCTAAATTAGCATTATAAATAATCCGCCAATCAAACGTAAATAATTTGCTAGAAAGAATGCGTTTGGTTCAGATAGTATACCTGGCGCTGGCAACCTTCATTTTTTTATAATAACCTATATTAAATCACATCTGGGCAACTCTGAGGTAAAATTTGTAATGAGATACGATGTCTTAAATATTTATTAAATATTACGTTATAATTTCCAGAGTAGGTAAATATTTTTTGCTCTCTGCTGATTTATCGACACTTACGATTTCCTTTAGAATTGTACAGCTTTCGAGCTCCGCCGCCGTCTGTTCTCGTCTTTTTACTCGTCGAGTGCACTCGGCTCTTCTGCTGATGACTCGTCGTATGGCCAGTAGGCGATCCTCTACGCAGTGGCTGCACTCGATGACTTCAAGCTCGGCCATGAAAAGTAATATGCAGAAATTGACCCACGCCAAACAAATCCAAGAGGCCCTTACCTGAAAGAGAACATTTAAAATAAAATACAATTTGTATAACCCCTGGATATCCGACTTCATTCATTTCCATGAATCGCGGATAGTCGGCAGGAGCACTTGAACCAACCCTTAGTAGTGGAAACGGGCTATTGATATGATTTTGCGTCCAGCACACCGTTAAGAGAGTGGACGGGTTGTATGTACGTGCGTAAAATTTCAGTTTAAAAGTTGGATGATACATCCTTGCATTTTTATTGCATTCCTTGGATACCAGAAAAAGTAGGGTCTCTAAGCTGTATAAGTCCCTCATCCACTATGTGTTGGAAAGCTTGGGGGGAGTGGGGGATAAAGAAATATTTCGTAGCACTTGAATGTGAAGTCAGGTGGAGTTTCAAGCGGTGTTGGGGTGGGGTTGTTCCAAGATGAATTCATCACGGGCCTCGGAGAATAATGAGTGGCAGGTGATGCAAGCGTGGGGCACCCCATGAACGGGACCAGCTCTCACGGAAGCCACAATCACTTCCCCCACCCAAAATTTCTTCCCCTTCTTCATTCCCGCTCGACTGGATTACCGAGTCGTTTTTTTTATTTATCTCCTTAGGGGTCCTTTCTCGGTACATCCCATCTGAGTCCCGGTTATTTAATATGCTACTTATTAAATTAAAATCATTGAAATGTATATGGTTTGTACGTGCAGTATTGGTGGGCTAAACTTTGTAGACGTATTATATATAGACTATGTAGCACCTCGTCCTTTTCTATAGGCATATAAACGCAGAAATAACCCGTTTTATAGAACATCTTTGAGCAAGGATTTTTTAAAATCATTCCCCTTTCCAAATTTTCAGCCACTTCCGATGTGCATTGTCGAAGTACTTCAAATTAACATTGAGGTACATCTCAACATTTAAGATACATTCGTTCGGTGATTTCAATGGGGAAAAACTAAAGATATTACCTCATTATATCCCTTCTTCATTTAGAGCTGTAGATAAGTAGAGCTGCCGATTTAATCCTTGTAACTATCTCCCCATATTAAAAATGAGAGGAAATAGGAACATGTGACTTTTGCGAAGATTGACGTATGCTTATTCAATTTTGCAGTTATTGTGGTATTCTATCTAGATGAAAATAGTTATGGCTCCATAGTTGACATTTTTCCAGCGCAATGATCACTAAAACGTCCCAAAAGTGACTGTTTAACTTTTACTTTGAAGAGTTTTGAAGAGTTTGAAGAGCTACCGAGCTTGAGGTTATCCTCTGTGTACTGAGTGGTGGGTCGCCCGCTAGAGGCATACCGGAATTCATTGGCAAAAGAGCTAGGTGCCCTCGACAAGGACGTGACCGTGGATAGTTGGCGGGGGAGCTCTGAGGATATAAGAGCCCATCCTTGGATAAATTGATCTAGAAATTCTACGAAATCCTATGGAGATACCGCATAATGGTAAGTGACTGTCACTATGTAATGGGACTGGACAGTAGCTCCCCATATGAATGAAAGTGGATGGATCAAATATGGATGAAATCAAATAACAAAATTTTTACTACCTTTTTATATGAAAATGTAACAATATGTTTTTCTATTTACGATTCATGTATTCATAACTAATTCGGATCATCATTTGCCATGCGTTGGCCTATTTTTTAAGAAATAGAAAAAAAATTTGCCTTTAATATCTTTTAACTTGCCTAAAACCTTTACCCAAACACTTAATGGATACATATTTTCACCCAAAAACATTCTGTTACCTTCATAAAGTAATTTTTCTGAGTGAGGTAAAGCTTGAAGTCAATGGGACACAGGCCGACTGCGCACTGCTCATACCAAAATACGGTTCCCTTTCTATGTTTTTTACACACATTAAATCTAATTTGTGGATTTACCTTTTTCCTGTAGGATGAATCCTTCTGATGAATTGCCTCCCCGGGAGGCAAAGTAGCGTGTTCTCGGAGGAATGTCGACTTGGAAGTTTACGCTTCCCTCTTTTGATGTACTTTACGAATAGATCTTTTACCATTTTTACCCTACATGATAGTTGATCGATGTTATAACCGGTAGTTTCTAAATAGATAGTAAAACGAATCACTATTCCAGTATAATCACTGTAATTTTTTAATAAATTCCAGTTGAGTTAAAATAATATCCATGCAAATATTCTGTTATTGATTCAATAGGGGTTATACTAATTGTAGAGCAATTTGCTTAGTTTTACTCGTGACAAGTGTTGTAATTTTGAACATTTTAGTGAATAATTGTAACCTTACTCATAAATGCATCCTTTTGTCCTATAATTGAATCAATTTTTTGATTCACTCAACTCCATAGTTATGATGACAATTTTTTCCTGACTTTAGGTGAATATATTCTCTGAAAGATGACATAATGTCAAAGGTTCATCATGCGCGTATAGTGAAAAAGTTTTACTTTGTAATCCCACAATATTTTATTTATGTTATTTAGGCACGATCCGGGTTTCGACGTTCAACGTCATCATCATATCAGCGTTGATCGTCGAAACTTGTGTCGTGTCTAAATAAAATCGTGTGGAATTACCAAGTTAAAGTTTTTCATCATAAAATAAATCGATTTCATGAAGTTGTGCCTCAAACAACCAAAGATTCATCATCGAAAATAACATAACTTCCTGTCAGTTTTTCACTTTTCTGTAAAAATCAGCAGCTTCAATCAGTTTATTCTCTCTATTCTCCGTACCCTAGGGTTTCCTCCTTATCGGGCTTTTTCGGTGCCTCGTTTTAGGTTATTCTTGATCTCTTCATCCCCTGTATTTGGCTGTAATAGACCATTCCTTTTAATATTTACTGATTTATGGTAACTTGGTGTATGGTAAGTGTACAAAGGAAGGATGACATTTGGGTGTTATACGGCAAGGTTAAATCACTATTGGGAGGTAAGAAGGGAAGATCTGTGCTAACAGTTAGACATAAGTCGGGTAAGATAATATTTGACATAGAAAATATGCAAGAGAGATGGAAGGAATATATAGAAGAACGGTATAGTAAACAACTTAGGCCAACAAAGTTTGACATAGAAAAGGAACATGACGTAGATGAAGATATTTTAGGTCCAGACATACTCGATGATGAGATAGAAAGGGCTTTAAGGGAGATAAAATTAAATAAGGCCGTTGAGGAAGACAACATTCCCGCGGAAATACTGAAAGGAATATTTGGGAGGAAGAGGCTATATGGACTGATTCGTAGTATCTATGAGAAAGGAATCTGGCAGGAAGACTTTGTGAGATCAGTTTTAGTTCCTATTCCGGAAAAGGTAAAGGCTGGATCATGTGAGGACTACAGGACGATAAGTTTGATATCACACGCAGCTAAAGTTGTTCTCAGGATCATAAACAAAAGGATAAAGAGCAGGGCAAATGATTACTTAGGGGATGACGAGTTTGGGATTAGGAAGGGGAGAGGTACGCGAGATGCCATTGCAGTAATGAGATTATTAATCGAGAGGAATATAGAATACAATCAGGACGTATTTGCCTGTTTTGTAGATTTTGAAAAGGCGTTTGATAGAGTGAATTGGGAAAAACTAATGAGTACATTGCAGAAAATAGGAATAGATTGGAGGGACAGGAGGATAATGCGCAACCTTTACATGTCTCAGACTACTCAGGTGCGAGTGGGAAACGGGGAGTCCGGATGGGCAGTGTTAGGAAGAGGTTTAAGGCAGGGTTGCCCATTATCACCGTTGCTGTTCAGCCTGTATGCAGAGGAAATGATTGAAGAGGCATGGGAAGAACTGGAGGTAGGAATGAAAGTGGGCTGGGAATTCGTAAAATCAGTTAAGTATGCTGATGACCAAGCTTTAGTTTGTGACTGGCTGGCAGAGGCGCTGGCTTTAATGTGTCGATGCACAAAGCTATTATTTTGAAGAATTTTAGTAATTTGTTCTTTGATCCGCAATTAATGTTTTCCCATATTTATTCCACTTGCATGTGCTACGACCATGTGCATTCTAATTTTCCTACTCTTAAAATCGTCTTTACATTCCCAGTCCCTAATCCAACAGTAGCATTCCTCTGCGTCTTCTTTTTCTTGATGTCGACTCGGTCGACATCAAGAAAATGATTTGTGAAAAAGTAATATCCTCGGTTAGACCTCATATGGAATGAGCTTAGAAAATACGAGACCATGTTCATAAGGGCGTAGGTTTCAGATTGATGGGAAGAGAAAACTCACTTCGCCGTGAAAGAACGGATAGCGTCACATTGGATAGCCTTGATTGAGAGTCACTGCATGCACGAAGATGCCACCCAGAACTTAAGATTGATTCATAATTACTAATCGAAAAAGTTTAAAGCTAGTGCAATACGATTAATTCTAATCCGGAATATTTCGGTAGGAAAAACCGCGATAAGGTAGAAGAAATCCTACACGATCTGGTGAAGAAGTTACCGCCAACCCACCTTCTTCCGAAAAGTGACCTGCTTTGACGATGAATCATCACCTAAGTTGCCACACAGTGTTGAAACCATCGTTGTTAATGCATATTAATCATAGAATATCTCTGTCTCTCTTATCTCTACAATGGGGAAATTCAACCGGATAACGACTAAAACAGTGTAAAACATGTTCCATATTAACTACTTGCAGGTATTTCTTTCAATAAAACGATTCTATATTTCAAGGCTTGCGCTGATTTTGGCTGCTAATAACTTTTCCCCTGCAATGAATGCCTTCTTTACCCAGATTATTTTTCAAGTTACGTCTTCGTGGATTCTGCTGTCGTTACTGGTTATGTTTTCTCTGTATTAATTCAAGCAATTCTCACACTGGCCATAATCTTTCTTTGTTTATTTGCTGGTGTTATTGCTGGCATCATCCTCTCTAAGTTAACTTTGGTCCTCTGCGGATCCCCAACCGTCAAGACAACTGTATCATCATTAAAACATAAAAAAATGTTTCTTCATAGCGAATATGAGCCATTGAAGCATATCCTTTGGGTACTTTTATGGCGCTATCGACGAAAATATTGGAGATTATATTTTATTATGCAAGTCCTTGTTTTACTGATGTATGTTTTCCAATCAAACCCTGATTTGTTAACGACCATCTGATATTTATTCAAGGAGTAGCTCACTCTTATTTCAGTGTAAGACGTTCGTATGTCCTTCAATGTAGGAATACCTTCATTTTATTCAGCATTAACGACTGCATTACTCATATCCAAATATTCAAATAAGGCATGCTGGCACCTGCCCACTTGGTTCCCCATTTTCGCCAAGTCCCCAAGCCCAAAATTATTCTTCTTGTGCATATTATTTTCCATATCCTATTATCGTATTTATCGAGTAGCTCTTCTGTTTAAACTCCATCTTTCTTTGATTGATTCTTGTAAATGTTATCGAAACAAGTGTCATCAGGTTAATTTTTCAAAGTTTTTCATACTTATCTGCTGTTTTCTTTTGTGAGGCAGTTACGATTGTGATGGTGCTGCGTCTCAAAGAAGCATGGGTCGTACACTATGAAAACTAAATATTGTGGAAAAGCAAGTGATTGAAAAAATGAATCTGAGTGAACTTATGCAGCTTTCTTAAAATCTTATCTCCATAATTTTTACTAGCATGTAAACAAAACCATCAATTCGAGGGTCTTTGTGCGCTGGTCCTTCACTGCTGCTTTTTATTACAGCCTTATTATAATATCTCCTTTTTTGTCTTTGTCAGCATATTTCTCCTCTTCAATTATTTTTCTACGAAATCTCCTACACTTACGATTTATTCCAAATGTGCTTTAGAGTTGTTGACATTTTGATTTTCATTCAAATTTCCTTATTCTCCCCTCAATTTGTATGGGTATTTTATGTAAGCTGTGTTCCTAGAGTTGATTCTTTAGCAACCCCGTAAGAATCTTCAACTTTTCAGTGTAAGCAATCATACCATTTGTCATTTTCTTCGCATTAATTTTTAATCCACTTCAATGGTTTGCCTTGCCTTCAAGTAAATTTCATTTCTCATCATTTTATACCATTATTAAACATGTTCAGTACTCACATTCTACTCCCTTCGCTCTCCAATTACTTGCATTACCTACTCCATGCCCATTTCTTCCTTTCGACGCAATTCCTTCATCCGTTTTTGCATGCAGCCATCTTAGTTGCACATCTCCCTTGTCTACATATCTACTTAAGCCCCAATTTAAGTCTAGCTTCAATAAATGATCTAATTTTGCAGCCTACCATCTATTGTTGTTTACGGTTCCCTGAGATGAAGATGGTTGAAGTAATCACATCATCACTATGTTGTGATCACTATTGATATTTACACATGCGTTACATTTGAGGCTTTCAACCTGATTTCTGGATCTCTATTTACAAAAATCTAACCGAATTGAAGTTATTGCCTTCGGTTTTATATTGTCCCATGCATATCTTCTTTAAGGATAGTTTTCAACATCCATGTGTGCATACCAATTTTCGGTGTGTCTCAAAATTCTATTCGCCTTTTCCTTCTTTCTTTTGTTTCCGCAATCCATGTTTTCCGATAGTTTTCCACTTTGACTTTCTCTAAAGAAAATTTCTCAGAATTATATATTTTCTTCCTCTCTAGCAAATTTCATTACTACTATGATACTTTTGCAGAGTTCTGGTAGACCATCTCATCTGATCTGAGCAATCAGTATATAATAGAAAATTATCCGACAAAACAAATAGACCTATGCACCCGCACTACCTTTAATTGTTCACGGCCGCTTATTAGTCGAGCACTCTCAATCATTTCGCAGATAACCTCTAAATCTACCGAGCTGCAAGAAATGAGTTGCAACCGGATGGATGCACTTTGTAGATTTGAGAAGTGATCCCGGAAATTTCACTTTGGTTTCACACTTTTTGAGTCTGATTTCAGCGTAGTAGTCAGAAATGTGTCTAAAATAATTTGTTTAGTATTTTTTCAAACTTAGAGATTTGTTTTGGGAAAATTTTCTGTAGAATATTATTGAAAAATTGATAGAGAACTCTATTGATGCTGCCCTGATGATTGATGATGTTTTGATGCTGTCCTGGTCTGATTTACTGAATCAAAAGCGTCTTTAGATACCTACTGGTTCCAAATGCCACTGACTTTATTAAGTGTTACTATAAGTATGAAATAACTACCAATCCATATTCAGAGCCCGGAGTATTTGTTATCTGCTGCTCAGAATTACATTTGAGACGAATTTCCTTCGAATTACCAATTTTATGCGGGATGCGGGAGTTAAATAGTCCTCCATTTTGGCTGGTTACGAAAAGTTCGAGTGAGCAATACGTATCAGAGAAAAAAAATGGAACATTAAATAATAGATATAATTGCATTAAATAAAGGAGTAATTGAAGATCTCTTTATATTCCTTATGGCTTATTCCAACGTAAGTTTACGTGAAATTTGCATTCATGTATGTAAAACCTCTGAGTTTAAAACTTATTTTGAGATTGGTAAATATTTTAGAGGCAGAAATTATCTCATGTTAGTAACTTATGTAATCAAATTTTCATTTTATATAGTTTTTACGGTTCACTTCAATTTCAAATTAAGAATTTGATGAAAATTTATCTCAATTTTTAACATGCACACACGATATTAAATGCATGCATCCATTTTGAAAAAGTTCTCCACTAAAAGTAATTGGCCATATGTTTAAAAATAGTTTTATATCAGATTATATTTTAGATTGTAATGATTTTCACATCCAGAGCGAACATTACTCGTGGTTCCTAGGTTGTTCGTACAAAAGAATTCATTCAGATAAAGGTTGGAGACAAACGGTTAGTGAAGGGATTGCCGCTCTCCGTTGCAATCATAACTAATTGAATGAATGGTTCACTATAGCTGCCCCCCTAATGAAGTCTTTTTATGGCTTGGAAGGACTTAAATGTGGATATAATGGTAACTTAGAGCTCGGCCTGGCAAGAACAAATTGAGTGCATTTATAGGTACATAACTTTTTTCTTCGAGCCACGTGCAAAGCTGGGAGTAAGAGGGAAGGAGCACTCGATCATTCCCTCTCCTCTAAAAACGCATGCATGCACACCACGGGGAAGAAGGATATATCCTCCCCGCGACGACTGCCCACCTCGCTAATCACACCCGCCCGACGGAATCGATAAAAATGCCAAGGACGGCGTTGGCCATCAACATCACTCGATATAAATGAGAAAGCGTCTCCCGGGGAGACAAATAAGCAACGTCCGCTGATGAAGTGTGTTCCGACGGTAATGGACATCATTTTACGTTCGAATGGGTTAGCATCATCAACCGCCAACCCCTCTCCTCCCCTTCCTGGGCCGTTCCCCCTCCTCCACACCGCCGGCGCATAATCCCGTTCGACGGCAACCGCGCCCCCTTAATCTTGTTTACCCTTTTCAATATCATCATCCTCCCCTCTCCTCGCCCATCATCTCTCTCCCCCTTCCCAGAGGCACCACCCGAAAATGAAATACTTGTCCGTCTCATATTTCCCAGCCAACGGCGCCCCCTCCCCAAGGAACTTCATTCTCCCGCTTCCCCCTCCCCTATCGTTCCTTCCGACTACCCACGGCATCATGACACGGATCCCCCATCCCACTCCTCGTGCCAATGATTTAGAGTCCCCGTCCCTCCTTCCCTACGCAAGGAACAATGTGCCAAGCGGACGGCGACCGAAGCGGGTAGCCAACCCCGCTATAGGCCTGCGCGGATGATGCCTATCCGCAGATTTTTACAATGAATTGGCCGATAGGTATCCCATTCAAGAGACGATTGCGGATTAAAATGAGTGCGCAACCAAGGAAGAAGTCTTCTAAATGATTGCTTTTAAAGAGGCACAAAACGGATTATTGTTTTAGAAATCTTCATCCCCCGTGTGGTTTATCTATTTAGTGACCATATTCTTGCGAAAAAAATCATCATTCTGCTTTCGAAATGTTTAGAATTACGAAAGTCCAAAACTAGATTCAGGCCAAAACTCCTCTTGTGAATGCAGGGAATGCTCGACTAGTCAATTAATTTTGTCAATTTTTCAGTAATAAATTATTTTATGGTGTTTATAACGGTAAAAAATAATGAGCCAGATACATTTTATGATGTCCACAAGCACGGATGTTATGGCACACTCAGAGATGCGGATGTAATCGAGTACAACCGCAAAGGGAGGAAGTTAAAGGCAATGGTCGCCAATTTGGCCATAATTGACGCAATAATCAGCGCTGTAAAATACCTGCAGGATGGACAGTATAAAAACAGCTTGCTATTACAAAATTTTACGAATGTTTTTATTCTATAATGAGTTTGAAATGATAATGAAAAAGTTTTAAGGTTTGCTCTAAATACTGTTTTATTAGGAATACTCTAAACGCTTTCTCGTCGACTTCCAGTAAGAAATGAATTTTCTTGAAAACAACGTTAAAGAGACAACACTACTCGTGATAAAGCATTATTATTTGGAAACTGGAATATTTTTTTCTTCAAATTACGAGAAAGTTCAACAGCATCGCAACTGGATGCATAAAACATATTATAATTTCCTTTCACATAATTTATGTCCAAAAATTAATTCACTTTCAACAGGATGGGCTGTGCCGTTCAAACCCCTCCAGTCGTGAGGGGCGCGACGAGTGAGATCAAAAGGTTGAGGGCCAGCTTCCCGAGGCTAGGGCCACCAAATCGTGAGCACGTGCAATATGATTCTTCCGAGGCGCGACGTGCCCGCTCTCCCGAGGGCCTCACCTCGCCAAAAATCTCTGCGGTCCCTTCCCGTCCGCACACTTCCATTCCGCCCCCTTTTCCTTGTGTAGGAAGTGAATATTTGGGTGGGGCTGATGAGGAATTCCTCGGAAGCATCAAGCCCACCAATATTTGCTTTGAAAAATGAAGTGCCAATCAATCCATGAAACAAAATAATAAAGGAACCAGAAAATTAAAAGCAAAATTCAAACTGACGGGTAATTGAGAATGATAGTATCCCGCGTGGGCTAAGTGGTATCATGCCGTGTTTAGAAAATAACCAAAGAATGAGATAATGACAGAAAATGCCAAGAGGTAAGTGGAAAATTCGTTATTATTGATTTATTTTGGTTGAAACCGTTGTGCAATAATTGATTTGCAAAGCTGCGTGCGTGCGTGCGAAATTCGACGGAAACCAAAATAGAATAAATTAAATTCCACCTGGGAGTGAAACCAAAGAAAACATTGTAGAATCACAAGTTCACTGATTCCAAGGAAGTAATGGCAATGTATTCAGCTGGTGATCAAGCATTCATTCGTCATCTAAATCGATATTATACCCTCAAGATTGCCAGGAGTGATATATGGTGTTTGGCACACATGTCATTAGCCTAGAATATTTAAAATTTTAATCATCAATTACAGTCTCTACGTTATTGTGTAGTGGTAGAGATTACTTAAAGTAAAGTGTTTGTAAAACATATAAACCAGAAAACAATATTTTTATATTTTACGTCAGTAATTATACCAAGTTAAAAAAATAATAATTTGAAAATTTTATTACTTTTTATTTTGCATATGAATAATCCGAAAGAAAGAACTAGTTAATGATATCATTTCGTGTTTTTATTACTCATGCCTCAGCTTGCTGATATAAGGTTTGTTAAAAAAATGAGATTTTTTAAAATAAATACGTGATTTTATTAGTTGCCCTTTAGTCATTTTTATCACCTTTCAAATACAGCTGGCTTTGGCTGCCAATACAACGCTCCCAACGTTTTTTTCCAGATTTTAAAAGCCACCTGCAACGCTTCTTGAAGGAAAGCATTCAAGTCTGCAGTACAATTTTGTTGGATATCTTCATTAGTTTCAAATCAGCGTCCTTTCAAGGTGGATTTAACTTAGGAAAGAGGAGAAAGTCCGCTGGAGCAACATTCGGAGAGCAGGGCGGCTGGCGGATCATCCTACGACCCTACAACTCATGGTTTTTGGCCAAAAACTCTGTAACAAAGCATTGTAAATCAATGTAAATTTTAATTTGGTAGTAATCAATGCTAAATATTTTAGCCCATAGGAATCCATATATAATCCTTGGAATTGAATCATTTTGAAGCAAATTAGATTGTTTATTTTATTTATTAGTTGCCCACTTGGTGGATTGATAGTTAGAATCGCTGGTAGAGAAGAAGTCCCGGTATTCCGTCAAGCAGTAGGTTTATTTAATACTCTGATTATGTTCGAAAACAATTTTGTATTAAAAAACAGTATTTTGAGAAAACCGAAAGAACTGAAATTGCGTGAACATATTTGGTAACGTGCAGTTAATTAACCTAACAAATCAAAAATTGATATCAATTAATTTTGGTTTTTGGCGCAGCTGGAGAAATTTGTTGAAAAACTACATTGAAAAGCTATCGGCAATAAAATATATAATCTCACGTGCATAATATATGAAATGCCTTAATGCTCATGAGATGCATATATTAATGCGCATGCACGTAGATAATACAAATTTTGTATAAAAAGTATCGGGAACGATTTTTTCCTGGCGTGACTGTGCGTCGCAGCGCGCTCACACCAGGCAGGCTCGTTGGTGGGGGGTCTGCCCTTCAACACACGCCAAGTGCCATTGCCTGCGAGCGTTCGTTAAGGCTATATCGTGCTTTTAGTGGACCCCTGTCAAGTGACTTGGGGCAAGTGCAAAATGCAGCGAACGATTGAACAGAGGCACTCCATCAAATTTTGTGAGGAAATCGGGTGCGGAGACATTGGGCAAGACTCCCCCAGTGCTCAAAGGATGTGCATTGAATAATTTTGAGGCGATGCAGCAATATCTGAAATAAATCTGCTTTTCTGAAACTTTTTCCAATACTTCTTATACAAGCCTTGTATAATATAAGATTGATATCTCATAAGTAATTGAGAGACTATGCTGATAGAGGCACTAATTATTCGTTTTACATTGTGGAGAGTATCCAGTTACAGTCTGCTAGCGTCCATAGTGTTAGCATTCATTTTCAGGCTGCAAAGCACCGGCCTATGGGTTTAAAATAATTCTTTGAGAATCCAGAGCAATTTTTGTGGTTGGTTGAAAAATATAATGCAAATCTTCAATCATTTAGACATAAGTTTAAGGAATTGTAAACTAATTGGCTTTGGATAAAAGTAAATTACTTATTTTACGCACAATAAAGTGACAATTCAAATCAATCTTATGATTTTTTGTCTATGAAATATATTCTGCTAAATTAGTTTGTCTATCAGCTAGTTTTCTAAAATAAAATGGATCTGTAAGAAAAAAATGATGTCAGATTGAGAGGGAAGCTCATTCAGGACTCGCAATTATGTATATCTATTTGAGTTGGTAGATGCACTAGGATATGGAAAAATTATATTGAAAAACAATAAATAGAAATTAAAACATTTGTTGTGAACATGGCTATGCGATAAATAGGCGAGTTAATTACGACAGTAGAGGATGGCGGCCTGAGAAGAATGCTCAGAGTATATTCCTTTGTAATTTAAAGGTGAATGATGTCTTTAAATAGTAATGATATTAATATTAAATAATCCAAATATTTTCTTCGCACGCAAATTATAGTCATTTAGGTTAATAATCAGAGGTAGGTATTATTATATTTTACAGTTCATTTACTTCTTGCAAACTATCGATAATGCTGGAATACAGGTACATGCGTTGCATTGGAGGGAATAATGTGCAAAAAATATTGAAAGTAGCAAATAAATCGATAAATTTTTATTATCTATTTTTATAAATTTTTTGTTAAAGTATCTGTTTCCAAAAATGCATATTTTAGCTATCATGACATTCTCACTTTGTCCCTTATTGTGTTCGGAGGCCGGTAGATATTAATGGTAGAGCCTCTTCACTACGTGAAGTATGCAGCGCTTATTTATCCTTAGAGAGGTATTTTATGTTTTAAGCGTAACCTATACTGAAATCTTTATTAATGTTAGGGTTTTTCTTTTTCGATCGCTTGGTTTCATCTTTACTGCTCGCTTCGGGAGATAATACGACACCAACCAAATCTAAGAAGTCAAGGTAATCTTAAGGAGTACTTTTAGATTTAATTTGCATTAAAACGTAACTGTGACATTAATATCTTATTATTTGTTCTGATTATTGTGCAGAGAGACCTATCCCATCCTGAATAATTTTTATATACGAGGGTAATCCCAGAAGCACCACCCCCAATAAAGAAAACAAACATTTTGAAAAAAATACATATATTGGTCAACATAATCTTCTCATGCTTTCCCAGGACGTTCCGGTACCCAAGAAATCAGATGTCTTTGGTGGAACTGCATACTATGCCCAGACACTTGTCCGGGAATCGAACCCGGGACCTTCCGGTCAACGCTCTACCCCTAGACTACCTCGACCCAAAACTGCCAAATAAATTTTTTGTGATTCCTAACAAAACATAAAATCCAGCATTCTACTCTACATCAGCTCCCTCTTCATCTCTGAGTACCTCCTTCCTTGCTTCATACCGTCCAACATCCCTATCCTATTCCTGCCCTTTCCTCGTTTATCTAACAATCTCCCCTCTATTACAGTTTTCAGCATCCCAATGCCAGTAAATACGCCCTTCATCCATTTTTCCTGCCTCCATAGGATTTCTCCCAACAAACCCCTCTCTTCGCCCACCATAACAAGTACTTCCTCATTTGTTTTCTTCTCTGTCCATACCACCTTCTCCATTCTCCTCCACACCCACATTTCAAAAGACTCCAATCTTCGTCTATCCTCCTGCTTCAATGATCACGTTTCCAAGCCGTACATAGCTATGCTCCATATCAAGGTTTTTGCGAGTCTTTTCTTAATATCCTTACTCAACGTCACTGTCATCAACTCCCTCCTCCTTGTGAAAGCCCCTTTGCCTAGAGCAATTCTTCTCCTTACGTCCCAACTACTTTGACCGTGTTGGTCTAAAACACTACCGATATACGTAAACTGTTCTACCTGCTCTAGTTTTTGCCCTCCTATTTTAATGTTTAGCCTAGTCTTTTTTTTTCTAGAAAATCGCATAATCATTATTTTATTAATATTGATTCTCATCCCATACCCGTCGCACTGAATTTCCAATTCACTAAGCAATGCTTGCAGCCCCTTGGCTGAATGGCAAACTAAAGCTTGGTCATAAGCAAACCTAACTGATTTTACGAATTCCCCGCCCACTTTCATTCCTACCTCCAGTTCTTCCCATGCCTCTTCAATCATTTCCTCTGCATACAGGCTGAACAGCAACGGTGATAATGGGCAACCCTGCCTTAAACCTCTTCCTAACACTGCCCATCCGGACTCCCCGTTCCCCACTCGCACCTGAGTAGTCTGAGACATGTAAAGGTTACGCATTAGCCTCCTGTCCCTCCAATCTATTCCTATTTTCTGCAATATACTCATTAGTTTTTCCCAATTCACTCTATCAAACGCCTTTTCGAAATCTACAAAGCAGGCAAATACCTCCTGGTTGTGTTCTATATTCCTCTCGATTAATAATCTCATTACTGCAATGGCATCTCGCGTACCTCTCCCCTTCCTAATCCCAAACTCGTCATCCCCTAAGTAATCATTTGCCCTGCTCTTTATCCTTTTGTTTATGATCCTGAGAACAACTTTAGCTGCGTGTGATATCAAACTTATCGTCCTGTAGTCCTCACATGATGCAGCCTTTAGCTTTTCCGGAATAGGAACTAAAACTGATCTCACAAAGTCTTTCGGCCAGATTCCTTCCTCATAGATACTACGAATCAGCCCATATAGCCTCTTCCTCCCCCATTTTCCTAAATATTTCAGTAGTTCCGCCGGAATGTTATCCACCCCCACGGCCTTATTTAGTTCCATCTCCAATAATGCCCTTTCTATCTCATCGTCTAGTATGCCTGGGCCTAAACTATCTTCCTCTACGTCATGTTCCTTTTCTATGTCCAACCTGGTTGGCCCAAGTTCTTTACTATACAGTTTTCTATATCTACCTTCCATCTCTTTTGGATCTTTCCTGTATCAACTATTACCTTACCCGCCTTATCTCTAACTGTTTGCATAGATCTTCCTTTCTTACTTCCCGATAAAGATTTAACTTTGCTGTACAGCGCACCAATTTCACCCTTCCTCTGCAAACTTTCCATATCCTCACACTGCGTCTTCCACCATGCTTCTTTTGCTTTATTTGTTACCCGTCTCAATTTATTATTTAATGATTTGTACTTCGTTTTGCGTAACTTGGTATTTAAATTCCTCCATTTTCTCCTCTCATCCATCTTTGTAATCATTTCATCCGTGATCCATGTTTTCCTAGTCATTTTCGCGTTAACGGTTCCAATAGTTTATTGTGTGTCTTTCGATAACCCTTTCTTGATACATTCTCATTTTTCTTCGATAGTACTCAGCTCTATATCATCCTCCATGATTTTTTCTACCACCAGTCTTCTACTCCTTCCTATTCGATCCTTTACTGCTTCTACATTTCATTTTATAACCCGCCGCCCCTGCCTTATCTTTTTGAAACGGAGGCAACATTTCATAACAACTAAATTGTGTTCAGAGTCCGCATCCACTACCGGGAAGTTGTGCGAATTTATCACACTGTTCCTAAACCTGTGTCTAACCAGGATATAATGTAGCAGATACCTTTCTGTGTCACCTGGCATTTTCCATTTATATCCGCGCCTTTTGTGGTGTCGAAACCAATTGTCGGAGATGATTAATCCCTGTCTCCTGCAGAACTCAATTGCTTTTTCCCCGCGTTCATTCTTCGTTCTTAAACCATAGTACACCATCTCATCACCATCTCTTCCGTCATTTACCATCGCATTCCAATCCCCCATCTTTATCAAATGTTTCCCTGCAGGAACACGCGCGATTATGTTCTCTAACTGATCGTATATCCTATCGACCTCTTCCTCCCAATGGTTGCTCTGTGGCATGTATACCTGAATAATCACCAAGTTCGTCGGTTCTGCTTTTATCTCTTCATGTAATATTCTATCCGTTACCTGTTCTATGTTGACTACGCTTCTTTCTAGCGCTTTATGAAATATTATGGTAACCCCTTGTTGGCACTCGTCCCCGCCGCTGTATATTATTCTATCACTCCAGTAATCCCAGATATCCTTCCATCTCACCTCACATAGACCTTGAATATCTATATTTCTCCTTTCAACCTCTCACTTAATATTCTCCAATTTTCCTGTCCTCAACATTGTCCTTCATTCCATGCTCCTATTCTAACTAAATTGGTCAGCTTCGTCTATGTTTTCAGTCCTTCCGCCGTCAGTTTTCTTTTGCAAGGGTTTCGTGAGATGACGACCGTGGAAGCCTTGCCTCTCCCGCTGCCGGGTACGACACAGGGCCGATTAGGCCAAGTTCTGTGGTTGCCAGGACTCATATTCTATATATTGTCCATCACTTTAATTTTGGGAATAACAATTGAGGTGGTGTCCCGTTGCCTTCCTCAATAGTGTTTTAACGTGACACCATCAGTTACTGGCCGCTCCAATGGGGTCAGACGCCATTGCAGCCGCCTGACTGAGGAACAGACGCTGCGTGGACTACCTTTCGTTTGGCTCCTAACCTTTGACCTATCTGGCATGGGTGACCCTACCAGGAGCAATTATTATTACTCCCGCCAGCACAGCTGTAGGGGTCATCGGAACGCACAAGCCCTTCCACCACGTCAAGGTTGTAGTCCGGGGAGGGATATATATATATATATATATATATATATATATATATATATATATATATACATACATATATATATATATATACATACATATATATATATATATATATATATAGGGCATGGGTGACCCTACCAGGAGCAATTATTATTCCTTCCGCCGCCACAGCTGTAGGGGTCATCGGAACGTACAAGCCCTTCCACCATTTCAAGGTTGTAGTCCATGGGAAGGGACCAAACCTGATACTATGGCATTTTTTCAATAATTACCTTATTTGGTTACAGATTATCCGACAAAGTAAACAATGCAGCAAGTAAATACGTATAAATGAAAGAATTAATATTTACATATCTCTAGATATAAACCATATACAAGTATATATGTATATTTACATATGATAAGGAGAAAAAATGGGAGTCTTGGTCAGGATACCCTCCACATGGATGCGGACATGGACAGATATATGAAGACACGATCGCAACACCAGACCCAGAAGACCTAATTACACATAATTTCATCGACCCTACAGTTATTGTCGATGAATTACATTCATTCGGTGGAACAACACTGGAATTCAACCTGCAAAACTTATACCCAACATCTTCTTCCTAAAAAAGGCCACATATAAAGGAAAGTTGAAGGATACCCATAAAAAAGGCTCTGGTACAACTGGCGAAGAGAGAGGAGGGGAAAGAGACGAGCATCCTTTGAAGGATCCCCTCTATATGACCGGGTTATCGGAAAGGATAGGCAAACCCAGACGGAAGTATAGCGTTACTATTAAGTTCTCAAAACTAACAGAAGTAGGTGGCATGTTACTCAATCCGGAGAATTGAAGCGTATGAGATAACGTGTGCACGAAGTGCATGAGTGTTTGAGATAATAAGTGCACGATGAAGTGTGTAAAATGAAGTGTTCACGAAGGAGTGTATAGGTAACGTGCACAAATTAGAATATGATACAACGAACAATAAAGTTTGAGCCATAACATGCAGATTGAAAAAAATCTCGAAATGTCACGAAAAGAAATAATTTCGTCTGTCAGCCGTCGCCAAAAAAGCATATTCAGAGACTGGCCACCAAATTTACATTATAGACACCAACTTATTGGCATAAGGAAAGATCCAGAAACAGAAATATCAGGCAAGCGGTGGAGATAGGCAAAAAAAAGGCAAAACTTCAACTGCGATGTCGGAAAACCAACACTAGCCTGGGCTTGGAAAAGAGTGATGGAACAGCCAATCTGACCTCATGGAGTCAGCTACGAGGGCTTGAGTGAGTTTTCTTTAATTCTCGGGCGTACGCCAGACGGTATTGTATTCCAGATGGTGACAAGGGTAGATATGATCATTCATGCAATAGTTGGTCCCTATATCCCATTGACTTTAAGTTAAATTTTTGCAAGCACGCGAAATAGAGAGCGTTTAACAAGCAAAAAAATCTCTAAAATTAAACTGAATCCCATTCTTGTTCTTTTTTGATAAATTCGAGCGCTGCAAAATATGAAAAAGAAAAAAAAATAAAAACCTCTCAAAGCTGATATCTGAAGTACTGCAAGTCATTTCGACCGAAAGACACGTTCGGCTGAAGGAGCGAAACTGTTGTCACCTGAAGCAACGTACGAGACGGCAATTACAAAGGAATCACAATCTCAGAAATGAATTCAGCAGTGATCATCTCGGGAGTTTAGAGATTACGATTAGTCGTTTTGGTCAGGTATTATTTAATGTTTTTACTAATTCTTTTAACTCTCTCTTACAATTTAATCTATTTTCGTAGTTTGTTTTTATTTCAGTACTATCAGCATTAATTAATTTACCACTGTTCGGTATATCATTTTTTATACTTTAAGTCCTCATTACGATTGTGAAATAGTTACTATTATTTTTAAATTTAATCATTGGATTGAGGTATACAATATCAGTAAATTAAAGCATGAGAAATAAGAACACGAAATGATATCACTAACCATCGTTTTTCCTTCGGATTATTCAAAGGAAAAATAAAAATGATAAAATTTCAAATTTCTATTTTTTTAAACTTGATAAAACTTTTTAAAATAATATATGGGTTAAAAGTAGGTTCGTTACTCCGCGATTACGTCAATTTTTATTTTAGACAAACATTAAAAAAAAGGACAACAGAAACCAACATAACTGGCACCATACGCACAGCTCGACGATCCGCCAAGCACAGACGGCTCATTGTGTCTCAGGGAACTCGTGCCGCTAGTGAGCGGGGCTATAGTCCGCGTCACGGCCGCCAGATTGTACCAATTCGCGTATTTAATGGATATGCCTAGTATTTCATTGCTAGACGTTCGTATGTCCTTTAATGTAGGAATACCGTTATTTTAGTCAGCAATACCGACTGCATTACTCATACCCAAATATTCACATAAGGCACGTTGGTACCTGCTCACTCTGTTCCCCATTTTCGCTAAGTCCTCAAGTCCTACATTATTCTTCCTGTGCACGTAATTTTCCATATCCTGTAATCTTATTTGTCGAGTAGCTCTTCTGTTTAAACTCCACCCTTCTTTGATTGATTCTTGTAAATGCTATTGATACATGTGTCGTTGGGTTTATGTTTCATAGTTTTTCATACTTATCCACTGTTTTCTCTTGTTGGACAACGTTACTCTGTAAAACAATAACTTTCCAGTGGAAAATATGCCATAATAAAATTAATGCTAGGTTTCATTGCTACGCAACCTACCATATGATGATGCTGTGTTGCAACGAAGCATGGATCGTACAAAATGATAACCAAGTACTGTGGAGAAGAAAGTGATTGAAAGCATGTCTCTGGGTGAACTTGAGCAGCTTTCTTAAAATCTGATATTTGTAAGATTATCTGATATCAAGACCGGCCATGGGAGGTTATTGTTTCTCAGGAAGATGTGGTACCCGAAAAATCACATAGCTTGAGTGGAGCAGCAGAAGCCCAGAAAGGCTGGCACGGGAATCAAACCAGGGCCTTCCGGGCATTAGCCCAACGATCTACCCCTGGACGACCACGACCCATATACATATACATGTATATAAAACACAGTAATCAATCCGAAGGTCGGTTTGGTAGGTGATGGTAGAGTTCACCCAATACTAAGCCTAACGGCGTGTGAAATTCACAAATCAGGGTAGGGGGCCAGTTCCTTTGCCGAACTTGGGACCCTCCGATCAGTAGTCCAACGCTCTACCCCCTGGACTTCCACGACCCACGTAAATATATACATATACAGATGTATATGTATATATACACACACACACACATATATATATACATATGTGTGTGTGTGTGTGTGTATGTGTATATATATATTATATATATATATATATATATATATATATATATATATATATATATATATATATATATATTATATATATATATATTATATATATATATATATATATATATATGTAACACTTTTTGAAAGTCTCACGGGCGTGAATAATAATGTATAACACTTAGCACTAGTGGACACAGACAAAAACACACAGAAACACACAAAAAAGAGACTCACTATTTTTCGAATTTTCGGTGGTCGTGACCACCTTTATCAAGGAAGAGAGGGACAGAACTGAAGGGAATACGAGGGCTGGAGCGATGGATGGAAGGGGAAGGTGGGGAGAGAATTCCGAAAGGACTGGTTTGGAGGGGCAGCGTTAGAAGGGTGGGGAAAATGTAGAAGGTGATGGGGGTGGAAGGGGGATGAAAATATATTCGGAGCAGGGTTATTAATGCCTAATATTGATTCCTGGCCAATTCCAGGACTCCAAGAGCCAGATGAAGGATTGCTCTAATGTTTTCAGTTTCAGTGGAGGATCAGAGGGTAGGAGGGATGCTATGATGGATACACTATTGTGAGGATTGCCAGGGAAGTATGCGGTACAAATTAAAAGAGGGTGATGGTGGTAAAAAAAGAAACTTTACGCTTCCACAATAAAGATTTAATATTTCACGACCATGGTTTCGATGATGCGCAGCATAGAAACCATGGTCATGAAATATTAAATCTTTATTGTGGAATGGTAAAGGTTCTCTTTTACCCTTATCATGAAGGAATTCCACAAAGTTAAACCTGAAAATGTTTTGTTTAAAAGTGGGTGGGTTTTTGTGATGGAGAAAGGTTTCGGGATGTAGGCATGTCAACGGATTCTTTTGTTTAGGAAAGATTCAGGATAACCTTGTTCGAGGAGGGAATGGTGTATATTTGAGAGGAATATATCACGGGAATCGGGATAATTTCAGAATCTGTCTCCGTTTATGTAGAGGGAATAAGGAATGGAGCGTTTGTGCGAGATGGGTGGCAGCTGTTATAATGTAAGTATTGTTGTTTGTTGGTCGGTTTTATATGTATGGAAATGTGGAATTTTTTATCTATTAGTGATACCTTTGCATCTAGGAAGGTGATTTTTTTAGGGTGAATCGATAGAATTGAAGGAGACAGAAGATGAAGCATTGAGGTGGGAAATGAAATTTTTCAGGGAATCAGTACCACGTGGCCAGAGAAGGAAATATCATCGAAATATCTGAGGCACAATAGACGTTCAGGGGTTGTCCGTTGGGGAGTTACAGGAGGATAAAATCGGACGAGTAAGTTTTGCACTATTGAAGATGATTTTGTGGATTAAAATAGAGCAAACCGTTTCTCATACTCTACTAAAATGAAATCTCTTGGACGATAATTTTTGTGAACACCTTTCAATTAATCCATGAAGCCCTTCACCCCTATGGTAGACTTCGAAAAAATTGTTACGCGACCTGAATCGGAAGGTTCGAAAATATATTTCAATTCTTTTTTTTTTGCCTTCAAATGATTGGAAAAGTGCCATCTATCATGTGAATGTAGCAATAATCAAAATACACTTAATAGAGTACCAATGTACTTCACCTCTGACCTCATTACCCCAGGGTTCTGCCCAGCCATTAAAGTTTTAGTTGGTGAGCTTTTTACTAATTTCAAATTCCTCCATAAAATATAGGCAACCTGTAATTAAGATAGTTGAAGATTCCATTCTGACGTTTTTGGCTATTTAAAAATGTCTCCAAAACCTTAATACTGCTGAAATAAACGCAATATGCAAAGGCAAAAAAAACTGCATTAATCAACCGGGGAGTTGATTTAAACCTGGACATGCCGTCAAGTCTCATTTTTCACATTCGTCAATTCATACTATTATATTATGTATTCTACTAGTTAAGTTAGGTTTTGGATGAACACTGCATAAAAAAATGTACAGTAATACCTTTCTTTCCTCTCCAAGCTTAATTGAGCATTAGGTTGATGCCACTCTACAATTCCACATATATACTTCCCGCCTCCGTTCCATCCAACCTATTGCATATCCCCAATTCATGCCTAATTCAAGTAGTAGTTTGTAGGGGAGGCGACCGATATCTGAGATTTTTTTGCGCGATTAGGGATGGATGGTAATGGAGGAAAGGTGGAGAAAACCTCAGCGTCGGCATTAGCCCACTCTTATCCATAGACGCCTAGGAGGGTCTACAGTTTAACGTCCCTTGCGACGGACGGCGTCCTCCCTTAAAGTGCTCTCTCCACAATAAGGGATCGGGATGCCATTGAAAATAAAATCTAACGTGTTCAGGATTCAAACCCGAACCCTAGGGGTGGGAAGCTAGTTCATTAGCCAACACACTATCCCATCAATTGTATCATTTTTGAAACTCGGCGTATCAGGACAGGAATCACGTGATGAAGAAGTCGAAGAAAGAGATGAAGTTCTAAAATGTACCCAAAACCAGTTGCAGTTCTGGTCCCTTCCATGAGTCTGATTTAGTTAATTCAAAATAAAATATTGACTCAAAATTATCTTCTGATACTCATCCGCCAGTGAAAAACGACATGATTTTATTTCAAAAGAAACATCATTGACCTTGATAGGCTGGTCATAGTAAATAGTCAGCGTTATCAGATGAGGCATAATCATTTCTAGTCACAAAACCATGTCTAGAAGAGAGACAAAACCTCAGATTTCAGCATGCGTCATTTCTGATGCATAGGGCTAAATTATTCTGCAGTTGAATATGTCGCCTTCTTTAAACATTGTGAAGCCTTTTCATAGTCAGAAACTGGAGCTGTCATCCAATTGTTTCTTTGAGCTAAAATAAGACAACTGGAAGAAACAGCAGAATAATTTGATGAACGCCAAGCCCGTTGAATAACAACGAATTGTGCTCATGATACAGATTTTTGTCTGTAAAAAAGTAAAAATCAATTCTTGTTGAAATTTGTTTGAATTGGGAAAAACTAAAACGAAGTTGAGGCAAGACAAAATTGCTACTTGCAATCGAAACAATTGGGTACAATAATTACTCATTCTTCTGGAGTAAGTTGAGATTTTGGCGAGAGAAACTGTGCGACACAATATAATCGTAATGAAAGGAGCTTTCGTGTTATACTTAGGTATAGTGCTAACGTGGACATTGAGTTAATATTTGAAAATTTTCTGGAAAAGTAATGGGTGCAAAACTCCTATTATACAGAATGAAATCATTGAGTCATGTCATTAAATAGTTATTGAGAGACTCCTTGCAAAATTGAACAAATCAAAGAGTTTTTTTGTTTTGCTCGAAGATTCTACTGATGCCAGGTTTCTCTTTGTGCTCTTTATGTTGACATGTATACGCAAAATCTTTTACAAAACAAAAATTTCGAGAATTCATCCCCGCTTGTGATATAACTGGGAGGCTTCTGTGTCCGAAAGTTTGACTACATTTGAGATAAATATGAAATACTTACTACTACTATAAAAAATATTATTGCAGGGGGAGGAAGGGTACGATGGGGCCTTAGCTTGACAGGAAAACAAAAAGATATTTGGCAGAAGCTAGACATCTCAACCTCGGTCACAAGAATGTACGCATCCGAGAAAAGACCGAACTACGAGTAGTATCGTAATACTATAACTACTGCTAAACAGTTTATATTGTGTATATATATGTATACACACACACACACATTTATATATATATATATATATATATATATATATCCCTCCCCGGACTACAACCTTGACGTGGTGGAAGGGCTTGTGCGTTCCGATGACCCCTACAGCTGTGCTGGCGGGAGTAATAATAATTGCTCCTGGTAGGGTCACCCATGCCAGATAGGTCGAAGGTTAGGAGCCAGACGAAAGGTAGTCCACGCAGCGTCTGTTCTTCAGTGAGGCGGCTGCGATGGCGTCTGACCCCAGTGGGGCGGCCAGTAAGTGATGGTGTCACATTAAAAACACTATTGAGGAAGGCAACGGGAAACCACCTCAATTATCATTCCCAAGATTATCATGTAGAATATACAGAGATTTTGAGTCCTGGCAACTACGAGGCTCGGCCCAATCGGCCGTGTGTCGTGCCCGGCAGCGGGGGAGGCAAAGCTTCCGCGGTTGTCATCCCACGAAACCCTTCCAAGGGGAAACCAGCTGCAGCAGGACAGAAGACGCAGGGGTAGAATACCAAGTTAGTTAGAATAGGAACGTGGACTGTTAGAACAATTATGAGGACAGGGAAATTGGAGAATGTTAAGCGAGAGATAGAAAGGAGAAAAATAGATATTTTAGGTCTATGACAGGTGAGATGGAAGGATAGCGGGGATTGCTGGAGTGATAATTATAGAATAACATAGAGCGGCGGGGACGAGAGCCAACGAGGGGTTGCCAAAGTATTAAATGAAGAGGTAGGAAGAAGCGTATTCAACATAGAGCAGGTAACGCATAGATTATTACTAGTAGAGATAAAAGCAGAACCGACGAACTTGGTTAATACTCAGGTATACATACCACCGAGCAACCATAAGGAAGAAGAGGTCGATAGAATATACGATGAGTTATAGGACCTAATCGAGAGTGTTACTAAAGGGAAACATTTGATAGTGATGGGGGATTGGAATGCGACGGTAGGTGAAGGGAGAGATGGTGATGAGGTGGGCGACTACGGTTTAGGCACGAGGAATGACCGCGGGGAGAAAGCAGTTGAGTTCTGCAGGAGACAGGGGTTAGTCATCACCAACACTTGGTTTAGACACCACAAAAGACGCAGGTATACATGGAAAATGCCAGGTGACTCAGGAAGATACCAGCTAGATTATATCCTGGTTAGACACAGGTTTAGGAACAGTGTGATAAATTCCCACAGCTTCCCGGGAGCGGATGCGGACTCAGACCACAATTTAGTTGTTATGAAATGGAGCGTACGTTTCAAAAAGATAAGGCAGGGGCGGCGAGTTAGAAAATGGAATGTAGAAGCATTAAATGGGTTGAAAAGGAAGGCATACAAACAGGCGGTATATAAAATCATGGAGGATGGTAAAGAGCTGAGTATTATCGAAGAAAAATGGGAAAGTATGAAGAAAGGGTTGTCTAAAGCCGCAAAAGACACTATTGGAACCGTTAACGCTAAAAGGACTAGGATACCATGGATCACGGATGAGATGATTACAAAGATGTATGAGCGGCGAAAATGGAAGAATGTAAATACAGAGTTAGGCAAAATGAAGTACAAAGAATTGAACAATAAATTGAGGCGGGCAACGAATAAAGCAAAAGAAGCATGGTGGAAAACGCAGTGCGAGGATATGGAAAGTCTGCAGAGGAAGGGTATATAGAAGAACTGTATAGTAAAGAACTTGGACCAACAAAGTTAGACATTGAAAAAGAAAATGACGTAGAGGAAGACAGCTTAGGTCCAGGCATACTAGACAATGAGATACAAAGGGCATTAAGTAGATGAAACTAAATAAGGCTGTGGGGGTGGATAACATCCCGGCGGAACTATTGAAATGTTTAGGAAAATGTGGGAGGAATAGGCTATATGGGCTGATTCGTAGTATTTATGAGGAAGGAATTTGGCCGGAAGACTGTGTGAGATCAGTTTTAGTTCCTATTCCGGAAAAGGTAAAGGCTACATCATGTGAGGACTACAGGACGATAAGTTTGATATCCAACGCAGCTAAAGTTGTTCTCAGGATCATAAACAAAAGGATAGAGAGTAGGGCAAATGAGTACTTAGGGGATGATCAGTTTGGGTTTTGGAAGGGGAAGATACGCGAGATGCCATTGCAGTAACGAGATTATTAATCGAGAGGAATATAAAATAGAATCAGAAAGTATTTGCCTGTTTTATAGATTTCGAAAAGGCCTTTGATAGAGTGAATTGGGAAAAACTAATGAGTACATTGCAGAAAATAGGAATAGATTGGAGGGACAGGAGGATAATGCGCAACCTTTACATGTCTCAGACTACTCAGGTGCGAGTGGGGAACGGGGAGTCCGGATGGGCAGTGTTAGGAAGGGGTGTAAGGCAGGGTTGCCCATTATCACCGTTGCTGTTCAGCCTGTATGTAGAGGAAATGATTGAAGAGGCATGGGAAGAACTGGAGGTAGGAATGAAAGTGGGCGGGGAATTCGTAAAATCAGTTAGGTTTGCTGATAACCAAGCTTTAGTTTGTCAGTCAGCCAAGGGGCTGCAAGCCTTGCTTAGTGAATTGGAAATTCAGTGCGACAGGTATGGGATGAAAATCAATATTAATAAAACAAAGGTTATGCTATTTTCTAGAAAGAAAAATGCTAAGCTAAACATTAAAATAGGAGGGCAAAAACTAGAGCAGGTAGAACAGTTTACGTATCTCGGAAGTGTTTTGGACCAACACGGTCAAAGTAGTAGGGACGTAAGGAGAAGAATTGCGCTAGGCAAAGAGGCTTCCGCAAGCAGGAGGGAGTTGACGACAGGGACGTTGAGTATGGATATTAAGAAAAGACTCGTAAAAACTTTGATATGGAGCGTAGCTATGTACGGTGCGGAAACGTGGTCATTGAAGCAGGAGGATAGACGTAGATTGGAGGCTTTTGAAATGTGGGTGTGGAGAAGAACGGAGAAGGTGAAATGGACAGAGAAGAAAACAAATGAGGAAGTACTTGGTATGGTAGGCGAATAGAGGGGTTTGTTGGGAGAAATCCTATGGAGGCAGTAAAAGTGGATGTAGGGCGTATTGATCGGTAGTGGGATGTTGAAGACTGTAATAGAGGGGAGAATGTTGGGCAAAAGAGGAAAGGGAAGGAACAGGATAGGGATGTTGGACGGGATGAAGGGAGGAAGAAAGTACTCAGAGCTGAAGAGGGACCTGATGTAAAGTAGGATGTTGTGTTTTGCTAGGGGTCACAAATTATTTAATTGGTAATTATGTCCATCCAAAAACCTACCTTAACCGGTAGATTACCTAATTATATATATATATATATATATATATATATATATATATATATATATATATATATATATATATATATATATATATATATATATATACATAGGGTCGCGGTAGTCCAGTGGGTAGAGCGTTGGACTGCTGATCGGAGGGTCCTGGGTTCGATTCCCAGGCAAGGCACTCTGGGCACCTGCAGCTCCACCCAAGCTAAAGTGATTTTTCGGGTACCAGATCTTCCTGGGAAACCATAACCGGCACAGGGAAAGGAACTGCCCCCCCTACCCTAATGTGTGAACTTTCACACGCCGTATAGGGCTTATTACTGGGTGATCTCTACCATCACCTCCTAAACCGACCCTCGGGTTGATTACTGTGTTTATGGTTTATGTATAAATGTATGGGTATAAGTGTGCGTGTGTGTGTGCGCGTGCGCGTGTGTGTATGGTAGAGTAGTGTTGGTGTATATATAATATATATTATCCAAATAAATAAATATATATATATATATTTATTTATTTATTATATATATTATAAATATATATATATTTATATATTATATATAATATAATATATATATATATATATATATATATATATTTCTATATGTATATGTGTATATATATATGCACACATACATCTGTACATACTATATAAATGATTCGTGGTAGTTCAGGGGTAGAGTGTTGGACTACTGACCGTAGGGCCTGGGATCGATTCCCGGGGCATCTGGAGCTCCACCCAAGATATGTGATTTTTCAGGTGCTAGATCTTCCTGGGAAACCATAACCGGCACAGGGGAAGGAACTGGCCCCCCTACCATTTGTGTGATGCGTGAATTTCACACGCCGTCGGGCTTAGTGCTGGGCCAACTCTACCATCACCTATCAAACCGACCTTCAGTTTGATTACTGTGATATATAAAGACATATGCATACATATACATAGTATTATATTATGTACCGTGCATTTGTAAGGTAAATATGTTCGGCCAATTTCCTTAGAAATTGAGAGAATAACATATGGGGATAGCTTTGGCCAAGGCCCTCTTGATAGCAGGATTGAAAGGGCATTAAGGGAGTTGAAATCAAACATGGTAATGCGGTTAGACAACATTCCCGTGGTACTACTTGAAGGTTTAGGAAAATGTGGGACGGAGAGTTTTCATGTTATTAACGAGGGAGGGATTCGGCCGGAAGACTTCGTCAGATAAGTGTTAGTTCTTATTCCATAAAAAGGAAATACAGCAATGCGATGACTACAGAAAAATAAGTTTGATTTTGCACGCAGCTAAAGTGGTTCTCAAGATCATCAATTATGGGATGGACAGAGAGGCCAATTAATATTTAGGAGGTCCTTTTGGGTTCATGAAGGGAAGAGGTAGGCGTGAAGCCATGGCAGTAATGAGATCACTAATAGAGAAGAACATAGAATACTATCAAGATGTTATTTCCTGTTTAGTATATTTCGAAAAAGTGTTAGATAGAGTGAATTGGGAAAAACTAAACTAATATATTGCAGGAATAAGGAGTACATTGGATGGATAGGAAAATTATCCACAAGATTTACATGCCTCAGGCTGGCCAGGTGCGAGTAGAGGATGGAGTGTCACGAGTCACGAAGGACAGAGAGTCGGCGAGCAGTGTTACGAAGAAGGGAGTAAGGGAGGTATTTACAATATCACCTGTGCTGTTCAACGTGTATGTGGAGGAGAAAGGGAAAGAGGCATGGGAATAACTGGATTTAGGAATGAAAATAGGTTGGCAAATCCTTAAAATTAGTAAGGACTGCGGAGGATCATTCTTTAGTTTGCTAGTCAGCTATGGAATGACAAACTCTGCAGTGTTTGTTGAAAAAAAAGTGCGATTGGTATGGAATGAGAATAAATGAAAGACATGAAGGTTGTGTTGTTTTCCATAAAGGGAAAGGTTAAGTTAAATATCAAAATAGGATTTCAAAAACTTCAGCATGTGGAACATTATCTTAAAAGTATTCTGGACCAAAATGGTCAATGCAGCAGGGGCACAAAGTGAAGTATTGCATTAGACAAAAATCCTTTCACAAGAAGTTGAGAATTGATGACAGGGACGTTGAAAAAGTTTATGGTAAAAGACTCGCTAAAACTTTGATATGTACCATAGTTATATACGACGCGAAAACATGGCCGTTGAGGCATGATTATAGGCGTCAATTTGGAGGTTTTTTAAATTTTTGAAAGTTTTGGGCGTGTAGAAGAATGGAAAAGGTGAAGTGGATTGAAAGGGAAACAAATGAGGAAGGCTATATGATATATATGTGCTATACATGGTGGGGGAGGAGAGAGGATTGTTGGGAAAAATCAAAAAGGGGCAGGAAAGATAGATTAAGTGCATTCTGATTGACATTGGGGTGTTGAAGATTGTGATTTTGGGAAAATGTTGATCAAACGAGTAAGGGTTTTGCATGTTGGATGGGATGAAGAGAGCAAGGAAGCATTCGGGATTGAAGAGGGTCTGATTGTAATGTTGGATTTCAGGTTACGTTTTTTTAATAGAGACGAGGGAATCACAGTATCGCTGTACCGTTTGGTAGCTTGCCTAGTGGCCAGGCCTCTTTAGCCCTGGTGCTTTAATTATCACTTTTTTACAAGCTTAAATGGATACCAAATGGCCGAAATTAACTGAAATTCATTTACTTCGTTCCAAACTGCATGAACGTCTTTGTATCCACAATTCGAATTTTACCGGGCACGAATGTAAATACATTACCGTTGCAAGTAATATCATATTCGCCGTCAGATCACGCTAGTCGCCTATTACTAACAAGGCCGATGCCAGTGGTCGGCCCATTTCTTGGCCGTACATCAAGCCATCTACGAGCGGAGGGTTAGAACTAAGAGATGCCGATGGACCTCCCCACTCCTAAATGAGGAGGTGGGGGAGGGTAGTGTCTTCCCGGGAAAAGATACAATTTCATTTCAAACAGATTCTTGCTAGCTGAAGTGGAGTGTTCTGCGATCTTTCCCCTATGAAATCTTCATAAATCAGCAATGGTACGTGGGAGATGTTGCGTGCTCGGTTTTGACTCAAGAGGAGGAAAAAAATTAGAATTAGAATTTCCGAAGGTAATTGAGAGGTAAGTAAGTTGCGTAATAAGATTCATACCAAAGAAATTCACGCGCACCTGTTACTAGTCAATAATGGAATCACTTTAAGCTTTAATAATCATCAAAATTTATTTCATTGGTAGAGTAACTATATCATTTTCTTGCAAAAGACTATTAATGGAGAATTGGTACTATTTGCCTCGGGTAGTAACATATCAGATCTACCTGCATTATGTTCGGAAATTGTAACCAATCCTATTCTATCCCATAGCAATGTATGTATTTTATGCTACGTGTTGGCTCAGTTGGTGATATTGATTGATATGTTGTTGGAAAGGTCTATATTTCTCTAAAGTTAAGTCGTTTTACATGAAGATGACTCAGAAAGCCAATTGCCATTACAGCGTTGATGTCTCGGAATGTAAACCTGACATTTACAATTAGAATTCAGCATTATTTAAAAATAAATTGTAATATTTATAACTTAGCCTTACTCATAATGACTTTGATGAATTCATTCTCGTGTGTTGTCCGTTTTTCAATCCAGTGCTTTCAAGTGAACACTGTCAATTTCTGAGTAGATAAATTGACATATTATCACCAAAATATAGAGTGTGCTTAATAGGGAATAATGGTTTGTTGCGGGCATGATTGATAATTTTCATTGGCTGCCAACAAATAATAGCAATTTTGGAGTTTTGCTTGTTTTTGATGAGGTAACCATGTAATTTAAAGAAACTTTTAAAAGTTAACCACTTCATACTGCAACCTTTTTTACAATATAATGGTTTAAAATTGATTTATTAGATGCCATTTACTGTTGTTCTTATAACCTGATTGGTAATAAGAATTTTGCAATTGATTTATTTATTACCTTTACCACGTTTCATTTATATAGGCTCTTTAACCTAACAGAGGCTCAATTGTCCTCCACTTAATTCTAGAAACTGCATGTAAAATTAGTGGCTCATGTTTTTGCTGATCATGTTGCTGCAGGAGTGCATGTGCTGAATGGTAGAGGTGAAATATGAGATATTTTTTCCTTTTGTGAATGGACTTAATTGTTTGCTTGCATCATTCACATCTTTCTTTTGTTCTTGTAAGTGTTTTGGGCATGGATGAGCTGGCTACAAAACAATTCCTGAAGTAAGCGCATCGTACTTTTGACAGCTGAAATTGGACAATGGATAACCAATACAAGAAACCTTTGAGTTGGCTATCAGGAATGTGAGTCCTCATATGGGTTACTTGCAATGAGCCCTTGCAAAAATCAAGTCATCCGAGCTCCTGGGAAGAGAAAGGTAATCCACCCTCCTTTACAGGATGGGTGGTTAACAACCATGAGAGCGGTAATTCTGTTTTGGGTTGAACTGAAAACCAAGTAGTTCTGGCACCTAAAAACAAGAAATCTTAACCAAGATCCAATAGAAAATGTTTGCAATATTATTTGGTAAAACTGGGGATAATCAAAACTACAATGCTGGAAAATTCTATTAGTTAATGATTTTCTTTCCAACCAGACTCAATGAAATACTTGGCTGTGATTTTTTTACTGACTTATCCTCTCTTTTTCAAGAACATATTTATTACAGCACATGAGAACCAGCTGGCGACAAAGAAAAGTTGAGGTTAAGTGAAAAAAGAATATGTTCACTTGCATATGTGGGTGTTCATGTGGTGTAGACCATTCTCAAGGTTCATCGATGTGGCAATATAGAGAAATATTAGCAGATCCTAATTTATTGCATGATACCATTTAATATTTTCTGTTGATGGTGACCAACAAAACGACCTGTCCCTTTGAAGAACTTCTTTCTGCTATTAGCCAAAACATCACTGCAGCTAGATATGCATTCAAACAATTAGGTCACAGGAAAAATTTGTCCAATGTAATAACCCCAATACTATCTGAAACAGTTGATTTTCTTTTTTTCAGGTTTCACTCCTAGACTTGATTTTGAGAATTTATTACTTTCACTTTTCACTGAAATATCATAAATAAAACTGGCATATATTTCTTATCTAGTGCTGTCTTTCTCATGATTTAGGTAGTGCACAATATACTGGCACTACTAGATGGTGTTTTAATATGCTGCCTGGGGATTCCTTTTCCACGTGGATTTTTCCTATGAAATAAGGGAAATGCTGTCAATCTTATTACCTTTTGTGTGGCAGTGGAATATTCTATCATAATATTTGTTTTTTACAACTTTTTTGATGCTGTCATCATAAATTACTTGTGTGGTGATTTTTTTCTAGCAGTCTTAGTCATTCGTCTAATAAATATTTGAAAATAAAGTTTATACTTCGACTGTTGACAGATCAGAATAACTGATCAGATTTCACATACATTTCTCTTAACTGCACAATTGCTGGCAAAATGCCACAATTCTAATATAATTCTTTTTCCTTATTTTAGAGCCAGTTATTAGAAAATAAGGAAGCATCTTTGAAAGATTTTAGGGCTGCCTATAAAAAATTGGCATTCCTTTTGTAAATATATGTTATTAATGAAGGCATTTGCATATGAGTTCAATTTCTTAATTCATAATTTGTGGTTTTTGAATTTTGCTTGTATGAGTTTCTCCGTTCGATAACTAAATAATGGCCAATGCATGTGTTTTTCTTTCCTGCGAACATCACGAAATATTTTACGGATGTCGGGGCTTCATTTGGGTAAGAAAATTTAATAAATATTTGAAAAACTGAATACTTTATGGAAGACAAAAACCATGGAATATATTTAAGGCGGTATTTGGGCCACGGCGCAATAATGTGACATCTATCAACCTAGAAAGTAACCACGTCGTAGTTTCATTGCAAAACAACTCCATCTTTGAGCGAGTATTAAAAGTAAAACAAGGTTAACGGTTCAAAGATAAGAGTGGGCTAACCCTTTTACTAACTAATATAGAGGTCACTACCTACAAGAGCGAAATGTATGAATTCCTTCGCCATATCCGAGAGCCGTGTTTTGATTTGGTGTTAAGCGGCGAGTTGTAATCTGTGATTGTATGAGATTTTAGTGCAAACCAAAGTCCTTCTAAAAGATTTAGTGCTTTTTTTGGTGAATGTGGTGTGTTTACTGTAGGGCGCCGAAGATGTTACTAGCTTGACTGGTGCGCAGTTTTAGTAATAATGTTCTACATTGTTTCCACCCATCATTTTGAAGTTAACTTAATCGCTGTGTGTTAAAACTGTTTCATAAATATTGATATGGGATAGAATTATATAATGAAGACTCAAAGTAGTTAATAACTATTCCTCAAAGGTAAATATTGCACTATGTTACCTTACATTTATTCCTTTTGTTTACCCAAGACTGATTGTGGGGTATTGGCTGTGGTTATGTCGAGGTGGGATGACATTGTGGGCCCGAAGACTGTTCGTGTATGGTTCCAGGAGCAGTCTCACGAGGACATGGGCTTGCCTATTGTATTCTCAAGAGATGGAAGTGATAAAGAGTCCAACGATATGGGTGTAAAATCAAAAGTGCCTTTAAGTAGCGAAGCATGCAATACAGAAATCGTGTATTCCAACAAGCAGGAATATCACCCGGGGGAATCCGGAAATATTGCCAGTCAGAGTGAACTTGTTGATTCAAACTTGTTTTCTGCCATCAAGTATGTGACCAATCATACGGTAAACTGCTTGGCTGTGGCTAGAGAGTCTGATGCTGCTAGCAGTAGTTGTCTGCAGGAGAAAGGAACGAGTTTTTTTGCCGTACCTGATGTAAACTTGGTGTTCCTTTCTCTAATGTTTTTAGTGAAAGAGGGGAATACTCACGTGCCTTATTCATTCGCTTTAATAACTAGCTATGAAAATTATGAATACTTTCTTCAACTGAGAAGTCTGTGTTTACAGTGGTTGCGAAGAATTGCTTTTCGATTTCACACGCTGCTGGTTAAGGTTAGTTCAATACATTTTTTCTAATTACATTGTGGATTGCAAAGCATGGTTTGAAGTGGATACCGATTTTTCAGTGATTGTGCCGAGCAATGAATTTAATGGATATGTGAAATTATTCATAATGCACTTAAGTGCATTATTTCAGATTTGAGAAGTAATGGAGAGTATTTTTCCAAATAGTGGTAAACCCATGCCAAATTGACTAATATTTTTCAAAGTGAAACCATTGCCTCGAAATTCCATGAAATTCGCTGTGGGCGTACCCCATATTGAGTACAGAAACTCCATTACATATTAGCCTTGTACATGGAATGTTTTTTGAAATAGGGGTGTTTGAATTTTGGTTGAAACCTTGTAACCATCTCGAAGTGCAACTGCAGCACTTGTTGGATGTCATCTTATTCAACTTTGTATAATGAACGATTCTGAAACTTGTCCTGGAAAGGTAATCAGTGCAGACCTCTTAACTGTATTAAACTTCATAAAGAATTATTACCACAGCAACACATTTGAGCGAAAAATTCAGGGAAAAATATCAGTTTCAGTTGACAGCGCGGGATGAGAAAGGCAATCTTGGTCGAAACTTAAAATATTGTTTTTCATGATCCTGAATACATAGACGAACTCTCCAGGAAAACAGCATATGGCTCCTGCTATACTCTCTGGAACAATATTTAAATATCCAATAAAAACAAAGGAGTTTGTCAGTGGATTTTATAATTTTATTTTAAAATTACAGGTCATCTGGAAAAATCATTTATTGCAAAAAATGAAAGACATTAACTTCTATGCTCCAACGTGGCTGGTGAAAAATAGGTTTTTCATATTACTCTTTCATTTTTTAACCTTACTCAGCTGATATTTCGAATTTGTATTTCATGAAATTGCCCCTGACAAACTCGCCTGTTTTTACAATTTAGTTTATCTCCACTGAGTACAACAGGACGAACGTTTTTTTCTGGAATTCTTGTCCAGAAGGAAGGATCATTACAATAATAATTGTAAGAGTAGGCCACAGTGTATTTTACATTAATTATGTCCACTAAAGCATGCAATTCTGAATGTTTGGAAAAATGATTTTATTGTTGTGATAATAATTCTGGATGAATTAATAGGAAATACAGTTCTGAGACCTGCACTCACAATACCTTATAATTGGAAAAAGTTTCACAATTTTTCATTAAATTAAAGATTAGTTATGAATGTCATACAAAATATTCTGCAGCTGCGTTTTGTAATGGTAACAGGGTCTTACCCAAAATGAAAACGCATGCACTTCAGAAACCATTCCTTTCAGGGGCTAAAAGTTTACAGGGTTTCTTTCCTGATCAATGGGTATCTCCACAGCGAATTTCATAGTATTCCCAGTCGGGTGGTTTCATAGCTTGGTTGAAGTGACATAAATTAACCCTAACCCTCAGTTTGTAAGATGGATATGTTGGATCAAGTGGATCAACTTTTACATAGTAGTGTGATCTCATGAAATAAATGTGTGTAGAAAGACACTGAATCTGAAGTAAGTGCAAAATTCACAGCAATAGTAGTACCTTGTAGTGTACATTAAATTGTATTTTTGTATCATGCAGTGTGTTTTTCATAGTGGCAACCACAAGGAGGAATGAGAGTATATTTCTTTGTTGACTTGGGTCTTGTATGAATACATCAGTGTGGAAGATTCACTATGAAATATACAGTATTATATACACTGTCTTGCCTAAAGATAACACTTTCAGTGTAATGTCTCAAGCTGAATGATGTCATGGAAGCATTCCTTCTATTATTGTCAATTTTAACGTTTTGAGGATAACCATAGAGTAATAAGCTACTGACTGGTTGCTTCATTGTATGACCTATCAAATTGTATGACCTATTAATCAGTAGGCAAGCCTGCGTTAACTTCTTGCAGTTTGATTGGCACTGTTATTAAGTTTAAAAATTGTCAACAACTTTGAAATTATCTATTAATACTTTTACCAGGCCATTGTCTAGAAATTATTGCCAAATAAAAATTGTTGTAGAAAGACATTATGAATGTTGCTCACACACTATAACACTTAGAATTACTCAATCAGCCTCAAACCCATTTATCTCATGTTTTTCTTAGATATTTTGGGTTAGTCATTGAAGGTGTATTTGCTTGAATTCTCACAATGATATGTAATGGCTTTTTGGGGAATTTTGGAATACCTATGGACTCTGTAGTCCTTGGGCAGTGGAGGTCCCAGGTTTTATTCCTGGACCTGCACTCCAGACCTGGACCTATACCCCAGGGTACCCTCAGCTTCAACCGAGCTCTGCAATTTTATGGGTATCAAAACTTCCTGGGAAGCCATAACCAGTAGAGGGGTAGGATCTGACCACCCTACCCCAATGAGTGAATTTCACTTGCCATAGGGCTTAGTATTGGGTGAGCTCTGCACTCGTCTACCATACTGACCTTCAGGTTGATGTTGATTATTATGCAACAAAATTCCTCATTCTTTCAATTTGATGCTGATAATTATTGCTGTATACTTTTACTTCAGATCTTTATTATCATATATAATTTTTTAATCATTTTTCTTTTCAGAATTCTTGCACCTTTGATACAAGCTTATGGAAAAATTTAAATGAATGGATTATGGATTTTTGCAAAATGCTGGTGGAAGTAAAACAATCTAGTTTGGACACCATGTCATTTCAGATTTCTGGCAATGTGGTGAAGTCAAAGATAATAAAACGAGCTTTAACCTCCCATCTGCAAACCTTTGGAAGCTCTGTAGTAATTGGTGAAACTGCTGATAGTATAAATAATGTAAGTGATACATATATTTTTTCTACAATGGTCATGGCTCCAATGGTCTTTATTGTTATGTCAGTATGTGAACATTCTGAAGTTCTGATATCTATTCACTCCGAAATTCTGATACATAGGAGTGGCATCTGTTTTCTGCTCCTTGTTATTTTAAAGTTTTATTTACTTGTTTTACAGATGATAGCCTTCCTTGGTCTTTTCCTTGATGACACTGATAAACATTCCTCTTGCCTCATAGATCCTCTGAGAAAGTATTCCTATCATATGGGCTTGAAATTGCAGGTATTTATTTGATTTTTAATTTAATTTTAATTAGATTATCTGTCAAATTAAGGCTGTGCTATTGGTGGTTATATATATGTATTCAATTTTAATCTTATATACTCAATCTGATGGGGTTTTAAGACTACAAAATCCATTCCAAGACACGGAAGGGAAGGTCATGACGGAAATGTAGTCATCTGCTGATGTATGCACTGATGTGGGAAATTCCACCGTGGAAATATCATTCTTGTAGGCTAGGATTTAAAGCCAAATCCCTGAATTTTTCTTCAGATACCTGAAACTTTTATTCCCTAAATCACTTAGCTGGAAGTTGGGGGAATTGGTTTGAATCCTGATCTAGATTAAATGATTTTTCTATGGTGAGGTTTCTCACATGAAACTAATTACCAGGGAGCATTTTTTTATTTCTTGGTTTTTTTTTCTTTTCATAAGGGCGTATTTTATGATTTCTGAACATGTCAGCTCTCTTGTCATTGTGTTTCATGTCATGAGCAAGTATCCCTCCTAAATTACACAAGAAGCTTTCATAAAGAACATGCTTTAGGCTTAGATTTTTCAAAGGTCAAATGCTTCTTCCACAGTAACAAGAGTCTGCTTACTATCTTATAACAATTAAATAAACAGTCATGTGGCATAGTGAGATGGTGTGATGGGAAATATTATTTTGAATCAATCTCGTAGCAGTGATATATAAAATAGCTTTAAATTGAAACTATTCAGTTTAGTGGGCCTATTTATAGGAACTATCTCTCTTGACATGACCTATCCTTCCACCTTCCCAAATATTTAAATTATCTCTTGAAACACCCTGCATAGGAGAAATGTTATATCTATAGCTATTTTTTAATTTAAAACACTAAAATCAAAAATATGTCTGGGATGGGACGTGGTGGTCCTGTGGGTAGTATGTTAAACTACTAACCAGAGAGCCCGCGTTTGATTCCTGGGCATGCCTATGGGCACGATCAGCTTCATCTAAGCTGTGTGAGTTTATGGGTACCGGATCTTCTGGGAAACCATAGCTGGCACAGGATAAGGTACTGGCCTACCCTGATGTGTGAATTTCACACTCATTTGAGCTTATCTACTCAAAAAGTAGGTCTGAGAATATTCTAGTTTACAGATTATGGAATAAAGGTGAGATTCTTTTGATTGAAGTACAAGGTTTACAAATATCATTAATTTGATTTTCCTTTGGGGATTGAGATGGTGCGGGGGCTAGCGCACTGGCTTCCCACCCAGAGGGCCAGGGTTCAAATCCTGGCGGTGTTGAATATTTTTCAGAGGTATCTCAATCCCTACTTGAGGTGCTTTGTGGAGGGCACTTTGAGTGAGTATGCCGTCCGTCGGATGGGACGTTAAACTGCAGACCCCTTGGTGCCTTTCGTAAAGAGTAGGCTAATGCCGATGCCGGGTTTCTCTCCACCCTTCATCCTTTCCTATCCATCCCCTATGGTGCAAATGACCTCAGCTGTCGGTCGCCTCCCCTCAAAACTACTACTACTACTTGAATATTAAAACAGAACAAGGCCAGAATAAACTGCAGTATTTCTCTTTGATCACCAAAATTTTCTTGAATCTTCATGTAGGTCTTTAATGCTTGCGGGGAAGGTGTTGAAAATGACCTTACTTGTCCAGGCAGCTAAAAATTAAATTACCCTGAGTGGGAAGGTGGAAGCACTATTACCAACAATACAAATTACCCTGTGTACTGATGACTAGAAAGAACTGTTGTTGTCCATGTGAAGCAGCCGATTTTCCATCTTTGTTAGAGGAATGTTGCCCTCAAATGTGTTGTGAGCATTGGTACTAAACAATCAAAATAAATTATCTTTATTTTGAAGGAATTTGAAGATATTCTATCCACTTGTTAAGCAAAATTCCGATAAATGTAATTTTTTGGCTACATTTTTGCCTCTACTCAATCAGGTATATCTTTGGATATAATTGAAAGCCTTTTCCTTGTGGGATAGGTCTAAATGTATGGGTGATATGTAATCATGTATAATACTTTCACATTTGAGTCCAAAGTCTGAAGCCATGTCTTGCAGGAAATGAGTTGAGTCAGGTATAAGTAGATCAATGAATTTGAGATTTCGAACTGCTTCAAAATTCTAGATATCCTTTTGCTTATCTCACTTCGTGAGGAGAAATAAAATACCATTCAGGGCTCATGCAAAGAGTGCAATGATTGCATTAGTCTTTCCATTGTGAAAGTGTGTAATTACTGAAGAACATGGTTTATATGTCATCTTCTGCTGTGAAATTGTGTTCTGTGGCCTGGAACATTTTTCCAGTAATTTTTTTAATGACTTTTTCAAAGTTAATGTTGTTTTGCATCTTAGCCTGTATTGCTTGAATTTTGAGGAAAGTTATTTTATATCCACAGATGTGCATCTCATTTTGAGAAAACCCATTAGCAGCACAATCACTTGTGGTTAAAGCTAGGTTACTATGGTGACAGGGCAAAACCTTGGGTAGAAATGGATTTCTTAGGTTTGAATCAAAAACATTTCCTTGGAATTTAAAGAAGTTAATAGTCATTGAACTGTTTCAATCATTTTGAGACTGGCTACTAAATTTCTTATGTGACGTGACATTGTTCTTTATGAAACTTACTTTATCTGAAGATTCATGTAGTCTTAAGATATCCAACATAGATACTTAGGATGATGAAGAACAGAGTGTCGAGGATTTAAGTGTTTTATGCCTTTATATTTATCATAATCCCCTTCAGAAATTTTACAAGAGACTACAGTCAAATCTCTGAATTGAAGACTGTAATCTATCATTTAAAAGATGAGTCCCCTTCCTTCTACATTTTTGCATTCATATATTTGAGGATTTTTCTAGCTCATATTTCTGATTCACATTTTCAACAAATGGTGGCAGTTACTTTGCAATTATGTTTAGTTTTGATAATACTTTGTCCTCAATCATGAATGATAGTTTTTTGTTTTGTTAGGTAATTTAAATTGGAATGGTGTTTTGATATGTTGATGTAAGTGCTTCCAAATTTTCAGACACTGGAATAACCAGCCTTTTTTTCTGGAAAAGATGCTGATTTTTATGAGAAGGCACATGTTGCTGATTGGAAAATGTAATCGTAGTCCAAGTCAAATGATAAGAATCCAAAAAAGTATGTGGAAATCACCAGCATAAGTGAATTATTGCTTATGGATATAAATTTCAAGTTAAATATCCAATTAAAAACAAACATCCCATTATAATGGGATATAAAGTTAGTGAATACCTGAAAATAACAGATAATTCAGCACAGCAACCAATGAGTGGTAATCTACCTATTAAAGGTAGGTTCCAGTTGGACTTGAATTACTGTTTTATGCTGTATTTTATATGAACTTCCTCTTCTCTGCCCTAAATTACTTTTTTTTTGAGGGCGATTCAAAAAGTAAGGTCTTCTATTTTTTTCATGAAAAATTTGATTTATTCGCAACTATTTAAACATTGTAAGAAAGGCTGAGCATTTAGCTATTTTTCTGCATAGTCGGCTTGATGATCAATCAATTTTTTTATCCTTGTAACCAGCATTGTACCTTTCTCCCACCGCGTCACGAAGCGAAGATGACTGCTTCTTGCAGTTCCTCGTCTGACTTGAATTTCTGTCCTCCAAGGTGTTTTTTGAGAGCAGGAAACAAGTGGTAGTCACTGGGGGCAACGTCCGGGCTGTAAGGAGGGTGGTCGATGATATCCCAGCCGAATTCATCGATTAGGGTGTTCGTTTGATGTGACACATGTGGACGTGCATTGTCATGATGCAAACATACTCCTTTGGTGAGACTCCTAGTTGTAACCAAGGACCTCCGACCATTAAGGCCTTCCTTTATCTCATGAAGGGTAATTCTCCGGTTATTACGCACCATCTCATCAATTGGAGCCACCTTCGATTCTGGAAAACTCGGCCGCCCCGACCGCTGCTCATCATGGGCGTTTTCCCGGCCATCAAAAAACTCCCTGCACCACTTCCGCACGTTTTTTTTTGTCCTTACACTTCTCACCATACACTTCCACTAAATCTCGATGAATTTATATCGGAGAAGCAGTTGTCAGTTGGCTTCGTGACGCGGTGGGAGAAAGGTACGACGCCAGTATTAAAAAGCTGGTTGAAAGGATGCAAAAAGTGATTGATTGTCAAGGCACCTATGTAGAAAAATAGCTAAATGCTCAACCTTTCCAACGATGCACGTAAAGTTGACAAATCTGATTTTTCGTGAAAAAAATAGGAGACCTTACTTTTCGAATGGCCCTCATACCTTCAGCCTGCCTTAATAGCATCTGAAAAGCTTATTTTATTTCATTCTTATCCCAATATGCCTTGCATTTTCCTTCTATCACTACCATCAACATCCCACTACCTCTCAATATTTCTTTGATCTACTTTTTCTGCCTCCTTCAGATTTCACCTATCTACTTCTCTTCTCCACCATAATTACAACTTCATCATTAGCCTGGCTCTGTCTTCAATTGTTTGCTTCATTTTTCTTCTTAACCATATTTTAAAAGCCTTATTCTACGTTCAGTGACCAGGTTTTTTAATCTGTTAAGTGCTACTCTTCATTTTAGACTACCAATCTTTTCTGTACTCCTATACCAAGTGCACCTATCATCTCTCTATCTCTGATCATCTAAAGCTCATCTATTATTTAAACCATGTCTAAGAAATCATAAACCACCATTATCAACCCAAAGGCTGGTTTGATAAATAAGGGTGGAGCTCATCTAGTGTTAACCCGAATGGGATGTGAAATTCACACATCATGGTAAGGGGGGCAGTTCCTTTCCCGATGCCATCTCTGGTTTTCAGGAAATTTCTGGTACCCAAAAAATCCCACAGCTTAGGTAAAGCTGAGGGTGCCCAGAGAGGTATGCCTGGGAGGTCCTTCAGTCACTAGTCGAAGACTCTAAATACTGGGCAACAATGTCCATCCATTATTAATTCTAGCAGATACCTACTTGTTTGTCTTTGCATTTTCCATGTGTATTGGTGTCCATAATGGTGTTTGAGTCAGATTTTATTGCTTCTTAAACTCTCTCATCTGAAAAACTTGGTTTTTTTCTATATTCCAAAGTCATACCTGTCCACCAATTTACCATCTCACCCTATTCCTGCCATTGTTGCCATGTCCTATTACTATTGCTTCCTTTCTGACCTGTTCCCACGTATTTCTTCTAATTGATGGTAAAAATTACATGTTTCTTCCTCCCCATGACTACTTTTTAAACAGTATTAGCTTGGGTTATTAATAGATTGATTCGTTGTGCCCTCTTCTCTTCAAATAGCTGTATCGCTAACCTGCTATTATTAACTCTCCTTTCAAGACACCCTAATTCAGTACTGCAGCTATTCCATGTTGACTCTCCTCTTCTATAAATTGCTCCATCCTATCTCTCTGTTTCACCTCACATGGGGGTGTACTTTATTTGAGTCAGAAAGATATCCTAAATAGTTGTACTTCCTTTGTCTATGTATTTCTTTCTCTATTTATATTAACTACCCTGTCCATATTATCATGCTCATGTCATGTCCCTATGGGAATCACAATGGTGCGGTGGCTAATGTACTGGCTTCCCGCCCTAAGGGCCCGGGTTTGAATCCCGGGGATGACAGATATTTTTCAGCGTTGTCCCGATCCCTACTTGAGGTGATTTATGGAAGGCACTTTGAGTGAGTATGCCGTCTGTCGGATGGGATGTTAAGCTGCGGACCCCTTGGAGCCTTTTGTTAAGAGTTAGCTAATGCTGACTCCGGGTTTCTCTCCACCCTTTATCATTTCCAGTCCAACCCTATGGCGCAAATGACCTGAGCTGTTGGTTGCCTCCCATAAAAACTACCACTAATACTAATGTCCCTATCCTAACAGTTATGGTCCTCTTCTTAGTCTTATTTTCTCTTGCTGCCAGCTTGTTTAGATGCTTACCTATTGGGCTGTAGTTGTAATAGGAATAAATAAGCATGCTCTTGCACTAAGATAATTGTCCATGGAAGGGAAATTGACCCTATTTATAACAATTTAATTGTATTTCTTAACATCTCAATAAGCATTGCTTTCTAGCACAGTGTCAGTTTAGATTATTACAAATATGTTACACAGACTGTGTTTGTAGTAATCTGAGGTGACGAAGTTAGCTATAAATTGAATTTTAGGAAAGTATTTTGATTTTGGTCTGGAATGAACACAGTTTTAAGTGGGTATTGTTCAGAAGAACTTTTTTGGTAATGGGTTCACCGTCTAAAAACTTGTTTCTGAGGAAGAGAAAGGTTGTCACTGAAAATGCCTAGAAACCTACTGTTTTGACTGTTCCTTTGTCTCAGGAGTGTAGCAGTGTATCCGTGTTTTGTCCACAGTTATTATTGATGCCAAAGCATGTGAAGATTGCATTGGAAAAGCTCCAAACCAGCCTACGAATCGACCGTACAATTATTTTTATTACTCACTGAGAGCAAATGCCCCTCCCATCTTGCCAGATTTTTTTACACCCAGTTTTTCATGCAAACTTAAAAACACTGTACCTTGTCATATGCCTGTAGCTACTACTATTTTGCCAACTTTGATTTGCCAATCATTTAGGAGGAAATCACTTCCACTGGACATGTCTAGTGAACTGGTCTAGTGAGAGATGAGGCTTATTAAAAGAAAAACTTATCTGATACTACGAGTGCCATCACTTGGATTTTCAAAGGACTTATCGAAGGACCCACGTATATTTCTTTTTCAATAGGATTTCATCTATTTTTTAAAACTGCTGCTGCACAAAATGTGGAAAAATGTCCATTAAGAAGCTAATCAGTTCCTGATAGCTTTTTCTATTCTCTGTGTATGATTACCTCAGTACACATTATGTGTGAAACTTAGTTTCTCATATGAATTTCTGTTGCTGGTGGTGTGTAGCATTTTTTAGTCGAGATAGCAGCTGCTTAAAAATGATATGCAAAAGTAAAATATAGTTTGATTTCCTCTGTTAGCTGCAGATATGAGGGGGGCTGTTATGAACCACTTATCATCTGCAAAGTTTCTCTGTCGGCAATATGGTCCCATTGGATATGAGTCGCATCACCCAGAGTCATTACATACTGCTCACCTCTGACAGAGAGACCCCACCAGGTGGTATCATACTGTCGGAAATAAGACTTACCACCCAGAGTGATTATGAGCAAGTTTTGGATGGAGTTATACCACACTAAGGGGTCAGAGTTATACCATGGCCAGCTACCCTGCCTTTGCAACTCCACTTTGCTATATATTGATATGGTGGCAGTTTGTTTTCATCAGTGGTCCTTATCTGGTGTTTTAGAAGCATTAAATTTGAGTTTAGAAGGGTGTTAAACTTGATAATTTTGCATGAAAGGTGACCAGCACTGTTGAATAAAGACAGGTGAAGTGAAAGTAGAAATATTGCATCTTCAAAAAATTTCAGAAGAACAGAGATGAACTTCTCTATTGTATCACTATAATGTTACATTGCAATACCTATTATTTTTTGCATCATATATTTATTAAATTTCAACAGTAACTCTTACTTTTTATCATAAATGCTTAACTTTCAATTGAATTTGTCCTTAGAGCAAAATCAGAGAAGTGGCATGCAAAATAAAAAGTTGATATTATAAATATATTCATGAAAGAAAATGTATGAGGGATGAAAGGAACCACTTTAATATCAGTAATGAAAAATTTGTGAAACATGGTTCTGTACCTTGATATTTTGGGTATTTATTGTGTTCACCTTCGTGAGGTGCGTAATTTATTAATCTATTGGCTTTGCATTCTTTGTAATAATGGTATTCAATATCCAGAGCTACTCGAATTATTATCTTTTCATGCTTATGCTATGATAACTAGATATGATCACTTATCCCATATTATATGAGGTATTGAAGAATTTGTGAATTACTTATGTATTCCAATATGTGATTTGTTGGGTATAAATTCTATAGTCCATTGTGTGGTGCCAAATATTCTTTTAACATTTCCTTGTAATCATCAAATACTCATTAGCAAAGGCATTCAAGAAAGAAGTGAAATGGAATCTCGTTGAAAATGAAAAAGAGGTTACTTGTTTATTGTCATCTCGTGAGAGCTATTGCAGTAGGTAACTAACAGAACTTTTGTGATCTCTGATTTATTAACATTTATATGTAAACGTTTATATTTATAACATAGATTTATGTAGATAACTACCTTATGTAATATAAAACCAAGGACAACACTCGGAAATGAATTTTTCAAATACCATATTTTCCCATCGATAATGCACCCGTTATCTCGACAAAAATTTCACATGATCGAAAAAAATGACAATGCGCGTTATGTAATGAAAATTGAAAAAATCCAAATATTTACAGGCCTATGTATACAATACTTTATAGGAGAGTTTTGCAAAAATAAATTATTCTGGAAGCATGTCTTTTTAAATGCATTCTATGATCTGCTACTGTTACACTTATTTCATCTAATAAGTCCAAGAGAAAAAGAAGAAACATAATTTCTATACTTCAATATTTCTAATATGTAGTACTTCTTTATTCTAATATGTAGTACTTCACGTATAGGTAGGGCACGTTGTATTATATACACGTATGTATAAATATATGATAGGATAGGTTGATCACTCGAATCCTAGAAATGGCACCTGAATCACAATTAAATGAATTAAGTGCATTTATCATCTCTTCAGGCACATCACCCAGTTCACTCTCCGAAGTTAACTCTTCCTCATAGCAATGGCGTTGAAATATTTCCTTAAGCTTTTTCAAATCCATTTTTTTGCATAAGTCACTCTGACACCCTGCCAACTTTCCACGATCCACTGGCTTATTTCTTCACAAGACCCTCTTTTAATGCATCCCGATTCTGTGTGGTCTTTCATACCTGGCATCATCCACTTTTCCCAACTAGAACGTTACTTTTATTTAAAAGATTTATTAAAAGATAAATCCTGGCAGCCTCACGATTTCCTTTTTCTTTCGCTAAATTGAAGACTTCTTGCTTAAAAATTGCCGTATATGATTTTCTTCTCCATGAGTAATTTTCTTGAGAAAATTTGAAATTACAAAAGCTTAACTGAATTCAGGTTTGAAACAATCACTATTTAGGCGACACTTTCATAGAACTTGGAAGGTGTATAGAACAGCTGAGTGCCAATGCTTACAAAGCGAAGTAAAGCAAACAAGACAAGAAAATTCTATTTCATTCACTCTCTTATATTTTTATATTTGATTTGCTGAAAGTTATTTATATAGCAAATAAAAGGGCAGATGAGCCTATGTCTCGTTTCAGCATATGAATCATATGGAAAAAGCAATAAGGCAGCATATGGTGTTGGCTTGTAAATATTGTTTATTTTTTGATCCTTCTGTTGTTTGTAATCAATTTCAATTACTTGGCTCTAATATTCTGTATACTTATGGTAGATATAGCCACATGCAATTATGATTTCATGTATTCATTGTTGTTACCATCTATTAGTATATGGATATAAATGTATTTTTACACACAATACATATGTATATACACAGAGATGCATGGCATCTATACACGTTCAAGATTACTATGAAGCCCTGGGCGCACAGTATCTATACAAATTCATGATAACTACAAAGTTCTGTGTACGCATTATATATAAGGTGGGTGTTATCGATGGGAAAATACGGTAATATAGTAAGGGGTTTTTTGATATAAAATACCAAGCATTGACGTACAGAAAGCATTGTTTTGATAAGCTATGTTGCAGGTTTGCATAAAGTTTGCCGTCAAAAATGTAATATAAAGAATTTGGTGTGTGTAAATGTTATGTAGATTATTTTGTGTCATCCTTTGGTGTTACTGTTTTATGAATCTACTAGGAGAACAGACTTATAAATTAAGTCGTGCATTTAGGCAAAACATGACAGAGATGTTGGATGAGCTGAAGACCCAAATAATCATGCTAATAAGACATATATTGTTTAAAAAAACTACCCCTTGAGGAGGATTTATGTCTTGGTAATTGAAAATGACTATAGAAGCAAGTTTTTTAGCACAGAAGATTGATTAAAGTGATATGGAAACAATAAAGGTGTAAAGTGATATTCCAAAGTATTTCAACAAATTTGATGATGATGGATAGCAATTAATGTAGATACCCAAGTATTTTTAATGCCATGCCAAATCTTCTACATGATTTAAGACCTATGTTTAGATTTAAAAGAAAATAAAAGAAGTATCTCCTGAAAAGTGAAGGTTCAATGACCATAAAATATTTACATCAAACCTAAATGTTAATAGCATACACACAAAATTGACTATAATGTGAAAACGATGCCCAAGTCATGAGTATAAAATTTAAATAAATTACTTCTAATGGAGAAGGCAGAAATGGGTACCACATAAAGAGCCAGTATCTGTGTCAGGAGGATTCCCACCCTTAAAATTATGACATGGACGGGTGGTGAGACTCTGGCCCCCTGACTCATATTTGTATAAGTCAGAGTTTAACCATTTGGCAGTATAGATCTCCACCTGGCAGAGTGACTTGAACCTCCTGATCGTAATATCCCACAAGATGTATGCATTAGTCATATCCTATGAGTTCTGAGACTACTTGCCTGGGGCTAGAAAAGAAAATTTGAAACCCTATAGCATAATTCACATCATTATATTTTATTGAACTTGTGCAGGTGATAATTGGAAAATGGTCGTAAAAATCCAGTTGTCTACTTGTTTGCTCACTCCAAATAATTTTCAATTAAGGACTTAGCTCATGCATCCAGTCAACCCATGGTAACGTTGTGAGAAATAATATTGTTTGCACTGGAGATTGGATTTTTTTGTTTCTCTTTCTATAAGGTGCTTTTAATTTTTGTCTCAAATTTACTCATAGGGCATTATTATGTGATTGTAATGGAATATACTATATTCAGAGAAGGCATAGATGTAAATCTTCATGAATTGAAACATAATTTTCAGGCACAGGAAGTTTCAAGCCTGTTACATCTACAAAGGATGTTCAATAAAGAGTGTTGGTTAAATTTTTTTCCCATAATTGACTATGCAAACATTACTTTTTTGTTATCTTAGTAACTTAATGTGTGATATATATGTGGAACAAGTTTTATTGATTTTACCTTAATTGTTTTACCAGTGGCAGCTGTTGTAATTTAGAATGTGGTCAGTTCATCTTCACCTGCTTTTGATGATGAAAAATACTTTCCATGTGGTGTTCCTTAACATTGCCGAACAAGAAATTGTCACATGGAGCTAGATGAACTAGAGAGGAGAGGAACACATTTCAAATTGTTTTCATGAGACTTACAGTGTAATAATTTGTGATGCTTGACTCTATTATTCTGATACAACATCAAGCCTGTTGTGATTGAAATGGTCTTGGGTGTATTTTCAGTTCATCCCTGTAGTATACTCCATTTACTACTATTTCAGCGGCATCCAATGAGTTTTTAATAATTCTGATAGTGCTAGTGCTAATAGATTATCTTCTTTCACAATGGCAGTGGCAGTGTTAATGATTACTTCCTTAAGAGCAGTTCCTGGAACTCTAGGTCCACCTTTGTATGAAATTGATTGTCTAACCTCTTTTAACCCTATAAACTATATTCTGGCTGTAATATCAGGAAGATCAGACTCACCATCAGCCTCTTGTTGTATAGGCATTGACCATGATTTATTAAGAGGAAATCAAAATGTAATATCTAGCTACATGTTACCCCCATCATTGGTGTAAGTGAATTGAGCATGTCAACTTTAAGCAGCTTCCATTGATACAATTTTGGATTAGAATCAATGAAATTCATACCACATTGGGCATTGTTAGCATTTATTTATAGATTAAAATCTTGCAGGAAAAAATCATGTGAATGAAAAATTTATGATCCTTCTTTATTGAACTGGCCTTGTACAATTTTAAAATGATCAAGCTGTCTTTCAAGCCATTTTATGAACTTAAAGACACACCATGGCTCTGAAAAATTGACTTCAATGTTGGTCACACTGGGGTGCTACAAAATCGATTTCTATTGGTGTTAGAAGTATTAGTTTGACAGGTGGGCTATGAATCTGGAAGAAGAATCCATAATGAATAACAACTGTGGGGAAAAATGAATAATGGAATCCCAATTTCACTGACTTTTACTTAATATTTATTCAGATCTAAGGTCATTTTTTAGGCTCAAGCAAAACTCTATATAAAAAAATTTATTTATTACAAATTTGTTTTCTCAGCTTGGTGATTTACCTCTATTAAGAAACCAAATCCTGGTTCCTAGATGGATATTGATTTGAAAAAATATAAAATTCCACTGGTTGGCCAACTTGAGCAAGAAAAGTATTGATAAGAATCATTAGTTGCAAAATGACATTTTAACATACATGCATAAATGTTAAAATAAAGAAATTAATGGATTAAAATCTCATTTACTCTATCTCCCAAAAATGAAAATCATTTTTGTTGTATCAGCGATTGGCATAAGTGAGGTCCCATCTCTTCAGTAGATGGCAGCAAATCACCCACTTGCATTGCAGTTACATGGGAGCACATACTACAATCATTGATACTAGTACCTAAGGTAAGAATCCATTATTTTTGTTACCTAGGTACTACTATTGGGGCCGCTACCAACTCCTGGAGCCCATTTCCCAAGGTTACAAGCCTTCTGAATATGGTCTTATATAAAATAAAAACATTCAAATTTGCAAGTTATTAGAGAAAATTTATTCATTAATTATGCAGTAACACTCAAGATATCAGGAAGGTCAACTAGTGGCTTTTCTCTTGATCCTTGATTCCATGTCTGGAAATTGTTGAGATGAGCTGAGTAATTGGATAATTTGTGATGTTGGTCAACTTTTTTTACAATCACTCCTCAATCAGCTCGGTTACATTAGACAAGATGTATTTTGGAAAATTCAGTATGATAACTAGCTCCTACATTTGAACTCCCATTTTTAAATCACCGACTAAATGCACTTCCAGACTATAGTAGCTAATCATCCAAAAAGGCAATATAGATACATGAAAATGGAGGCACTCTAGAATGTCACATCTTAGAGGTACCTTTGCAAAAAAGAGAGAGAGAGACTAAAGGATGAGGGTGAGTGCATTTTTTCCTTAGTTTCACATATTCCAATATATATCCATCAGTTACTAAGATCTAATAAAATGCACTAGTTAGGTTCACCTTGTTGTGGCTTGGTATATTTGCAAAGGCCTTCTTGGACCCTGAGAAGATTTACTTGGAGGTTATGAATGGACTGCCCTGAAGGACAGTTCATGGTTAAATGGAAGTACCTTCTGAATTCCAGAATTGTAATGCAGAAAATAAATCTAATAATCCAGGGCATCAAAAATTCACATGTGACATGTGGATGTGTTACAGTGACTTGATCGATAATGAGGAGTGGTGGAGTGAATATATAGATAAACAGAGCACTTGCATCAATTGTCTCTGCAAATGGCCCCCTCATCCTTGGGTCATGGGTTGATGCAAGAGCCGCAACTAATGAGTTATATAATCACTGCTTGGCATTGCTAGTGATTAGACTCTCTCAGGTATTCTTGAGTTAAAGTTTTTGTGAAAAAAGGTAAGGGTTTTCACCTTATTTAGAAAGATACCTCATATGAGTAAAAGAAAAATATATTACAAGGATGGGAGGTTCTTAGAGATGTGAATGGGGAGAGATTAGAGGGGAAGAGAGATAGTTGGTTCATCACAAGAACAGCATAGATAACTAATCGCATCCCATTGTCTTTGAAGGATTTGGTTGTTGACACTGCTTTTGAGTGATGACTAGGTTATGTCCTGTTTCGGGCTCCTTGCCCGAATTTACTACCATTAGCAAAAATTACTAGAAAACAGTACAGATATTTTACTTTTCTTTGCATAACATGAAATTATGAAACCCCTTCCTTGATATTGCATTTCTGTGTTGCATGTTGCTTTATTTATATATTATTTTAATTATGCTCAAAAAATACCATTTATTCAGGTTTTTTCAAATTGTCAGACAGCATGTTTTCATTTCAGTTGCAAAATAATTACTGTATTATGGAAATGATTAATGCAGTTGTGGTACAGAGCAAGTTCTTTAATCATGAAATTCTCTTGATCATATACCACCTTGCTGTGTTACACTTCAAAATATTGACCAGAACAATTACGTGTCAGTCCTTGCCATGCCAACTGGTATCTTTCCTTTTGACTGTCTTATCTTGCTGTTAACCTCTTCAGGAGAAAATGGCTGAACTTTGCATAGGTTTTTTCCTTCCATTATAGGAATATTCTTAATAAAAGTTTTTCTCAGATAACCTTGGTAGTTATGCTGTATTTCATTTCATTAAATGGTCTTCTATCAATACCAACCAACTCTCTACACACTTGATATATGAAGTATTTCATGAGCATAATTCTCCTGCTTTTATTATGTAGGGTGTTGCATGCATGCAAGCATTGCATGTCTGCATAATGATTAGATGAAAAGTCGACTTGTGCCATGATTTGAAAGGCCAGTGGCTCAAAATAGCATAGGACATCCTCTGGTCACTCAGGTCAACTCCATATTTATTTTTATTTTACTGTTCCACCCACAATGGTTTGATCTTTGCTCTACATCATTTATCCAGCACTGTAAGCAATTCTCTACTGTGTCTTATGGATACTTGCCAGCACGTCAAAAGAAAATCCATGTTCCATCAGAAAAGCAACTCATTCAGTCTCAGTGATTTAGATTCATGCTGAACTCATAGAATACCTCTTCATCTTTCTATGACAAACCAACTTTGGATTCAAATTTTAGTTTTTGTGCAAAATAAGGTGAAGTTTAAAAAGTCCATGAAAAGTGTACAGTTTTCATTGGCAGAGGAATCCGATCAAATCACATCACTCAAGCTTCACTAACCGTAAAAAAATTTCATCCCATACTTTTTGGGCTTGTAAGGCATGTATGCAAAAAAGCTTACATGTACTCTGCAAGGACATCTAAGCGTTATTATTGTAATATTTTCACAGATTTTGTTTTGTATTTCTGTTGGAGTAACTTAATCAATTGTCTGACTTTGCAGAGAGGATCAAAACATGGTTCTCTTTCTCAAATGGTTTTTATCAGCAAAGTGTAAGTGTCACAGAATATGCTAAACCCTGTCTCTGCTTTGGATGCTTGGGCAGTAATTGCATGATGAGGCTGACTCATTGCACTAATTATTAGATAATGATGGACCACCTGTTTGTTTTGTTGTCTGTTTTCACTTTGTTTCCTCTGAATACTTTGCCTGGCATAAAGGTAGATATTTGTTCTTCCATTGTATGCATCAAATAAATATTTATAATGTGAAGAACAAAAATCAATTACTTCAGTAGATTCATCAAGTCTAACCTCATCCATTATACCAGTATCTCCATAAAATAAATGAACACTAGAATTGAAATTATTTTCAACTCAGACTAATATGTTTTTCTCACCCCACTCCTCTTTGTGGGTGTTTTCCTGCATGGGTTTTTACTAGGTGAGCAATGCTACACTCTCCCTAGCTTTTTCCACAAACCTCATTCTTTGCTTAGACTTTCCTTATTTTATTGTTTTCTCTATCTTCACTCTCATTTACTTTGAGTATGTGTGTCTGTGTAGGTATACCCTTAATTTTTATTTGTATATGTATGGGTGTATATGTGCATAATTATGTATGTTTGTGCATGTGTATGTATATGTGTATGTGTGTGTGTGTATATATATATATATATATATATAAATATATAGATATATATATAGATAGATAGATATATGTATATATATATATATATATAAATGGATGTATATACATGGATATATATAGGTGGGTCCCGGTAGTTCAGGGGGTAGAGTGTTGGACTGCTGACCAGAGGGGTCCGGGTTCGATTACCAGGCAAGGCACTCTGGGCACCCACAGCTCTGCACAGCTCAGGGCGTCACAACTCTGGGCATCCAAGCTATGTCCTTTTTCGGGTACCAGATCCTCCTATATATGTATTAGTATATACATAGATCTGCGATGCTTTATGCAACAAAGTGCCCCGATTCTTTGTCCATCCAAGGGCCCTGCCATTTGGCGGGATTTTGTGTTTGAATGTGTATTAGGCCAATGTGGCTCGCCTCTTCTTCTGGCTATGCGTGCCACAAAACGCACTGTTCCTATCCTTTATGATGTTGTATGATTGCTAAACTACCCACCTTTCCTCTTGTGTGTTGTCTATTTTTCCTTTGGTGCGGAAACAGCTCCTTAACGCCATCTCTTGGCCAAAGAATCGGGGCACTTCGTTGCATAAATCATCGCAGATCTCAGTGTAAATTACGTTACCTAAATAGCTCAAGTGGTTGAGAGCATCCGCCCGGCAAGTGGAAAGTCCCCGTCTAGGAAATATTTTTAAACTCGTGATTTGACTGATTCCGCCTTCCCCACCTCTATTGTGTTCGGCCTTTATATGTGTTCCTATCCCTTTTCCTTGTATCTATTTCTATGTGAATGAGTATATATATAAATATAAATATATATATATATATATTTATATATTATTATTATTATTAAGTAATCTACCGGTTAAGGTAGGTATTTGGATGGACACCGCTACCAAATAAATGTTTTGTGACTCCTAACAAAACTTAAAATCCAGCATCCTACTCTATATCAGACCCCTCTTCATCTCTGAGTACTTTCTTCTTCCCTTCCCGTCCAACATCCCTATCCTATTCCTTCCCTTTCCTCGTTTGCCTAACATTCTCCCCTCTATTACAGTCTTCAACATCCCACTGCCGGTCAATACCCCCTTCATCCACTTTTCCTGCCTCCGTGGGATTTCTCCCAACAACCGCTCTCGTCGCCCACCATACCAAGGCTTTAGACAACCCTTTCTTGATACTTTCCCATTTTTCTTCGATAGTACTTAGCTCTTTACCATGCTCCATGATTTCCTCTACCGCCTGTTTGTATTCCCTCATTTTCAAACCATTTAATGCTTCTACGTTCCATTTTCTAACCAGCTGCCCCTGCCTTATCTTTTTGAAACGGACGCTACATTTCGTAACAAGTAAATTGTGGTCAGAGTCCGCATCCGCTCCCGGGAAGCTGTGGGAATTTATCGCACTGTTCCTAAACATGTGTCTAACCAGGATAAAATCTAGCTAATACCTTTCTGAGTCACCTGGCATTTTCCATGTATACCTGCTTCTTTTGTGGTGTCTAAACCAAGTGTTGGTGATGACTAACCCCTGTCTCCCGCAGAACTCAACTGTTTTATCCCCGCGGTCATTCCTCGTGCCTAAACTGTAGTCCCCGACCTCATCATCATCTTTTCCTTCGCTTACCATCGCATTCCAATCCCCCATCGCTATCAAAAGTTTCCCTGCAGGAACACATGCGATTATGTCCTCTAACTGATCGTATATCCTATCAACCTCTTCTTCCTTATGGTTGCTCGGTGGCATGTATACCTGAATAATAACTACGTTCGTCGGTTCTGCTTTTATCTCTACTAGTAATAAGCTATCCGTTACCTGATCTATAGTATGTTGACTATGCTTCTTCCTACCTCTTCATTTAATACTATGGCGACCTCTCGTTGGCTCTCGTCCCCGCCGCTGTATATTATTCTATAATTATCACTCCAGTAATCCCCGCTATCCTTTCATCTCACCTCGCATAGACTTAAAATATTTCCCCTTTCCATCTCTCCCTTAACATTCTCCAATTTCCCTGTCCTCATCATTGTCATAACATTCCACGTTCCTATTCTAACTAATTTGGTCTTCTTCTCCTGCGTCTTCTGTCCTGTTGTTATATATATGTATATGTATATATGTATATGTATATTATGTATGTATTAATTTTTTTATATATATATTATGTATATGTAAATATATATATATATATATATATATATATTTATTAACGCTCGAAAAAGCATATAGCTTGGGTGGAGCTGCCGGTGCCCAGGGTGCCTTGCCTGGAATCGAACCCGGGCCCCTCTGGTCAGCAGTCCAACACTACCCCCTGAACTACCGCGACCCACTTATATGTATTAATATATATATCCATATATATTTATATGGATGTATGTATATATATGTATATATATATGTGTATATACATATATATATATACACATATATATATATATATATATATACATATATATATATGTATATATATATATCCCTCCCCGGACTACAACCTTGACGTGGTGGAAGGGCTTGTGCGTTCCGATGACCCCTAGAGCTGTACTGGCGGGAGTAATAATAATTGCTCCTGGTAGGGTCACCCATGCCAGATAGGTCGAAGGTTAGGAGCCAGACGAAAGGTAGTCCACGCAGTGTCTGTTCCTCAGTGAGGCGGCTGCAATGGCGTCTGACCCCAGTGGGGCGGCCAGTAAGTGATGGTGTCACGTTAAAAACACTATTGAGGAAGGCAACGGGAAACCACCTCAATTATCATTCCCTAGAAAAATATGATGGACAATAGAGATATTTTGAGTCCTGGCAACCACGGGGCTCGGCCCAATCGGCAGTGTGTCGTGCCCGGCAGCGGGGGAGGCAAGGCTTCCGCGGTCGTCATCCCACGAAACCCTTGCAAGGGAAAACCAGCAGCAGCAGGACAGAAGACGCAGGAGAAGAAGACAAAATTAGTTAGAATAGGAACGTGGAATGTTAGGACAATGATGAGGACAGGGAAATTGGAGAATGTTAAGCGAGAGATGGAAAGGTGAAATATAGATATTTTAGGTCTATGCGAGGTGAGATGGAAAGATAGCGGGGATTACTGGAGTGATAAGTATAGAATAATATACAGCGGTGGGGACGAGAGCCAACGAGGGGTTGCCATAGTATTAAATGAAGAGGTAGGAAGAAGCGTAGTCAACATAGAGCAGGTAACGGATAGAATACTACTAGTGGAGATAAAAGCAGAACCAACGAACTTAGTTATTATTCAGGTATACATGCCACCGAGCAACCATAAGGAAGAAGAGGTCGATAAGATATACGATCAGTTAGAGGACATGATCGCGTGTGTTCCAGCAGGGAAACATTTGATAGTGATGGGGGACATGAATGCGACGGTAGGCGAAGGAAGAGATGGTAATGAGGTGGGCGACTACGGTTTAGGCACGAGGAATGACCGCGGGGAGAAAGCAGTTGAGTTCTGCAGGAGACAGGGGTTAGTCATCACCAACACTTGGTTTAGACACCACAAAAGACGCAGGTATACATGGAAAATGCCAGGTGACTCAGGAAGATATCAGCTAGATTATATCCTGGTTAGACACAGGTTTAGGAATAGTGTGATAAATTCCCACAGCTTTCCGGGAGCGGATGCGGACTCAGACCACAATTTAGTTGTTATGAAATGTAGCGTACGTTTCAAAAAGATAAGGCAGGGGCGGCGAGTTAGAAAATGGAATGTAGAAGCATTAAATGGGTTGAAAAGGAAGGAATACAAACAGGCGGTAGAGAAAATAATGGAGGATGGTAAAGGGCTTATTACTATCGAAGAAAAATGGGAAATGATCAAAAAAGGGTTGTCTAAAGCCGCAAAAGACACTATTGGAACCGTTAACGCTAAAAGGACTAGGAAACCATGGATCATGGATGAGATGATTACAAAGATGGATGAGCGGCGAAAATGGAAGAATATAAATACAGAATTAGGCAAAATGAAGTACAAAGAATTGAACAATAAATTGAGGCGGGCAACAAATAAGGCAAAAGACGCATGGTGGAAGACGCAGTGCGAGGATATGGAAAGTCTCCAGAGGAAGGGCGAAATCGGTGCGCTGTACAGCAAAGTTAAATCGTTATCGGGAAGTAAGAAAGGAAGAGCTATGCTAATAGTTAGAGATAAAGCAAGTAAGGTAATAGTTGACGCAGGAAAGATCCAAGAGAGATGGAAGGAGTATATAGAAGAACTGTATAGTAAAGAACTCAGACCAACACAGTTAGACATTGAAAAAGAAAATGACGTAGAGGAAGACAGCTTAGGTCCAGGCATACTAGACAATGAGATAGAAAGGGCATTAAGGGAGATGAAACTAAATAAGGCCGTGCGGGTAGATAACATTCCCGTGGAACTTTTAAAATGCTTAGGAAAATGTGGGAGGAAGAGACTATATGGGCTGATCCGTAGCATTTATGAGGAGGGAATCTGGCCGGAAGACTTTGTGAGAGGAGTTTTAGTTCCGATTCCGAAAAAGGTAAAGGCCACGTCATGTGAGGACTATAGGACAATTAGTTTGATATCCCACGCAGCTAAAGTTGTTCTCAGGATCATAAACAAATGGATAGAGAGTAGGGCAAATGATTACTTAGGGGATGATCAGTTTGGGTTTAGGAAGGGGAGAGGTACGCGTGATGCCATTGCAGAAATGAGATTATTAATCGAGAGGAATATAGAACACAACCAGGAGGTATTTGCCTGTTTCGTAGATTTCGAAAAAGCGTTTGATAGAGTGAATTGGGAAAAACTAATGAGTATTCTGCAGAAAATAGGAATAGATTGGAGGGAAAGGAGGCTAATCCGCAACCTGTACATGTCTCAGACTGCTCAGGTGCGGGTGGGAAACGGGGAGTCAGGATGGGCAGTGTTAGGAAGGGGTGTAAGGCAGGGTTGCCCATTATCACCGTTGCTGTTCAACCTGTATGCAGAGGAAATGATCAAAGAGGCATGGGAAGAACTCGAGGTAGGAATGAAAGTGGGCGGGGGATTCGTAAAATCAGTTAGGTTTGCTGATGACCAAGCTTTAGTTTGTCAGTCAGCCAAGGGGCTGCAAGCATTGCTTAGTGAATTGGAAATTCAGTGCGACAGGTATGGGATGAGAATCAACATTAATAAAACAAAGGTTATGCGATTTTCTAGAAAGAAAAAGGCTAATCTTAACATTAAAGTAAGAGGGCAAAAACTAGAGCAGGTAGAACAGTTTACGTATCTCGGTAATGTTTTGGACCAACACGGTCAAAGTAGTAGGGACGTAAGGAGAAGAATTGCGCTAGGCAAAGAGGCTTTCACGAGGAGGAGGGAGTTGATGACGGGGACTTTGAGTAAGGATGTTAAGAAAAGACTCGTAAAAACTTTGATATGGAGCGTAGCTATGTACGGCGCGGAAACGTGGTCATTGAAGCAGGAGGATAGACGTAGACTGGAGGCTTTTGAAATGTGGGTGTGGAGAAGAATGGAAAAGGTGAAATGGACAGAGAAGAAAACAAATGAGGAAGTACTTGGTATGGTGGGCGAAGAGAGGGGTTTGTTGGGAGCAATCCTATGGAGGCAGGAAAAGTGGATGAAGGGGGTGTTGACCGGCAGTGGGATGTTGAAGACTGTGATAGAGGGTAGAATGTTGGGCAAAAGAGGAAAGGGAAGGAACAGGATAGGGATGTTGGACGGGATGAAGGGAGGAAGAAAGTACTCAGAGATGAAGAGGGACCTGGTGTAGAGTAGAATTTAGGGTTGTGTTTTGTTAGTAGTCACAAAATATTTGTTTGGTAGTTGTGTCCATCAAAAAAACCTACCTTAACCGGTAGATTACCTTAAAAAATATATATATATACACCGAATTTGCAACACCACAGCCACTTTGACCCAATATAGAAATATATATATATTTCTATATTGGGTGTTACTGTGTATTGTACTATTTGGCACTTCCGTGTTACATCTACGAAAACTTATATATATATATATATATATATATATACACACACACACATATATATATATATATATATATATATATATATATATATATATATATATATATATATATATATATATATATATATATATATATATATCCATATAAATATATATGTATATATGTTTTCGTAGATGTAACACGGAAGTGCCGAATAGTACAATACACAGTAACACACAATATAGAAACAAAAAGAAAAGAGAAGAACACTCACACGTATTTTCTTCATATTTCGACGGAAACAATGCGTCTTCATCTGAAGATATAGAAGTATATATTCATGAGAAAGTCATAAATCATGTTAGTTATACCAATTATAACTCAAGAACGGCTGAACCGATTTTCATGATGTTCGGTTTTTTCGATGCGACTTATTCAAGAATAGCAGAATAACCATTGAAATATCGTAAAAGTATCGTATTGTAAAAATGTCCTAAACAGTTTGGATTCACCATGTTTTAAGCTAAGATACTTTTTTTCAAGTTTATGGATGATACCCATTCTCAGAGTTATAAAAGTATGAAAAAAAGAACTGTTAAAGAATTAAATTATGCAATATATGAATGATACAAATGATCAAAAGTTTTTGCTGAAGCTATCGGCACTAGAATGCCTTACTTATCACGCAAATAAAGGGGAACTCCAGTGTTGCATGCGTGCATTGCTTGCTTGAACAACAATTGCTCACCAGTCCATCAGTTATGCATATTTGTGTCACTGACGCTCAATCTGATGACAGGTTTTCTCTATTAATTAGTGTGTTGTGTTGGTGAATATATATAAGTAAATTCATTTAATTATTGGCTGTTCGCTTCTTAAATCCTTTTTGTTTGCAGGGATTACTTCTTGATGAATATGGAGGACGAGATTTGGCATCTCTGGAGCTTATGTCCAATCCCATTCCCGTAACTGTAATAGATCTCACTGTTGGAGATTCTTTTGGTGCCGTGAAGCAAACATCAAATTTCCATTCATATTTAGTGAATCAACAGGAAATGTATAGAAATGAATACAGATTTCTAAACCAGGGAAACGGTTCTTCTTTGGATCATGAGTATGTGCATAATTAATGATTTTACTTACCTTTTGTGACTGTATCTGTATGTCCTATGTAAAAAGACTTTTATAAAACAGGAGTGTGATGCAAAATGTCCGTGAGACAGGAAGACTCGTGAATGATGCTATTCGAGACTTGGAGTTTCTTCCTGTAGTTTACTGGGAAACCTACATAAAAACATTTAGACGGAGATTGAACTGCCTGGCACTATCTTTGCTGAGTCTGGTGAGTTGGATGAGGTGAGTTAAGCCAATTATCACTTTTTATTCTTTAGAGATGGTAGCAGAAGTGGCTGAAGAGTGTGTCCTTGTCCTGTCTGAAAGTCTGAAGTTATTTGTTAACAATGATTTAAGTAGCAGTGAGTGATTAGGTTGAAATACTGTGACAGCACATTGTGCACATTCAAATGCATGGGTGGTGAAGAGTAAACTTTGCAGTGGATTGATCAAGTAAATTTTTTCTTGAAATTTTATGCAATTTCTGTTTAATGATTGAGATGTTTGCCCTAATCTGTAATCTTTGGAGGGAGGTAGGGTCATTAGAAAGTGAAAAAAGAGAAAGAAAGGGGGTGAAATACACAATCATAGACATCAATCGCTCGCAGTCTCCCGCTTGGGTTTGTGGAATGCAAGTAGCCTTTGTCAGTCACATTCTTACACTGGGGCCAAGTTTTTTGGGAACTGCTATGTCAGTGACCTGCCAATTGTGTGTAAATAAGCAAAAAAGGAAGGAGACAAGTGATAAAAAAGTCAACCACTCCCATGCACGTTTGTATAGCACAGTGAGCATCGTGAGTCAAAATCACACATGTAAGGTTTATGAGGAGAAACTCCTATTCCAGAGGCAGCCCCATTGGTTGTACTGAAATTAATAAGATGAAGCAGATAAGCGAAGGACCCCCATAGATTTTCTCACACATTTGCATTAGAAATCACGTTTAAACGAGCCAAATGTACAAGGAGAATATTCAGGGACTAGTCACCCTCCGATTATTCCCTGTGTTGTACCTAAATGCAAATGAACACACCCAAGGAAGGAAAGTGTCTAAAAAACCTGACACCTGGTGTTTATTTTTCTCAGTAGGCCTCTTCAGAGAGGATTCATTACTTCCTCTTTTTTGAAAGTTGAACCAACCTCAATTCTCAGATCTGATCATATTCCTACGGAGAGAATATTAAGGGGTTTTTTTATAGTGAATATTTTAGAGGCATGAGAAGGGCTTGAAGCAGGAATGAAAGTAGATTGGTAACTCATTAAATCAGGTAAATTTTTGGTTGATGAAAATTTAGTTGGCCAGTCAGCCTAAGGATTGCAATCATTATTCAGCACATAAAAGAATCAATGTTATAAGAATTTGGATGAGAATTAATAATAAAAAATGAAGGTAATAGGATTATCAAGAAACAAGAAGGCTAGGATAAACATTAAACTTGAGGGACAGAAGGTAAAACAGTTAACCTCTTAAGGAGTTTGTCAAAGTAGTATGGACATTAAAATAAAGAATAGCATTAGGCAAATAAGCATATGTAAATAGACAGAAGTTGGTGACAGACAACGTAAGTAAAGTTATAAAGAAAAGATTAGTTGACAATTTAATACTGACATAGTTTTGCGTGACTCAGAAACCTGGTTGACTAGGCTACATGTTCAGCATAATTTTGGAGACTTTTGAGACATGATAGTGGAAATAATAAAATCGGCAGAGAGTATTGAATGTTAGGCATGGTAGAAGAAGAGATAAGAATATTTATCGTCTGGAGGAATATAAGAATTCCCAAGGAACATGATGGACTTAGAATATAGGAACTTTGGATGAACATGAAGTCTTTACACTTGAGTCATAGACTAACAATGTTTTTGAGCATCATTATGAATATTGTGTACTTTTATCATATATATATATATATATTACAATTTACTTTTATAATTGATAACAGTATATACTACTCGATCCAATAAATATGCAAACTGAGACCATAAAAACTTTATTTTGCAAAATTTAGTCTACATCGATTCTGTCCCCTTCAAAGTACTCCTGATTCGTTGCTATGCACTTATTTCATCTTCCTTTCCGCTCTTTATAGCACCCTTGGAAGTCCTCAGCAGTTGGACCTATTTGTTTCCTCGTCGTTTCTTGCTTTATTGTGTCGACATCTTCCCAGTAATGTCTCCTCATCACATTTTTACATTTTGGGAATAGGAATAAGTTGCAGGGGGCGAGATCTTGCAAATGAAGAGGATGGTCAAGGATGGTGATTGAATTTTTCACCAGAAACTGGCGAACAATCATTGCTGAATGTGCAGATACATTGTTGTGGTGAAGAATCCATCCATTATGTACGGTTAAAATAGTGTGCACTGTTGATTTTCCTAATTCAGTTCATCAGCTATCATTCGGACAGTTTTTTGACCATCAGTCGGCCACCTTTAAAAGGCTTAATCCTCATGAAAATTGATCATTTCTTCAGAGCGTCTTCACCATAAGCTGTCAGCATTTCAGTAATTTCGTGATGACTTTTACCGCATTTCACCAGAAAACTTGATGTTGATTTGTGATTTCATCAATTTCCGTTTTCGACAAACAGTAAAAAATGTGCCGCAGAATCTAGCATAACTGACTACATTTGCACAGCTCAACAATCTGCCAAGCAAGCACAGGGCTATAGACCGCATCATGTCTGCCAGATTGCACCAGTTCATGCGTTTATTGCACAGACCACATATTAGACAATATATAATTGTGAAATTTAAAGTAACTAAAGGCACATACAAGGAGAAGGTTCATGATTGATCAAATGTACAATTAAGCCATTGATATAGAAACCTGAGGATCAAAAGTATTTAAAGTTATTGCCAAATTAATGATCATCAGGCTAAGAATTAATCCACATGCTGATCTTATATTTGAAGGGGGTGAGATTTTTCATGCATTTTGTCCTCAGTAAGTGTCTCATAATTTACATGAGATCATGCAAAAAAGATTGATCATGGACTTTTGTATAGTGAGTATAAATGTACAGCTTCTTTGTTTAATGGGTTAACCTTTTCTCTCCTTCAGTAATAATATTATATTTCCTACAGATATGAAGGTGCTTCGTTTATCCTCCTATCTCCATTTTTCCTTCTCCTCCTCTTCTCCATCTGAAGTGACACTACTTCCCCATATACATTGGAGGAGAAGCCTTGAAGAAATGGGACAGGTTGACTTTTTACACTGATGGCACCCTCCAGTGCTGGCTGAGAGGAGGTATTTGGTGCAGTTTGCAAATATGTATGGAAACCCATTTTCATCGTAGGAACATATTCACTACCAATCTTTCAAATTTTTATGTCAAACAACAAAAGACCCTCTCCCCATATACTACAACCTTAATGCGGTGGAAGGGCTTACATGTTCTAATGACCCTTTGGGCTATGCTGGTGGCATTAATAATTGCTCCTTGAAGGGTTGCCCTTATTAGATAAGTCAAAGGGTAGGAAGCTAGATAAAATTCCGCCCAGTGTCTGTTCCTCAATGAGATGGCAACAAATGCATCTGACGGATGGCGTGGCCATTTCAGTGATGTTGTCAGATTAAAAACTATTTAGGATAACAATAGGACCCACCTCAATTATTTTTCCTAAGAACATATGATGGACCCAAACGAAAGTAATGAGTCATGGAAACTAGGAGACTCAACCCACAGGGCTGAGTGTCTTGCCCAGCAGGGGAGGATTGGAGGCAGGCAAAATGAAGAAGAGGAACCCCAAGAGAATAGGGCCTTGGAATTAACGGATGAAGTTGAGTACAGTAAAATTGCATAATATCAAGTAAGCAAAATATTGAGGAATAGAAAGAGAAAATAAAAACATGTTAAGCCTGTGGGTGGCGGGTTAGGAGAATAGCGGGGTTATTGGAGTGATATTTTCAGAATAATGCATAGCAGAGGTAAAGTGAGTCAGCTTAGTGTAGCCTTAGTACTTAATGAAAACTGGGGAGAAGTGTGATGAACAAGGATTGGTTAAGTACCAGAATCTTATTAGTAGAATTAAGAGTGGACCTGCTCATTCTGGAGGTAATCCAGGTGTACATGCTAACAATCAGCTACAAGGAGAAAGAAGTTGGCATTGTATGTGATCAACCAGACTAAAGTGATGGCATAGACATCTGGAAGAAAACTCTAGACAGTAATGGGAGATTGGCATTTAGTTGTAGGAGAAGTGAGAGGCAGTTGTAGGAAGAGTGAGGTAAGAGAGTATGGTTCAGGAAAATAGAATTACCACAGGAAAAAAACATAAGTTTTGCTGGAGAGATTGCTTAAATTTGTTGTATCAGGCATAATTTTGTGGAATTTGCTCCGCATATTGAAATCAAAGAAGCAACTGTATAATTCCACACACTTTATTTAAAACACAACCATGGTTTTGATGTTGGACATCATCATCAGGTAGTTCCTACAGAAGACAACTTTGTATAAATACCTTCAGAGCGGGGAGGAGGGGAGGGTTGGTCAGAGTGGTAAGGAAGGGTAGAGGGGTAAAAAGAAGGTTATAGGTTTGGATGTAGATGGGAGGGAAAGGAAAGGGAAGTATAGTCTGCTGTGTCAATTGTTGGCTGTTGATGAGGGTTTGTTTGGGACAAGGATACCCCCTGTGGGGAGCGCACTAAATGAAAGTGTGGTAGATCTAGGAGGGGGGAGTGGGACAGAAAATGTTGTTTGCAAGTTCATCCTTGCATATTCAGGGTTGTAACTGATAGATAACTCAAATATAACTAACACCTGACATCATCATCACATTAGACATTGTACACGTGTAAAATGCTGGGAGATATAAATTAATTATATTATATTTTAGGAATAATGCAATGAAGTCACACATTGCTCCCTGGGAGCAGATGTGGTGATGGATCACAATTTGTTTCTAATGAAGTATAATGTTAAATTAAGGACTTTAGAAATAGGAAGGAGTAGAAGAAAATAGCATTATAAAATAATTAATTTATGCAAAGAAAATAGGCAGGAGGTAGTTCATAAAATTCTAAGCATGGGTAAGACGATGGGTATTCAAGAAGAAGGATAGAAATATGTTAAAAAAGGGATAAATAAAGTCTACGAAATGAGAAATTATGAAAAGGAAAAAGATGAGGAGGCCACAGGTGAGAGAGTATATTATTGTGAATAGGTGAACACAATATGATGGAATGCAGTCGATGATTTTGAACAAGATTTAGATTTTGAAGGCTGATGGAATAGAATTTTAGCGTAAGATGAAAATAAAATGTGAAACAATAATCTGAAGGGAGTAATTGATAAGACAAAAGTAGTATTTTAGAAAGAGCTGTGTAAGGATATGGAGAGTAGACAGGCTGGGTGAAATGGGCAAATGATAAAGAAAGGGCAAAAAACTATAATGAATAATAAAAGGAATGCCCATGTACAGCAATAAAGATACAATGTTTATAATATTAATTAAAGCTGGAGAGGTTTTGACCAGATGGAAAGAATTCATGGAGGAACTATTTTCCAGGGATAATAGAGTCGTAATTTTGCATATTGAAAGGGAATATGGTAGCAATAAACATGGTTTAGGATCAGGAATACTGTATGTATGCATTATATGAATGGCATTTAAGGAAATTAAATGGAAAATGTTGTTGGGATAAATAATAATGCTACAGAATTAGTCAAAGTGTTTGAGAAAATGGGAAAGGTTTTTATGAACTCATTACAGCATTCAAGGAGGAGTTTTGCTGGGAGACTTGGTTAGGAGAGTGTTGATACTATCCAAAAAAAGTTAAAAGAAGGAATTGTCCTTAGGATCATCAACAAAATTACCTAAGAAAAGGTCAATTTGTATTTTGAAAGGGGATGGGTATGCATGAGGCCAGCAGTGATGAGGTCACTAGAAGAAAGGAATTTAGAGTATAATCAGGTTTTATTAATATTTGTTGTTAATTTTGAAATCCAGTTCAGTTCAGTCAGAGTGAATTGGGCACAATTATTCAATGTGTTGTGAAAAGGGAGTACACCAGGGGATAGATAACTTATCTGGAACCTGTATATGTCAAAGAATGCACAAGTGCAGGTATGAATTGGAGGATCAGGGTGGGCAGTACTGGGCAGATGAGTAGGATAGGGATGTCCATTGACTCCTGTAACATTTAGAATGTGTGTGGATGGCTGGAGGGAGGAGTAAAAGGAATCTCAATGGGGATCTCAATGAATCAGATAGATATGGAGGTGAAATGGTAAATAGCAGGTTATTGAGGGTTGCAATCATTGCTTAGCATATCACAGAATCAGTACCATAGATATGGGATGAGCTGTTATCATAAAAGTGAAGGTAACGAGATTCATTAGTAAGAGGAAGGGGAAGTAGATAATGTTAAAGTGTGTAAAAGTATCTAGAACAGATAATGCAGTTCACCTAAATTGGAAGTGTTTTAGAATAAGATGTGAGAAGCAGTAAGGATAGTAGGAGAATTTTATTTTAAGTTTTGGCTATGAGAGAAATGAAGGTAATAAAATACTTGGGAAGGAAAAATATTGATGAAGTTCTCGGCATGGTGTTGGAAGAGAGACGATTGTTGGGATAGATTCAATGAAGGCGGAATATGCATGAGATAAACGGGCAATAGGATGATTAAGACTGTTATGCATGAGAAATGTTGGGAATTTGAGGTAAGAGGAAGAAAAGAATTGGTACTTTGGTGGAATTAAGGTAGGTAGAAAGTATGCAGAGTTAAATGATGGGTTGTGGTATTATGTAGCATGAGTTTTAAGAATAAGTTGCATCATGTTAGTCAGGGCCTCTAATTGCAGTATTGTGGAGTGCCATTGTTCATCAAAAGGCTACCCTAACCTGCCATAGTCGGGAGACCACTGCTTTAAAAATGATTCCAAAAAAGTTTTTATCCAAAATTGAAATTTTTGAACAGATTTTTTTCACCTCAAGAAGAAAACCATTGAAATGGCATAACCCGCGCAATTTTAGTCACTCGATAAGTAATGGCTGGTCTGATCGATACAGAAAGAATCTGGATAAATGTGAATTGAGTTGGCTTATATAATGCGACAAAATTTTGGAAAATCTATTTAGGTTGTATTTCAACTACTTCGGTTAGAGAACTGGGTTTTTGGGTTGCCAATTTTCCTTGTTTTCCACTCATTATGTTTCAAATGGCATTCTCTTAAATAAAACTCAAATCTATTTGCTTTTTAAATTTAAATTTCATGAATGATTTTTTCATTGATTATATCAAATATTTAGTTCCTTTCGCTGATTAATATGGCATCAAAAATGAGTTTCATTGTGAATGCATAAGTAGACATTGACTGACAAACTGCTATTTGTTCTGTTGTTTACAGTTACTTGTTTCCTTTTGCATAGTTTAAGGACATATATTGGCCTATTTTTCTGAACCTGCCTGGAGGAAATACATATCTGTAAATTTCCCCATATTATTCTGACCCTTCAGCAATAAAAATCATGTAGTAAACTGGGTGGTGGGAATCAAAGAAAACATCTCTGACATTTATTAAGAATTCACTGTCCATGTTAGGTCTCTTGTAATTGCCTAAAGTTCTAATTCTAAAGGGAGAGGGTTTTGATTTATAACTTACAATTTGTGCACTAATATTAATAATCTATAAACAGGGTCATCAGCCTTAAGGTCAGTTTGGTGGGTAGAATATACCCCATACTAAGCTTGATGGTACATGAAATTCACACATCAGCGCAGCCAAATGGCAGTGCTGCCTAATGGCAGCGGTGGCCATTAGTCCAATGCTGCCTACCAGCATTGGACTAATGTCCAGAAGACCCAGGTTTGATTCATGATCACACCTCTAATGCACCCTCAGCTCTAGCTGAAGCTTTGTGATTTTTTGGTTGTCAGATCTTCCTGGAAAACAACGGGGGCACAAGGAAATGAACTGGCCCCCTATCCAGAAGTGTGAATTTCACCTGTCATCAAGCTCAGTATTAGGTGAACTCTACTATATGAACCCTACCAAGCTGACCTTCGGGTTGATTACTAGGTTTATGGTTTTTTAATAATCCCCCTTCCTACAAATTCAATTGCAAATTCTGAGTGACTGCTTCTATCATACACATTTCTTATAGATTATTTTAAAACTCAATGGAAGAGAGAGAAGTATGTAAATAATTGGTAAATGTCAATATTGGTGTAAGTAAAAGAAGTTTGCATTAGTGTCAATGGGGATGGTATGAGTGTAGGAAATGGTTTCCCAGCTGAAAGCCACATTTGAACTATGGCAACAAAGAAGCATAATGAAAACTAACAAACAAACCATATAGTTAGAGGCTTACCTATATGATTTGTTTCCACAAAGTTACTTTGTGGAAACTAAACATATTGGAGAGAAATGATATTTTACAGTGTCAAAAACTGGGTTGTTTGAATAAAAATATTATAGTGGAAATCACCAGGGTTAAATATCGTTTCTTTCCAAAAGTAACGATATTTGTTGCAATAGGATTTTTCAAGGGCAGTGAGTATTTCAGTCACATTAAATACATTTTTAGGCTTTGTATTACTTTAAAAATTAGTAATGACTTTTGTCATAACTTATATTTCAGCCGAAGGTGAAAATTATTTCAAAAATAAAAAAGTATTGCACAATTGTCCTGGTGAGTTTTGAAAAATCATTTGAGGAAAATCTTAAGTTGTCATATGGCAAGTAAGGTGCCCTCATTCTTTCAGGATGCAATTTGTGACAAATGATTGCAGAATAAGTATGGCTCGCTTGGTTTTGAAGGAGATATGTTGAGGTAAACAGTTCAAATTCTGTTAATATATTGTTTATTTCTTTTAACTTCAGGAACACTGGAAATCAAGGTGGTCTGATAAAATTTCCGGGGGAAAGTAGAGGGGGCATTACATTGGCAAAATATTTGAAGAATACATTGAGGCTAGATGATGCCGACTTTTTGGTTGTTTTGTCTGCTGCAGAAAAACTGAAACCAGGAATATATATTTATGTTTTGGAAAGAAACAACCCTTGAGGACTCTATTAAAAATGATGGCAACATGTTTGATTCAACTGTTCCCTTTGCTCTATATATTTTAAGGATTAATTCCAAAAGTGTCCTCACTTACCTGTTAATGTCTTCATAACTTTTCTGATACAATTGAAAGTATGTGAAAGCGTTTATTTTTTACTGGATTTCCCCTTTGTGTTGTTGTTAAGCCTGTGCTATTGTGGATCTTGTGCTGCAATAATAATCAAATAATATTTATTATGGAAAAATGTTTTAAATACTCCATTTAATGATTTATGAAATATGTTATGCCAATAAATAAAAGATAAACCCAGTTAGAGATGTCACTCAGAACTGCCATATTTCCAAGCTGAATCGTGTGAAGTTGTATAGCAGGAGTACCAACAAGTTCGTGGTACCAACACTGTCAATGGTCTGCTAGTGAAGGTAAGTTTAGATAGATCCAGGTATTAAGTATAACTGCACATCCTAGTCATGCCTAATATGGGGCCAAATAAATACCCTAATGCCTTACATGATATCACATACTTCCTGCCTCATTCACCCAACATTCTTCTCCTCATCACTGTTTTCAAAATCCCATTTCCCCTCAATTGGTCCCGAGTCCATGTTTCATTTTGTCATTGATCTTTTCCAAGAACCTCTCCACCTTAAACAGGCATAGAAAGTTACTAATTTTCTGTCAATCTATTTCCTTTTTCCATCTTCCTCCAGGGCTCAAGGCATAAGAGCCACACTTATCTATCCATTTCATCAACCTTGTTTGTGACCAGTTCTATAGTACTTTCTTTATATATATTAGTTTACACAAGTCTTACTTGTAAATCTTAAATCAAAGGCTCCATCATAAATTCCCCCTCTTCATTAAATATACTTACACCTTCTTACTTTGCTCTGACCTCACTACCAGGCTTGTACCACTTTTTTATCACCTCTTACCTTGATTATGTTCAAATAACTTGCTTTCTGAATAGGTGAACTGTATTATAGTTTATGCTCCCGAAATTTTCTCTTATTTTAATGTTCGTACTTCTTGAGAAACTGATTACATGCATTTTTATTTCATTGGTTCTTATGTCTGTGTTCGATAGTAAAATAATTCACTTTGTTATCCAGGTAGGATGTATCTGATAAGACATGGGGTTCATCACTTTGCAGTATCTGGTGCACAGAATAATTTTTACAAACCTTGCATAGTTGGGGAAGGAGGGACAGTTGGGCTAAATGAAAGCTAGATGGTCTGCAGGAAATTTTAAGCTCTAACTTGGGTCCCTTGGTAGCCACTTTGAGGATTAATGGAAAAAATCACTCTTGTTTCACTTTGATGACATGTTTTACGAAGGGAGATTCGTAGTTTTTTTCACTGAAAGAGCTTGATTGCTCATGAATCCTTTTCTCAAATTTCTAGCTTGTCCACTCAATGTACTCTGCCGGACAGTCCATGTACTGTCATTGACACCTACCATTTATGCATCATGTCAACTGGTCATTTGCATGGCAAAGCATATTCTTTAGATTAGTCTTTTTGTAAAAAGTTACGAGCTTGTATATTAAATTTTGGCAGATGTTTTTAAAGTTAAGGGATGTCTCTCAATTATGTTTATCTATGCTGCTTCTTTTGTCACACACCAAGGGTACTCCGTTCCTTTGTGTTGTTTTTCCGGTGTGGCTAGTTTCACTATTATCTTCTGGTATATGTATTTTACTATCAAATATTCAGTGCAGCCATTGCTTACTGCTGTGAGTTAAATATTACTTAGCTTTTTTTGTTGGTTTGCTTTTGACAGGGGAATAGAGGCATGCACAGTATCAAGTGTATTGATGCGAGTTTCTGTAAAAGGTAATATCTAGAGGAGAGTGTATTACTTGGTCTATGGTAGTTACTTTCCCATAAATTCCTAGTTCTAATCTTTGCCAGCCATGTGTTATTTTAGATTTTAAAAGTTAATGCGCTGCCGCATTTCTTTCATTATGTCCAAAAGAATTGTATTGCTGATGTTGTTTTAAAGGATTAGTTATAATAAGGATTATTTTTAAATCTGAAGTTAAGTCTCACACTCCTATACACAAAATACATCGTTTACATTACATAATCATCTAAATACTTTTTCGAAATGGGAAAATTTCCTGAGAAAAGTTCACTTTCAAAATTTTCCATAAAAATCTCGGTTGACAGTGGGAACTTGTAGGAATTCCTTTGTTCCTTTTACTATTGGCAGTTAAAAAAGGGAATAATTTTGCTCTCCTCTCTTATCTATGATTTGGTTTATTTCTGAAATTACTAATGCAGGGACTTCTTATTTGTCAGGTTGGCTTTGTTTAAGAGTATTGCTTCCTGGCCTTCACTTTTTCACCCTTTATTTTGCAATGGAACTAGAAATTTTGTGAGAGAAACAAGGAATTCATTTTTTTTGGTTAACAAGTGAATAGGTGCTGCCACATCAGACAGCACTGGCTATATTGAGTGGTCAGGATCATTGGGTAACCAACATCTTGGGGATTTTCAGGTTCGATTTTATGAGACTTTTTTCTTTTTTATATTATATTACTACATATTCCTCTCATATATTATTATATTAGTACATATTCCTCACATATGGTCACCTTTACCTTTCTGGGATGATAGTAACACTGGTCAGACAAAATTTTCTGGTCCAGTTCCTTTGTCATAAATTCTACGAGTCAGCTCATAAAATTTCTTCTATCCTCACTTTTTAAACATTTATACAGTTACATGGGGATGTTATCTATCCCCACAGCGTTATTAGAGTTCATTTCCCTTAATGCCATTTCACACTCGCTATCAAGGATGACTGGACCTAACCTATATTCCAACAATATCATATCCTCTTTTGACATTTCCTCTTGCTGTAATCTTCATCATGTGAGATAATTGTTTCTGCGCCGTACATAGCTATGCCCCATATCAAAGTTTTTACGAGTCTTTTCTTAACATCCTTACTCAAAGTCCCTGTCATCAACTCCCTCCTCCTTGTGAAAGCCTCTTTGCCTAGCGCAATTCTTCTCCTTACGTCCTTACTACTTTGACCATGTTGGTCCAAAACACTACCGAGATACGTAAACTGTTCTACCTGCTCTAGTTTTTGCCCTCCTATTTTAATGTTAAGCTTAGCCTTTTTCTTTCTAGAAAATCGCATTACCTTTGTTTTATTAATATTGATTCTCATCCCATACCTGTCGCACTGAATTTCCAATTCACTCAGCAATGCTTGCAGCCCCTTGGCTGACTGACAAACTAAAGCTTGGTCATCAGCAAACCTAACTGATTTTACGAATTCCCCGCCCACTTTCATTCCTCCCTCCAGTTCCTCCCATGCCTCTTCCATCATTTCCTCTACATACAGGTTGAACAGCAACGGTGATAATGGGCCACCCTGCCTTACACCTCTTCCTAACACTGCCCATCCGGACTCCCCGTTCCCCACCCGCACTTGAGCAGTCTGAGACATGTACACGCTGCGGATAAGCCTCCTTTCCCTCCAATCTATTCCTATTTTCTTCAATATACTCATTAGTTTTTCCCAATTCACTCTATCAAACGCTTTTTCGAAATCTACAAAACAGGCAAATACCTCCTGGTTGTATTCTATATTCCTCTCGATTAAAAATCTCATTACTGCAATGGCATCACGCGCACCTCTCCCCTTCCTAATCCCAAACTGATCATCCCCTAAGTAATCATTTGCCCTACTCTCTATCCTTTTGTTTATGATCCTGAGAACAACATTAGCTGCGTGGGATATCAAACTTATCGTCCTGTAGTCCTCACATGATGTAGTCTTTACCTTTTTCGGAATAGGAACTAAAACTGATCTCACACAGTCTTCCGGCCAAATTCCTTCCTCATAAATACTACGAATCAGCCCATATAGTCTCTTCCTCCCACATTTTCCTAAACATTTCAATAGTTCCGCGGGAATGTTATACACCCCCACGGCCTTATTTAGTTTCAACTCCTTTAATACCCTTTCTATCTCATCGTCGAGTATGCCTGGACCTAAGCTATCTTCCTCTACGTCATATTCTTTTTCAATGTCTAACTTTGTTGGTCTAAGTTCTTTACTATACAGTTCTTCTATGTATTCCTTCCATCTCTCTTGGATCTTTCCTGTGTAACCTATTACCCTACCCGCCTTATCTCTAAATGTTAGCATAGACCTTCCTTTCCTACTACCCGATAAAGATTTAACTTTGCTGTACAGTGCCCTGATTTCACCCTTCCTCTGCAGATTTTCCATATCCTCGCACTGCGTCTTCCACCATGCTTCTTTACCCTTCCACCATGCAATTATTATTATTCCCGCCAGCACAGCTGTAGGGGTCATCGGAACGCACAAGCCCTTCCACTGTGTCAATGTTTTAGTCCGGGTAGGGGATATATACACACACACACACATATATATATATATATATATATATATATATATATATATATATATATATGTATGTATATATATATGTATATATATATATATATATGTATGTATATATATATGTATATATATATATATATATATATATGTATGTATATATATATGTATATATATATATATATATATCCCTCCCCGGACTACAACCTTGACGTGGTGGAAGGGCTTGTGCGTTCCGATGACCCCTAGAGCTGTGCTGGCGGGAATAATAATAATTGCTCCTGGTAGGGTCACTCATGCCAGATGGTCGAAGGTTAGGAGCCAGACGAAAGATAGTCCACGCAGCGTCTGTTCCTGAGTGAGGCGGCTGCAATGGCGTCCGACCCCAGTGGGGCGGCCAGTAAGCGATGGCGTCACATTAAAAACACTTTTGAGGAAGGTAACGGGAAACCACCTCAATTATCATTCCCAAGATTTAAATGATGGACACAACAGAGATTTTTGGTCCTGGCAACTACAGGGCTCGGCCCAATCGGCTGTGTGTCGTGCCCGGCAGCGGGGGAGGCAAGGCTTCTGCGGTCGTCATCCCACGAAACCCTTGCAAGGGAAAACCAGCAGCAACAGGACAGAAGACGCAGGAGAAGAAGACCAAATTAGTTAGAATAGGAACGTGGAATGTTATGACAATGATGAGGACAGGGAAATTGGAGAATGTTAAGGGAGAGATGGAAAGGGGAAATATTTTAAGTCTATGCGAGGTGAGATGAAAGGATAGCGGGGATTACTGGAGTGATAATTATAGAATAATATACAGCGGCGGGGACGAGAGCCAACGAGGGGTCGCTATAGTATTAAATGAAGAGGTAGGAAGAAGCATAGTCAACATAGATCAGGTAACGGATAGATTATTACTAGTAGAGATAAAAGCAGAACCGACGAACTTAGTTATTATTCAGGTATACTTGCCACCGAGCAACCATAAGGAAGAAGAGGTCGATAGGATATACGATGAGTTAGAGGACATAATCGCGTGTTTTCCTGCAGGGAAACATTTGATAGTGATGCGGTATTGGAATGCGACGGTAGGCAAGAGAAGAAAGAGATGGTGATGAGGTCGAGAGCTGCGGTTTAGGCACGAGGAATGACCGCGGGGCGAAAGCAGTTGAGCTCTGCAGGAGACAGGGGTTAGTCATCACCAACACTTGGTTTAGACACCACAAAAGACGCAGGTATACATGGAAAATGTCAGCTGACTAAGAAAGGCATTAGCTAGATTATATTCTTGTTAGACACAGGTTTAGGAACAGTGTGATAAATTCCCACAGCTTCCCGGGAGCGGATGCGGACTCAGACCACAATTTAGTTGTTATGAAATGAAGCGTACGTTTCAAAAAGATAAGACAGGGGCGGCGAGTTAGAAAATGGAATGTAGAAGCATTAAATGGGTTGAAAAGGAAGGAATACAAACAGGCGGTAGAGAAAATCATGGAGGATGGTAAAGGGCTTAGTACTATCGAAGCAAAATGGGAAAGTTTGAAGAAAGGGTTGTCTAAAACCGCAAAAGACACTATTGGTACCGTTAACGATAAAAGGACTAGGAAACCATGGATCACGGATGAGATGATTACAAAGATGGATGAGCGGCGAAAATGGAAGAATATAAATACAGAATTAGGCAAAATGAAGTACAAAGAATGGAATAATAAATTGAGGCGGGCAGCAAATAAAGCAAAAGAAGCATGGTGGAAGACGCAGTGTGAGGATATGGAAAGTCTGCAGAGGAAGGGTGAAATCGGTGCGCTGTACAGCAAAGTTAAATCGTTATCGGGAAGTAAGAAAGGAATAGCTATGCTAACAGTTAGAGATAAGGCGGGTAAGGTAATAGTTGACGCAGGAAAGATCCAAGAGAGATGGAAGGAGTATATAGAAGAACTGTATAGTAAAGAACTCAGACCAACAAAGTTAGACATTGAAAAAGAAAATGACGTAGAGGAAGATAGCTTAGGTCCAGGCATACTAGACAATGAGATAGAAAGGGCCTTAAGGGAGATGAAACTAAATAAGGCCGTGGGGGTGGATAACATTCCCGTGGAACTTTTAAAATGCTTAGGAAAATGTGAGAGGAAGAGACTATATGGGCTGATCCGTAGTATTTATGAGGAGGGAATCCGGCCGGAAGAATTTGTGAGATCAGTTTTAGTTCCTATTCCGAAAAAGGTAAAGGCCACGTCATGTGAGGACTAAAGGACAATTAGTTTGATATCCCACGCAGCTAAAGTTTTTCTCAGGATCATAAACAGAAGAATAGAGAGTAGGGCAAATGATTACTTAGGGGATGATCAGTTTGGGTTTAGGAAGGGGAGAGGTACGCATGATGCCATTCCAGTAATGAGATTATTAATCGAGAGGAATATAGAACACAACCAGGAGGTATTTGCCTGTTTCGTAGATTTCGAAAAAGCGTTTGATAGAGTGAATTGGGAAAAACTAATGAGTATATTGAAGAAAATGGGAATAGATTGGAGAGAAAGGAGGCTTATCCGCAACCTGTACATGTCTCAGACTGCTCAGGTGCGGGTGGGAAACGGGGAGTCAGGATGCGCAGTGTTAGGAAGGGGTGTAAGGCAGGGTTGCCCATTATCACCGTTGCTGTTCAACCTGTATGCAGAGGAAATGATCAAAGAGGCATGGGAAGAACTCGAGGTAAGAATGAAAGTGGGCGGGGAATTCGTAAAATCAGTTAGGTTTGCTGATGACCAAGCTTTAGTTTGTCAGTCAGCCAAGGGGCTGCAAGCATTGCTGAGTGAATTGGAAATTCAGTGCGACAGGTATGGGATGAGAATCAATATTAATAAAACAAAGGTAATGCGATTTTCTAGAAAGAAAAAGGCTAAGCTTAACATTAAAATAGGAGGGCAAAAACTAGAGCAGGTAGAACAGTTTACGTATCTCGGTAGTGTTTTGGACCAACATGGTCAAAGTAGTAAGGACGTAAGGAGAAGAATTGCGCTAGGCAAAGAGGCTTTCACAAGGAGGAGGGAGTTGATGACAGGGACTTTGAGTAAGGATGTTAAGAAAAGACTCGTAAAAGCTTTGATATGGAGCGTAGCTCTGTACGGTGCGGAAACGTGGTAATTGAAGCAGGAGGATAGACGTAGATTGGAGGCTTTTGAAATGTGGGTGTGGAGAAGAATGGAGAAGGTGAAATGGACAGAGAAGAAAACAAATGAGGAAGTATTTGGTATGTTGGGCGAAGAGAGGGGTTTGTTGGGAGCAATCCTATGGAGGCAGGAAAAGTGGATGAAGGGGGTGTTGACCGGCAGTGGGATGTTAAAGACTGTGATAGAGGGTAGAATGTTGGGCAAAAGAGGAAAGGGAAGGAACAGGATAGGGATGTTGGACGGGATGAATGGAGGAAGAAAGTACTCAGAGATGAAGAGGGACCTGATATAGAGTAGGATGATGGATTTTGTGTTTTGTTAGGAGTAATAAAATATTTGTTTGGTAGTTGTGTCCATCCAAAAACCTACCTTAACCGGTAGATTACCTTAAAAAAATATATATATGTATATATCTATGTGTATATATATATATATATATATATACTACCTTGATCAAAAAGTTCCCGGAATAACCACCGTGTGGCGCTCCCATTGTTCCGATTTGAGTTCTGTTTTTTTGTTAAATTGGTACATCTGTTGTTGATATTCCCTTTAAATCTTAGTGTCATAACTTGACATTTGCAAAAGTTACGTAGCCAAGAGTACATCTATCTCTGTGTGTGTTGGCGATTTTTTACAATTGCAGAAATGGATTTAAATTTGCAACAACGAACTTGTATTAAATTTTGCGTAAAAAACGGATTTAGTGGCGCACGGACGTTGGAAATGTTGGAAAAGTGTTTCGGCAACGATTCTCTAAAAAACACGGTCGTTTACCAGTGGCACGAGCGGTTCAGAAGTGGTCGTGAGTCAATCGAAGATGATGAACGCAATGGCAGACCATCGACATCGAAAGTCGGTGAAAAAATTGATAAAGTAAAAGAAATGTTGGTCTATAACCGCAAATTAACCATCAGAGAAATAGCGGAGGACTTGAACATTGCCTATGGATCCGCCCAAGACATTGTGGTTAATGATTTGGGTTTCCGTCGTGTAGCAGCAAAGTTGGTGCCAAAAGACCTCAATTTCATGCAAAAAAGAGACCGTGTTGACGTCGCAAAAGACATGATTTGCGAGGCTGAATCCGATCCCACATTCATCAAAAGGATCATTACTGGAGACGAGACGTGGGTTTATGAGTACGACACGCAATCCAGACATCAGGCAAGTGAATGGCGTTCACCAAATGAGCCGAGACCAAAAAAACCACGTCGTTTTCAGTCAAAAAAGAAGGCAATGCTGACGGTTTTCATGGATTACAACGGTGTAGTGCATCATGAATTTTTGCCAGACAGTAAACAAAGAGTATTATTTGGGCGTTATGAGACGTTTGCGTGAAGCAATTCGCCGAAAGAGACCAGAAATGTGGGCAGAAAACTCGTGGATTTTGCACCATGATAACGCACCGTCGCACAGTGCTATCATTATTCGTAATTTTTTGACGAAAAATGCAACAAATACCATCCAACAGCCACCGAATTCACCTGATTTGGCTCCCTGTGACTTCTTTCTGTTCAATCGAGTTAAAAAACCATTACGGGGAACGCGTTTTAGCAGCCGAGAGGAAGTAATGGAAAAATCGCAGGAAGCACTGATGGACATACCGAAAACCGAATATAAAAAATGTTTCGAGGATTGGATCAAGCGCTGGCATAAGTGTGATGCAGTCGATGCAGAGGAATAAATTCCGGGAACTTTTTGATCAAGGTAGTATATCTGTATATATATATACACACACACACGAGGGTCATCCGGAAAGTAGTACCCGTTCGTGCCGCATGAAGTGCTGACGACGCGAGTAGCCGCTGGACGAGGTCAGATAGCTTCAGTGGCTTGTCTGCCTTCTCTGAGCCAAGTTGCGTGACGCTAGCATTGCCTGTGTTGTTTCTGTGATTGTTTACAATGTTTAAAAAAATTGAGAACGCCGCCAGTTGTGAAGTGATGGCAGTGATTAAATTCCTCAATGCAAGAAACGTTCGCCCATGTGATATTCATCGCCAATTAAAGGAGGTGTATGGAGACAATGTAATGGACGAGTCGTCTGTTCGGCAGTGGTGTCGCAACTTCAACATGGGGAGGGGGAACACACACGACGATGAGCGTTCGGGGAGACCGTCTGTCATTACAGACCAACTGGTGAGCTCAGTTGACGAATTCGTGAGGAACGATCGGCGCGTCATAATTGATGACATCTGTGAGCATTTTCCCAATGTTTCTCGAATAATTGTTCATGAAATTGTTAAACACCATCTGCATTATGCAAAAATTTGTGCAAGATGGGTCCCTCGCGTATCTCAATGAGCTGGCGGCGAAGGACTATGCAGCAGGAATACAGAAACTTGTCACACGTTATGACAAATGCCTTAATTTGCTTGGAGATTATGTTGAGAAGTAGTTTAAAGTATCCTCTTTCAAATAAAATTTTTTATGTTTGTTAATATTTACTTTTGTGTCTTTATTTCACGAACGGGTACTACTTTCCGGATGACCCTCGTGTGTGTGTGTGTGTGTGTGTATATATATACTACCTTGATCAAAAAGTTCCCGGAATAACCACCGTGTGGCGCTCCCATCGTTCCGATTTGAGTTCTGTTTTTTTTGTTAAATTGGTACATCTGTTGTTGATATTCCCTTTAAATCTTAGTGTCATAACTTGACATTTGCAAAAGTTACGTAGCCAAGAGTACATCTATCTCTGTGTGTGTTGGCGATTTTTTACAATTTCAGAAATGGATTTAAATTTGCAACAACGAACTTGTATTAAATTTTGCGTAAAAAACGGATTTAGTGGCGCACGGACGTTGGAAATGTTGGAAAAGTGTTTCGGCAACGATTCTCTAAAAAAAACGGTCGTTTACCAGTGGCACGAGCGGTTCAGAAGTGGTCGTGAGTCAATCGAAGATGATGAACGCAGTGGCAGACCATCGACATCGAAAGTCGGTGAAAAAATTGATAAAGTAAAAGAAATGTTGGTCAATAACCGCAAATTAACCATCAGAGAAATAGCGGAGGACTTGAACATTGCCTATGGATCCGCCCAAGACATTGTGGTTAATGATTTGGGTTTCCGTCGTGTAGCAGCAAAGTTGGTGCCAAAAGACCTCAATTTCATGCAAAAAAGAGACCGTGTTGACGTCGCAAAAGACATGATTTGCGAGGCTGAATCCGATCCCACATTCATCAAAAGGATCATTACTGGAGACGAGACGTGGGTTTATGAGTACGACACGCAATCCAGACATCAGGCAAGTGAATAGCGTTCACCAAATGAGCCGAGACCAAAAAAACCACGTCGTTTTCAGTCAAAAAAGAAGGCAATGCTGACGGTTTTCATGGATTACAACGGTGTAGTGCATCATGAATTTTTGCCAGAAGGCCAGACAGTAAACAAAGAGTATTATTTGGGCGTTATGAGGCGTTTGCGTGAAGCAAGTCGCCGAAAGAGACCAGAAATGTGGGCAGAAAACTCGTGGATTTTGCACCATGATAACGCACCGTCGCACAGTGCTATCATTATTCGTAATTTTTTGACGAAAAATGCAACAAATACCATCCAACAGCCACCGAATTCACCTGATTTGGCTCCCTGTGTTTTCTTTCTGTTCAATCGAGTTAAAAAACCATTACGGGGAACGCGTTTTAGCAGCCGAGAGGAAGTAATGGAAAAATCGCAGGAAGCACTGATGGACATAACGAAAACCGACCGTAACTTTTGCAAATGTCAAGTTATGACACTAAGATTTTAAGGGAATATCAACAACAGATGTACATATTTAACAAAAAAAACAGAACTCAAATCGGAACGATGGGAGCGCCACACGGTGGTTATTCCGGGAACTTTTTGATCAAGGTAGTATATATATATATATATATATATATATATATATATATATATGTATATATATATATATATATATATATATATGGGTAAACTAGAACACGACTTTCTGCAACAACAAACTCTAAAACCACTTCTGGGCCCGCTATATCGATGATATTTTTTATTTTTTATTTATTTATTTATTCAGTATAAGTCCGAAAACAGCACATTCTGGCCTTTACATCGAACTATTAACAACGATAACAATGATCACATTTACAAACACCCAAGCCCTAGGTGGAGGAAAACTCACCCAGGCGGGAATCGAACCCGCGACCCTTGGAATGGCAGACGAGGACGTTACCCCGCCGCCACCGGGGTCCTCCTTTGGTCCCACGGACGCGAAACTTTATCCTCCTGTATTTCCTCTCTCAACTCCTCAGTATCATTCACTTCTTCTATATCCGACTCGAATATTACTTTCCTAGATATCGACATTCATCTCCAAAACAATACGTTTCACACCTCAGTCCACATTGAACCAACTAATAAGCAACAATATCTTCATTTCGACAGCGGCCATCCACCTCATACAAAGCGCTCCATCCCATTCTCACTCTCTATCCGTGGCTTCCGTCTCTGCAACAACACCCCCTCCCAACAGAAATACTTGGACCAGCTACATGACTGTCTCAGAAAATGTGGGTACCCTGAAAAACTACTAAATAGTAAAATCTTCAAACCGTCAACCCAATACACTCCCCTCCCCAAACCAAACCGCCCAAAATGCCCTAATCTTATCACCACTTTCTTCCCCGGAACAAACAAAATTAAACATCTAATGCGTGACCTCTTCCCAATTATTAATAACACTCAGTCCACATTACTTTTATTCCCACATTGTCCCTCTGTTTCGTTTAAACGCCCGTCGAACTGGCGAGACATCTTCAAGTCCACAAAACCAACTGCAAGCACCCCCGTCTCTCCCCCGCCCCTATCCGCACCGTGCAACCGCCCACGCTGCAAATGCTGTCATCTTTTAAGACCCTCCCCCTCACTCAGTACCAACTCCCAACCACTCGCCACCTGTACCTCAAAAAATATTATATATCGCCTCTCCTGTAACTTCTGCCCTGCCTTCTACGTGGGCGAATGCACGACCGCACTTTCCCTCCGCATGAATAACCACCGATATTCCACCAAATCTCCCACCTTTCTTAATTATTCCATCCCTACTCACACTGCTTCCCACAATCAATCTTTTGACGACTTCATCTTCGTTTTGGTGATTGAAATCCTTCCCAAATCTGCTAGTATAATAAATGTGAGAACCCGCGAGATGGCGCATATCTGGGTGGCCCAATCATTTAAACCGCCCGGGCTGAACCAAGCCCACTGAATGCATCATATGGCTGCCTACATATCCCCCACCCACTTGTTCATTTCTTATTGGTCCCTTACCTCCCCTTCCCCCACCTCTCCCCCGCACATGTCCTTTCCGCTCTCCCCCGAGAACGCCATTCTGAAGACGACAGCCGAGCTGTCGAAACGTCAAATAACAAATTGTGAGTGTCCTTTCTTTGTGTCTCTATATTCTAAAAATCTACATCTGTGTTTTTATATATTTGTATATATATATATATATATATATATAAGAGCTTGGACATAATATAATATAAGGGCTTGTGCATTCCGATGACCCCTAGAGCTGTGCTGGCGGGAGTAGTAATAATTGCTCCTGGTATGTGTGTGTATATGTATATATATATATATATATATATATATATATATATATATATATATATAACGATTGTACGGAAAAACTCACACGAGCGGCACAATAATGGGCTGACACAATATAACACAAATAGAAAAGAATAGCAACATTTAAAAGAACACTCACACGGTAAATTGTTCGAGCTTTCGGCCCTCTAAGAGGCCTTCTTCACGTGAGACTGAAAATATCCTGGAGAGAGGATAGGGGTATGGGCGGGGGGGGGGAGGTGTGGAGGGAAATTAAATATGGCGGTTAAAGGTGGGAATTTTGAAAGAAGGGAAAGCTAATATGTAGGCGGATTCACGAGTTCTCACCTCTATGTTGGTGTCTGAATCAGGTTGGGATTCTAGGATGCTTAGAGCAAAACACTGGTCGAATGAAAGGTTGTGGGAATTGGCGTCTGAAGGGATAGGAAGAGAAGAGAGTGAGGAAGAATTGCAGGAGTACCAGTGATTATTCATTCGAATGGATAAGGGGGTAATGCATTCACCTATGCAAAAGTAAGTGCAATGTTTGCATGACAAAAGATAAATAATGTTTTTTGAGAGGAAATTAGGGTGGGAACGAGGTGAGGGGGCAATAAGGGGATGTAGGTAGAGGGGAGTAGACCTAATAAGAAGACAGGTTTTACATCGGGGGCGGTTGCAAGTAGGGGAAATATTAGGAAATTTGTCACGGGGGGGCGACAAACGGTTAGTAGAACTCAGAAGGTTTTTGAGATTGGCGGGTCGTCTGTATGCGATAGATGGGCATTGGGGTAGTAAGGATGAGGTCGCGTCGTTGTCATGTAAAACTGGAAACAGGACTGTTATTTGCAGAAATTTATCACGGGGGGGCGCCAAAGGGTTGGTGGATCTCAGAAGGTTTCTGAGATTGGCGGGTCGTCTGTATGCGATAGATGGGTATTGGGATAGTGAGGATGAGGTCGCGCCATTGTCATGTAAAATTGGAAACTCCTGTTTCCAATTTTACATGACAATGTCGCGACTCCTGTTTACAATTTTACATGACAATGACGCGACCTAATCCTTACTACCCCATTGCCCATCTATCGCATATAGACGACCCGCCAATCTCAAAAACCTTCTGAGATCCAACAACCCTTTTGCGCCCCCCCGTGACAAATTTCCTAATAATTCCCCTACTTGCAACCGCCCCCGATGTAAAACCGGCAATGCAACTTTCATGTTTGTTGTCAGTTGAAGTTTCTTCATATAGCGCCACAGATTTGATGATTTGAGGCAAGCGTTTATTTCATCGGCAGCAGTCGATCTTGAAATGAATGGCAGTATTTGGCCGAAATCGCCAGACAGTAAAATCATTGCGCCACCAAAGCATCTCGAGTCATTGCGCAGATCTGTCAATGTCCGGTCAAGTGCTTCCAATGCGCGTTCGTGCGCCATCGTTCATTCGTCCTATATGATTTTAGATGATACTAAAATTTTGGCCATTGCGGACTGTTTCGAAATGTTACATGTCACTTGTTCAAAATTTTGTAGGTTTAAGGGCAACTTTAACGCTGAATGAGCCGTACGGCATCCTTCCCACAATGTGGCCACCTATGCCAGAAGAAGCAACTGCTACCGCAAAGTCCGATTTCGTACGAACAGTGTTCAAAAGCCATGATGTGGGGAATGTCTTCCCAGTTCCACCAGGGGCATCCAGGAAGCCACCATTTCCATCATCAATTGCCTTCATTAATGCATCATATTCTTCCTTTTTTGGGGGTTCAGCAGGGGTAATTTCGTTTGAACTGAATGGTCTGATTCATGTCGATCATATGCACATTCACGTTCCAATTCTCGATTAAACGCATCGTTCATTCCACGATCTGGCGCTGGTATTCCTAACTTCACTCATAAACTGCCGCACATGAGGTAACACATGTCTTCAACGAACAGCAAAGCCTGGATATGCATCTCCTCATATACCTCAATATCTAGATTTCTTGAACTTACACGTATTCGCTGTGAAGTGTCTTCTGAAATGCTATCCTTGCATTTGTTCCTCAGGTCACGTGGATTGCATGGGAAGCATACCGAAAGGATGATAGCAAATAATGTGCGTATCTGACTTGGGAATGTAGAAATAGTTCCTTCAGCCATTGTCGTGTCCCGATGATTATCGTTTTCAAACAAATTTAGCTCTTGACATGCAGCACGAAATGCTGGGCACACTTTACAATCAACAGTTCGTAGTCATTCGAACGATGTTGGCCGTCGAATATTCACCAGTAACAACCGCAAATAGAAGCGTTCAGCATTCTTGCAATCAGCTGTATAAATATGGCAGAAAGCAACAGTAGAACGCACATCCGGATCACAAGAAACCGCGTCACCTTGCTTCCGAAGCTGAAATTTCTTCAATCAAGCGATACGATTAGATAATTTACGTTATGATATTACGATATGATACGATATATTACGATACGATACTTTAACGATATTTAAATGGTCATTCTGCTATTCTGGGTTGAGACGAATACAAAAAACCAGATATCATTAAAATCGACGATACGATACTTATAAGATATTTTAATGGTTATTCTGCTATTCTGGAATGAGTCGTCCTAACATCATTAATATCCGTTCAGCCGTTCTGGAGTTATAACTGGTGTAACTAACACGATTAACGACTTTGTCTTATATATATATATATATATATATATATATATATATATATATATATATATATATATACTCATTTATATATATATATATATATACACTCATTTATATGGAAACAGATATGAGGAAAAGAGATAGGAACACACATAAAGGACGAACATAGGAGTGGAGAGGTGGGGAAGGCGGAATCAAGCAGATCACGAGAGTAAAAATATTTCTTAGACCGGGATTTGAACTCCGGATCTTTCCACTTGCCGGGCGGAGGCTATGCGTGCCACGAATCGCACTGTTCTCATCCTTTATGATGTTGTATGATTCCTTTACTACTATCCCTTCCTCTGTGTGTCTTGTCTATTTCTCCTTTGGTGGGTGAAACAGCTCCCTAACGCCATCCCCTGGCCAAAGAATCGGGGCACTTGGTTGCATAAAGCATCGCAGATCTCAGTAAAAATTACGTTTTCTGGATAACACAAGTGGTTAAGAGCCTCCGCCCGGCAAGTGGAAAGATCCGGAGTTCAAATCCCGGTCAAGGAAATATTTTTACTCTCGTGATCTGCTAGATTCCGCCTTCCCCACCTCTCCTGTGTTCGTCCTTCATGTGTGTTCCTATCCCTTTTCCTCATACCTGTTTCTATATAAATGAGTATTTGTTCGCCGTTTGGCGGGATTTCGTGTTTGAATGTATGTATGTATGTATGTATGTATATATATATATATATATATATATATATATATATATATATATATATATATATATATATATATGTGTGTGTGTGTGTGTGTGTATATATCCCCTCCCCGGACTACAACCTTGACGAGGTGGAAGGGCTTGTGCGTTCCGGTGACCCCTATAGCTGTGCTGACGGGAGTAATAATAATTGATCCTGGTAGGGTCACCCATGCCAGATAGTCGAAGGTTAGGAGCCAAACGAAAGGTAGTTCACGCAGCGTCTGTTCCTCAGTGAGGCGGCTGCAATGACGTCTGACCCCAGTGGGGCGGCTAGTAAGTGATGGTATCACGTTAAAAACACTATTGAGGAAGGCAACGGGAAATCACCTCAATTATCATTCCCAAGATTTAAATGATGGACAAAAAAGAGATTTTGAGTCCTGGCAACTGCGGGGCTCAGCCCAATCAGCCGTGTGTCGTGCCCGGCAGTGGGGGAGGCAAGGCTTCCGCGGTCGTCATCCCACCAAACCCTTGCAAGTGAAAACCAGCAGCAGCAGGACAGAAGACGCAGGAGAAGAAAACCAAATTAGTTAAAATAGGAACGTGGAATGTTATGACAATGATGAGGACAGGGAAATTGGAGAATGTTAAGGGAGAGATGGAAAGGAGAAAAATAGGTATTTTAGGTCTATGCGAGGTGAGATGGAAGGATAGCGGGGATTGCTGGAGTGATAATTATAGAATAATATACAGCAGCGGGGACGAGAGCCAACGAGGGGTCGCCATAGTATTAAATGAAGAGGTAGGAAGAAGCCTAGCCAACATAGAACAGGCAACGGATAGAATATTACGAGTAGAGATAAAAGCAGAGCCGACGAACTTGGTTATTATCCGGGTATACATGCCACAGAGCAACCATAAGGAGGAAGAGGTCGATAGGATATACGATGAGTTAGAGGACCTAATCGAGAGTGTTTCTGTAGGGAAACATTTGATAGTGATGCGGTATTGGAATGCGACGGTAGGCAACGGAAGAAAAAGATGGTGAAGAGGTCGAGAGCTGCGGTTTAGGCACGAAGAATGACCGCGGGGAGAAAGCTGTTGAGTTCTGCTGGAGACAGGAGTTAGTCATCACCAACACTTGGTTAAGACACCACAAAAGACGCAGGTATACATGGAAAATGTCAGGTGACTAAGAAGGGCATTAGCTAGATTATATTCTTGTTAGACACAGGTTTAGGAACAGTGTGATAAATTCGCACAGCTTCCCGGGAGCGGATGCGGACTCTGACCACAATTTAGTTGTTATGAAATGTAGCGTCAGCTTCAAAAAGATAAGGCAAGGGCAGCGAGTTAGAGAATTAAATGTAGAAGCATTGAATGGTTTGGAATGTGAGTACCAACAGGTGGTAGAGGAAATCATGGGGGATGGTAAACAGCTAAGTTCTATCGAAGCAAAATGGGAAAGTATCAATAAATGGTTGTCTAAAGCCGCAAAAGACACTATTGGTACCGTTAATGCTAAAAGGACTAGGAAACCATGAGTCGCGGATGAGATGATTACAAAGATGGATGAGCGGAGAAAATGGAAGAATGTAAATACAGAGTTAGGCAAAATGAAGTACAAAGAATTAAACAATAAATTGAGGCGGGCAACGAATAAAGCAAAAGAAGCTTGGTGGAAGACGCAGTGCGAGGATATGGAAAGTCTGCAGAGGAAGGGTGAAATCGGTGCGCTGTACAGCAAAGATAAATCTTTATCGGGAAGTAAGAAAGGAAGAGCTATGCTAACAGTTAGAGATAAGGCGGGTAAGGTAATAGTTGACGCAGGAAAGATCCAAGAGAGATGGAAGGAGTATATAGAAGAACTGTATAGTAAAGAACTCAGACCAACAAAGTTAGACATTGAAAAAGAAAATGACGTAGAGGAAGATAGCTTAGGTCCAGGCATACCTGACGATGAGCTAGAAAGGGCATTAAGGGAGATGAAACTAAATAAGGCCGTGGGGGAGGATAACATTCCCGCGGAACTATTGAAATGTTTAGGAAAATGTGGGAGGAAGAGACTATATGGGCTGATTCGTAGTATTTATGAGGAAGGAATCTGGGCGGAAGACTTTGTGAGATCAGTTTTAGTTCCTATTCCGAAATAGGTAAAGGCTACATCATGTGAGGACTACAGGACGATAAGTTTGATATCCCACGCAGCTAAAGTTGCTCTCAGGATCATAAACAAAAGAATAGAGAGTAGGGCAAATGATTACTTAGGGGATGATCAGTTTGGGATTAGGAAAGGGGGAGGTACGCCTGATGCCATTGCAGTAATGAGATTATTAATCGAGAGGAATATAGAACACAACCAGGAGGTATTTGCCTGTTTCGTAGATTTCGAAAAAGCGTTTAATAGAGTGAATTGGGAAAAACTAATGGGAATATTGCAGAAAATAGGAGTAGATTGGAGGGAAAGAAGGCTAATCCACAACCTTAACATGTCTCAGACTGCTCAGGTGCGGGTGGGAAACGGGGAGTCCGGAGGGGCAGTGTTAGGAAGAGGTGTGAGGCAGGGTTGCCCATTATGACCGTTGCTTTTCAACCTGTATGCAGAGGAAATGATTAAAGAGGCATGGGAAGAACTCGAGGTAGGAATAAAAGTGGGCGGGGAATTCGTAAAATCAGTTAGGTTTGCTGATGACCAAGCTTTAGTTTGTCAGTCAGCCAAGGGGCTGCAAGCATTGCTGAGTGAATTGGAAATTCAGTGCGACAGGTATGGGATGAAAACCAATATTAATAAAACAAAGGTTATGCGATTCTCTAGAAAGAAAAAGGCTAAGCTTAACATTAAAATAGGAGGGCAAAAACATCTGAGCCAGGAATGCAAGACCTCTTAACTATATGCCCCTCTTAACTATTGCAGAGCACACCTGGATCAGAATGACACATAGGTACAATAACTTGTATACTACCTTGATCAAAAAGTTCCCGGAATAACCACCGTGTGGCGCTCCCATCGTTCCGATTTGAGTGCTGTTTTTTTTTGTTAAATTGGTACATCTGTTATTGATATTCCCTTTAAATCTTAGCGTCATAACTTGACATTTGCAAAAGTTACGTAGCCAAGAGTACATCTATCTCTGTGTGTGTTGGCGATTTTTTACAATTGCAGAAATGGATTTAAATTTGCAACAACGAACTTGTATTAAATTTTGCGTAAAAAAACGGATTTAGTGGCGCACGGACGTTGGAAATGTTGGAAAAGTGTTTCGGCAACGATTCTCTAAAAAAAACGGTGTTTACCAGTGGCACGAGCGGTTCAGAAGTGGTCGTGAGTCAATCGAAGATGATGAACGCAGTGGCAGACCATCGACATCGAAAGTCGGTGAAAAAATTGATAAAGTAAAAGAAATGTTGGTCAATAACCGCAAATTAACCATCAGAGAAATAGCGGAGGACTTGAACATTGCCTATGGATCCGCCCAAGACATTGTGGTTAATGATTTGGGTTTCCGTCGTGTAGCAGCAAAGTTGGTGCCAAAAGACCTCAATTTCATGCAAAAAAGAGACCGTGTTGACGTCGCAAAAGACATGATTTGCGAGGCTGAATCCGATCCCACATTCATCAAAAGGATCATTACTGGAGACGAGACGTGGGTTTATGAGTACGACACGCAATCCAGACATCAGGCAAGTGAATAGCGTTCACCAAATGAGCCGAGACCAAAAAAACCACGTCGTTTTCAGTCAAAAAAGAAGGCAATGCTGACGGTTTTCATGGATTACAACGGTGTAGTGCATCATGAATTTTTGCCAGACAGTAAACAAAGAGTATTATTTGGGCGTTATGAGACGTTTGCGTGAAGCAATTCGCCGAAAGAGACCAGAAATGTGGGCAGAAAACTCGTGGATTTTGCACCATGATAACGCACCGTCGCACAGTGCTATCATTATTCGTAATTTTTTGACGAAAAATGCAACAAATACCATCCAACAGCCACCGAAGTCACCTGATTTGGCTCCCTGTGACTTCTTTCTGTTCAATCGAGTTAAAAAACCATTACGGGGAACGCGTTTTAGCAGCCGAGAGGAAGTAATGGAAAAATCGCAGGAAGCACTGATGGACATACCGAAAACCGAATATAAAAAATGTTTCGAGGATTGGATCAAGCGCTGGCATAAGTGTGTTGCAGTCGATGGGGATTACTTTGAAGGGGACAATATAGATTTAGATGAATAAACTTGTATTTTTAATTTTCCTGAATAAATTACGGGAAATTTTTGATCAAGGTAGTATTATCGTATAAGAAAGCCGTTGCCCTTCACGGCTCACTCAAGGAGCCAAAGAAATCTACAAAAATGGAAGAAGTTCAATAGTGAAGCTAATTACACACTTTTCAGCGCCTGGAAACGCGTTTTCAATCAGAGTAGCAGAGTTTCAAACCAAATCAGACGGCCCGTTTTCTGGCTAATCAGAACACACCTGAGATACCGAATTGTACACCATCGAAGCTTTTGCCCCGGCATTACGGACCGACGCAGCTTAAACCCCACAAGACTTGGAATTTAGTATTTTAATTATATTTAGTTATTTAGAAATATTTTTTTTGAACCATTGGCATGACCTCAAAAGCTTTGGAGTGTTCCACGTGATGAAATATTAGGATATATTTCTTAAACTGTAAGCAATAGTTTAATGTTCCCTACTTTTACCTTGATCTTCAGTTCTGTTTAGCAAAAAGTTTAATTTTGAATACTTCCTCTAAAGCTTTCAATTACAGGGTGCGTTCTGTGAGTACATAATCAACTTTTTAAAAGTAATTTAATGAACAGATTTGTGTAAACACTTTAAATTCTTCAAAGTACTGTCTTTGGGCCTCTACGAATTTTTTCAAACGATTCTGCCATGACCGGTACGCGCCCTGGAAGGCGTCTTCGGGGACCTCTCACATGGTCATCGTCACGGCTTATATAATTTCTATAGACGAAAAACGTTTTCCTTTCAGGGCTGCCTTTATCCGAGAGAACAAATGAAAGTCTGCTGAGGTGACGTCAGGACTATAGGGGGTGGAGAAGCGGTGGCACCTGGTGTTTAGCCAGGAACTCACGGACTTGTGGTGAGGCGCGTTGTCTTAATGGATTTTCCAGGTAGTAAAGATGTCTTTTTTCGTCCTGATGACCCTTTTTCGAAGTCTTTTCAGCACATTCACGTAGTAGGCAGCGTTAACTGTCTGTCTTAGAGGCACAAACCCCTTATGGGCCACTCCTTCACTGTCAAAAAACCAATGAGCATTGTTTTCACTTTTAATTTGCTCATTCTTGCCTTTTTGGGTTTGAAAGACTGGTCGGTGTGCCACTTGGAGGTTTGGTGTTTTGTTTCTGGGTCATATTCAAAAACCCAGGTTTCATCACTAGTGATGACATTTTCCAAATAATCAGGTTCATTTTTAATGTGTTGCAAAAGTTCACTTAAAATTCCCACTCAGTTGATCTTTTTGTCGTCTGACAACAGCTTGGGCGCGAGCTTGGCATACACTTTCCTCATCGCTAAATCTTCTGTCGCAATTAAAAACACATATGCAGACGACAAGATCAGTTCATTGGCAATGATCTTGATACTCGATCGACGGTCAGAGTGCAACAATTGTCTAATATGAGCCACATTGTTGTCGGTTTTGCTGGTTGACGGCCGCCAAGAGCGTTGTTCGTCGTGGTCCTCTTCATAGCCCTCCTTTGAGGCCTTTAACCACCTCTAAACTTGTAATTAGGCCAGAGCAGAGTCCCCGTAAGCCTCACGAATCATTTTGTTAGTCATCTCAAGAGATTTTTTCAGTTAAGCCCAAAACTTATTCGCGTAACGTTGCTCGATCGTCGATTCCATTATTTTCGTGACATGGTCGGCGCGCAGAGGTTTACAATAACTGACGCCCTGCCGCTTGCACAGCTTGATAAACACTGTGACTGGTTTTGCGACAAGGCTTAGCTTCCCCCTAAATACTCCAAGTGATTCAATTCCACTTGAAACAATAGGAGCGGCGCGGGAAATTTAAATGCATTACTTTTGGAACGCACCCTGTGAATATATGATTCTCACTGCTTACACAATACCTCATTTCCCACACTCCAGTGCAAAGACGAATCCTGAGCAGTGTTTCACATTCATCATTGGACGCTACGTGAAGAAAGTCTTTCCTCGCCTGTGTTTTTTTGTAGAGGTTTTCCAGGTTTGTCTGTTACCTAACGATTTTAAGCTCAAGACCCTGAGAATTAAAATATCTACCTTTGGTTTTTTTCATACGGGTTCGTCGCTATTTTTGAGAAAAGGTTAAAACTCGTATCGTATGACTAGTTAAAATTCTTTTATTAAAATAACTTAGTATTTCTCTCGGAATGAAATATTAATAATTTTGTCCATTAACAGGATTTAAATATCGTTAACAACAAATTTCCTCTTTATTATTCTCAAATATTGAACATTTTTGAAAGAATCTTAACCTGCCCGCGTTGAGGAATGTTTAAAATATATTAACATTAGAATTGGCCACATGCAACGGGTCGCGGAATTCATAAATGCGCAATATTTTCCAGAAATAATATTTATGCGGAAACGATTAGCACGCAGTGAATTAAATTTAAAACAATATTTCTCTCTTTCACATAATGCTCTGTCAACGACTGTTCCTGTAATTCAGTTATTTTAGTTCTATTCACTCCACTGGTGGCGAGGGTGCGGTAGACGTTTTTGTTCGTTTGGGGAAAAGAGTGGTAAACCTTCTATAGCAGTGCTGTCTTGTGCAGTGTCAAGAAAGGCATTCATCCGGTTTGTTCGTTTGGTATAAATATCGTGCAATCCGTGTTTAAAACAAGAAATTCCTTTTGGTATCTTGAACTATCGGAAAGAAATCCATTAAAAACCGTTACAAGAAATTAAAGGTAATTTTACTCCTGCGTATCGTACATTTGATTTTTTTTAGTTTTGGCTCCAGAAATATTGTTCTTTGAAAAATATTTTGCTCGCAGTTGCTATAAAATAGTTCAAATGATATGGAATTAAATGTATATGCATTACTTATACTTTAGAGAAAAGTTCAATAGTCGTTGCTTTTAACATGTATATAAGTTCTATTTCAGTCTAATTTTACATTTTTCGATTCATACTTCCTCTCACACTTTCAATTATATAATGATATCATCGTATGTATAACTCCCACTTGTCTAATTGCCCATATTTTTTCCCTGGGGGGTTTTAAGTCGTAACCGGCTAGAAATTCATTCGAAATATTTAGCGATGACCGTATTTGAAATCATACAACGGAAGGTAAAGGAGCAATATTTTCCTAATTTAACACGTTTGTTTCCATTGGGCGAACCTGGACGACGTAGACGGATTTGCGCGAGTGCATGCGCGAAGCCGCGTCCTGTGGAGTCAGTCGTCGTCGGCAGCTCCGTCAAGAGAGTCTTCTCCCGGTTTTCTTCTTTTCAGTATTTTGAAGTGACGATCTAGCACGCTCTGTTACCTCACATCACTGATTTCAGAAGCAAGAGGAGGAGAACTTCTGGCGGGTTTTTCGTTTGAGTTCGTTGGCATTTCCAAGAAAATGTGAGTAATATCAATTATAACCCTTAATTTGATGGAAATCATATTTTTGCTGGCGTTTAATGTAAAAGTATTTTCCCTTTATAAATGATTTAACGGCTCTTATCTCTATGTAATTTAAAAGTATTCCTTATATCTCGAGTAATTCATAATTCAAATTCAGATAAGATATCCAATAATCCGAACCCAACGAGCAGGATAAAAAACGCTCTTTAGTTTTTCGCTATTAAAACACGCGGAAAGTTGATATCGATGATAAAAATATGAAACAAGAATAAATGCATATTTTTCATTCATTTGTTTAGTATGCAACAAAAGAATTATTTTTAATAATTTGTTAAAATAGAGGTCATTAGTCAATTTTTTGAGGTATTGTTAATATGTAGCGTTCAAATGTTAATTTACATTATTTAGAAAAGTAGAGGACGCCTGCTACTTGAGTATCAGGCTGTATTTTCACTATCACTGATGCTTCATTTTTTAATCCATAATATTCGGTCCTTGGGAATATTCTCTGTATCTATGCTCTTTCAGCATTTACAATGGTCTGCATGTTTCAGATACCCTTTCTTATAATGTCCTATAGTATATTAATAGTAACATTATACAATTAAAAGAGTCGGTAGCACTCATTCTTAGGGTAAAGATTTAATCATTAATAATTTGATGGGGAAAAATATACAGGTGTAGGTACGAAGGAAATAGCACGTAATCTAGATAGACCTGGAAACGATTCTTTTTTACCACAAGCAACAGAAAACAGAACCAGCAAAACGCGCATATTTAACAAACAGAAGGCGAACAAAACATGACATCTTCACGCTTTTCTTGATGAGTCATTTCGAGAATTCTTCATAAACTTCCATGTTTACGTGCCCCTCAGGTGCCCTTGAGTAATTTAATAACTTCCTTCTATTATCTCGAATCTTGAGAGCTAAATGTTGTTCTTTCAATAAATAATTGGCCAGCCAGCTCTTCAAAATATAGTGAAACAACTGAAATATCACAGTTATACCGTCGGCCTATTAAACTCACTCTGTCATGTCCTCTTTTTGGTTATAACTTAAACAAAGTGGAGTCATATTTTATATTGCACACCTAAATTTCATTGTAATTTTGTTTATCATTTCCGCTTGCAAAATAGTTTCTCTCTAGCGATGAAGTCGCCACTGAGAATTTCTGTGCTTTTAAGTACATGTTGACCTCTGAATGCTTTTAATTCCTTCATATACTTTTAAAACTTATATTTAGTTATTTAGTTGCCATCGTTTCCTTCCTTTTGTTCGATTATGAATGTATTAAGAGTAGTATTCGGAAATTCTGGTTTTAAATATTTGAGGTGAAGGAAGTAATTAGGCAAATTATTTGAAGACAGTGTTTCAGAGTTTTCTTACCATTAATCTATCACTAAAATAAGATTAATGACGCAATATTTAATGCGGTTATATATATTGGTGCAATCTCGGTCGCATCAGATACCCTTCTTCTTTCATTCGACATCAGAAAACTACATCTTTTAAATAGCTAAAGCCATAAATGTGAGATTGAACTGGCTGTGAAACGTTTGTTAAAATATTTTACTTATTTATCGCTAAGTACAGCTTCGAATGAATGAAAATTTCACGTCTCTGGAAGTAATTCTTATTCGGCCAAATATTTCTTTCACAAATAACTATAATGAATTGCCCTTGAGTAATTGCCATTGTGTAAACCATTGCAATTGTGACGAAGTACTTTCTTATGATTAATAAAAACTCACATTAAATACACATGCGTATAAAATTATTTAACGGATGTCTTGTAATGACCGCCTCATTGGTTCTAACACAGTGACTCTTTTATGCATTTGGTATTAAAACTTTCATATTTTCTTTCTTTAACATTGTAGCGTTTTATGGCTCGTTTCTGTTTACCATGACTTTTTATCATGCAAATCGAAAGTTTACGTCAAAATAAAATTTTAAGGAGTTATTTTTGTGAAAAAACCTAATCTGACGGTATATGTACGTCCTCAAAAATTGGTTTTACTCAAGTTTACTCAAAATATACTCCAGTATAGGGAAATGAGGTTGAACTCAGGGTATAAAGACCTACTCACATTATCCTTAAGCTAAAATGACACAGATGAAAGAGCTCTGGAATTTGACGACTAGCATGACGATGTAACCATCAGAAGTAATGAAATAATATTCTCTTATCAGAGAATTCCTTTTGACTCACTCTCTTCGTGACTCTTCTCTGTGGCTTGGGCACTTGGCGTTGGTAGCATTGCCTTAAATGTCCATGCGGCATAGGTTAAGAAGACTTACGCAAGACTGTAACTCTCTCGAGGGAGTGACTGGAGGGGAGACTATTGCTCAGTGACTTTATTTTGCTTACCATGAAAATCTATTTCCCATCGTTATTCCGTCTACCCAAATGAACAACATATCGCGGTCATGGTGATAAGTTGTACCTTTCCCTTCCAAAGAAGCTTTTCAATTCCACACAATTCCTTTTCCCTTCATTCCAAACAATATCTATCCTATCCCATTGTTCATGAGCCTGGTAATGAAAGGTGTTTTGAAAATAGCACCTTTCATTTATAGCAATAGATATATTTGTGTAATAGTTTGATCTTCCAGCGGAAGGTAAAGGCACAATATTTATTTATTTGAACCTTTTTATTTCCAACTGGCATTTATGAAATCCACTCCACTTGGCTTAACACTCTTGTCACCAGTGAGGGCGTTCGAGAAGCGTGAGAAGACACGTTCTTAGCAGTCTTTCAAAAGTCACAGTTCTATCCTCAACTATTTTGAACTTTATTCATTGCCAACCATTCATGTTCTGTTATCATCACGTCTCCAAGTTCGAGAGTAAGTGTTGCATATAATCTCTTGGCGGTTTTTTTCATTTGAGTAGGTCGCTGATTCCTAAAAATTTTGAATAAACGCCTTTTTTATTCTATTAATTAAGTTAAAATATCTCGTTGATCTTTAGTGTGCGTATGCGCAATGAAATTTTTGTTTGCCTTCATCTCTACTGTGTTTAACATAATATTTCATTCTCCTCTTAACATTTCCACTTCAGCCAAAATTGAAAAAATAATTTAATGTTAAATGGCCGATAATGACAATGTGTGTATGGCCTATTGACACCATTTTATTATTTAACTTTTATTGAATGGGCGACCTTCCTATATATTGGATGATGTCACCCACACTATAAAATCCAATGGTAATAGTAGTCTGCCTCTAAGCAAAGAAATTCCTCATAGATTGGCTGATTAACATGTCAGCTTCATGTTTTAACTGCATTACGTGATAGATTCTCATGTATTTATGCACGTCGAATAATTTCTTTATTTTAAGTAAATGGCATATTTATAAAGATATGATTCTTTCACACATGCTCCTTTGCTACATTTTGAGAAATGAATAATAATTGTAAAATTGTGTACGTTAATTCCAAAAATAACGATACCTTTGCTCTCGTAGTGAAATTTTAGCCACAATGTTTTGCATAAGAGACATTTTTGATGATACTATGATGTTAAGCAGTAGAAATAATGTCTAAACATTAGTTAAAGACTTCTATTTGTTGTTTGTCTCGTATATCGTATTTCATAGATAATCTGATTTAAAATATTCCTCAAATCCATTGATTGAAAAAATAATTGTTTTGACAACTGTGTTACAGAATATTTATTTTCGAAAACTCTCCGAAGGTATTCCGTTCTTATGGTTTGCAAATTAATTGTGTATCAACTTTCGATACGAAGTGACTAACCGAAATTAATGCTTAACTTAATTTAGTAGAAAATGATCTGTATAGTTTATATTTTTATATTTTGTATGTATTTAATATTTTTGTGATGTGCAGGGCCCCTGTGTCAGTCAACGCGGATAATTAACGCAACACGGCTTGGCTATTGAATATTGATGTGTGCCTTTATACCGCTTTGGTGAATCAGACTTTTAGTAAAAATATTAAAAATTCGGTGCAGTACCAAGGAGGTTGTTAATGATTCAATGAGTACATAATGATGTAGATCCAAAATAATGTAAAATATTGATTGTGGGGCTTGATTATCTTTAAATTCCTAATATATAGAGATCACTTGTTTTTTCTTAATAAGTATCAGTGAAAGTGTTGAAAATTTCCTTTTTTGTAAAATGAACACCATATTTTAAAAATAGCGTTCCAAATATTTCATTGTAATATCTTAGAATTTTCAAATGTTGGGCCGGCGGCATGTAAATATTAAACTTTTTAGGTTCATGTCGTTTTCCCGAATCAGATACAATTAAAAAAATAAAGTTAGTCACATGTATATTATATCTAAATTTATTCATATAGATAGATGATAAATCATTGAATGATTAATTGAAACCTAAATTCCAAGCTGATCAGTGTTACGTGGAACTCATGTATTCGCAAAATATATTTCTATACCAACAATTTTCAGGAATCCCTCCATCTTATTAAATAATGATTCACAGAACCATGTCATGTTAAGAAGGGCTGCAAATTATTAATTCTAGTCATATGCTGTAACTTAAACTTATTTTTTCTTAAGAAAAAATTCAGTGTGTGAACAAAATTACAGGTTGGAAATAATTTCATCCAATAGTTTTCTAGACATCTTTTAAATTAGTTTTCGCGATGACTGTATTTGAAACCGAATGTAGAACTTTCTCTATGGACGGGGGGTGGCAGTGCATGTTAGTGTATTCGTAAGTCTATATACAAACTCTAGATTCTATTTTTGCAAGATTTCGTAAAATGTAGCTTCACACTTTACATTGTATGCTTTTATTGGCGTGGAGTACGGTAGTAATCAAGCAATAAATAGAAAATACCGGTTTTATCGTTTTAATGAGCCTTTACACGTACTAGTATACTTTACACGTAATAGTATATAGGTTTGGGTTAATTTGCCTAGTCTATTAAAATTTTGATGCGTACAGGTATGGATATGTCACAGTTCAATTAAATTGACGTAAAGGAAGTCATCTTATGCCATGTGCGCGTAATAAATTGGCCTTTTTCAGTTTGCAGTTCATGTAACTAAATTAAACATACCTGACGTTTATTCCCTTGTTAAGGAATCTTTGCCTTTGAATTTCTTCGGCTTTTCTCCCTACTACATTCTCGTTCTGAACGTAAACTGTTCCACTATTTTACGAACTCCTACTCAAATATTTAACTTATCCTTCCTTTTTCTAAACCACCGATTAACCTAATTTCCTTCACAATTACTCTCATCCCATACTTCTTTCACTGTCTTCCCCATGCATTCATCAATGCTGTCAATCCCTTGGCTGACCGACAAAATAAAGCTTAATCATTCGCAAACCTACCTGGTTTAATAAATGTGTTACCGACTTTTAGTCATAACACCGGTTTTTACTATGCTTCTTTTGCACTTGGCCCACGTTTATGTAAAAAATATGGGTGAAAATGGATATCTTTGCTTTATTCCTCTTTCTAACACAGCCCATACGGGCTCTCCGATCCGCCACACCCACCTAAGCAGTCTGAGAATAGGTATGTACAGGTTGCAGAGTAATCTCCTTTTCCTCAATGTTATTCCTATTAATTATATGTATTAATTAACTCAAGGGTCAACTAAAAGAGTAAAGATTTATTGCCGTATATGTTTTTCTTTGTTATTTTTACTTTACAAATTTTACTACGGGTGAAACCTGCAACATGGGCAAAATATTTATGGATTTTTAATTGATATATTTATTAGGTTTACCTAAAGAGACGGAAGCCGCACATTTTCTCAACACTTTAAAGTTACTAACCTTACAAAAGTATTAATTTAGTGCATTTAAATTTTCGCTTATAAAATTGAGTAGAAAAAATAATGCATAAACTAAATAATTAAGTATTAAAAAAATAATTCAATTAGATCAAAAAACTTTCCTCATATTCGATTGCATTTAACTGGCATAGTTTTCAATCTGCCTATTAGGCTTATCATAGTGTTGAAGATTAAAGGGAATTTATGGGCCAAAAATCACAAACCGTTAGAAATATCGTCCACTCTAAACGGAAATGATTTCCGATTCACATGGATGAAAGGTTTACAGTGCTCGGCCACAAAGTCAGTAGCCAATTGCAGTTTCCATAATCTTTCATATGGTAATTAAAAGACACCTAGAAAAAAATAAATATTGCTGATTATCCACCAATTTAAGTTGGGGTATTGAATGTCATTTTTCTCTTGGGGCCCTAAATTTAATGTAAATATGCTTATTTAGCCAAACATTCCGGACCCATTGTAAATCAAAACTGTCACAAAAATAATGAATGACAATGTAAGTATTATTATTTATTTCAATATTCCATCGGTTAAGGTACATTTTATATGGAAACAGGCTACATTAAGAGAAAACAGTTCATTTCCTCTTCTCTCATAACTAGGCGCAACCTGACGTCTGACACTACAAATATACTCTACGCATGCTTCCTTCATTCCGTCTGTGACCCTATTCTACTTGTATTCATTCCTCTCTCACCTATTATTCCCTGCTAAATCAGTTTTCAACGTGCTACCGTCAATCGAATTCTCTGCATCGTAATTTCTAGCTCTATTCGATTTTTCCCATCCATCCCCGCTCCTTCGTAAGACCCTAGTAAATGAGTTTGTCATAAATTTCCTATCCCAGTGAAAGACTCTTTACTTAACGTACTTTGCCCATATCCATTCTACTTTGGCCATTTTGGTTTACAAAATTTCGGTGGCAGAATACTGTTCCATCTCATCTAGTTTATTAACTCCTATTTTTATATTTTACTCGGGTTTGTATCTGGGTTTTCTCAAACATCAAATAACCAATTGATATACAGGTACACCTTGCAAGTCATGGTTGAAAGTAGGCACTACAATCATAAAAATTTACCATACATTGCTCATTCCGACTCTTAATTCGTCATTCGCACCTAAGTAGTCGGAGGCCATTTTAGGTTGGAGAATATTTTTCTATCCTTCCAAATTACTCCTACCTTTTGCAATATAAAAATGAATTATACCCATTTACTCTATCAAACGCCTGATCCTGACATTCGAAAAACAAATACTTTCTCATGGTATTCCATGTTCCTCACTTTAACAGAACTCGTTAGTGCAATTGCATCCGCGTACTTCTCTGCTTTTCATACCCCAGCTGATCATCATCTATGTATTTATCGGCCCTATTTATTCTCATCTTCCCCCGCAGAAGGCCCGGGTTCAAATCCCGGCGGTGTTGAATATTTTCAGAGGTTACTCGAGCCCTACTTGAAGTGCCTTGTGGAGGGCACTTTGAGTGAGTACGCTGTCCGTCGGACGGGACGTTAAGCTGCGGACCCCTTGGCGCCTTTCTTTAGTAGGCTAATACCGACGCCGGGTTTCTCTCTACCCTTCATCCTTTCCTGTCCATCCCCTATGTCGCAAATAACCTCAGCTGTCGGTCGCCTCCCCTAAATACTTGTACCACTCGTTCTCATATATTTCTCTTGATTGGCAATTTTGCTGCGCGGTAATTAATTATACTTATGTAGCCTCACATAACATCTTCTTTTTTGGAATGGGAATGTATATATAGTCTGGGAAGAATGCAAATATATTCGGAAAATAAGTGAATCATTTAGCATATCAAGAATATATTTTTAGCAATAGGTGAATATATTAAAAATGCCCTAACACGGCATAGAAAACATTAACTCATACGATGAGTAAAACTATAGAATTTTGGAGTTCGTAATTGGTTAGGTCATTCAAAAATCCAACAAATCTTGTACATAATAAAAAGAAATCAAATACATTTTAATTCCCTCTGAAAGCTATTTTGCCAATCAAAAATCAAGGAATCTACAGAGAAATTGACAGAATAGGTAATTAAGAAAATCAAATAGCATGAAATAAATTCACAACCATCCTGAAAAATTAGTGACAAAAGCCCACAGTTCGAACCCTCAACTGAAAATCCAAACAGTAATTTTTTCGGTTTCAACACCTGAGATCACGTGATAGAAAAACGGATAACTACCAGTAAGACCAATGCTGTGAAAGCTGGAGTAAATTCTTTCTTTCATATGTTTTATTCTATATTGTTTTCATTGAAAACATTTCAAGTTCTCGCATCGAAAGTCATATTTTATAATTGCGAAAATATTTCGCTCTGTCAACGATTAGTGATATGAAACATTATGTAGATCTAACTTTCTTAATTTTATCTAAAAATACTTACTATCTCGCAATTGACAAGAACAATTACTGATTGTCCTCTTCTATTCATCTGTTGTTACACCTAATATTACTAGATAAAAATAGGTCAAGAGTGCATTACTGCTAAGGGCGAACAGATGGGGGCTACAAAATTAAAATTAACCGTTAAGTATCATATTACAGGTTAAAAGAATTCTCTTTCGTGCTGTTATCCTTTAGCGTAAAATTATTATCTTTTGATCATGAGTTTTTAAACATAATTATTACAATGTGTTTCATTGACTTCCCCAAAGAACTCATTTTAGCCCTTTAAAGGGCAAATTTGTATTTACTCCCCTGAGTGGTATAGATTTTTTCAAGTGTAAACCGTATTTGAATTTTAAATGATTTGGGAGATATTAAATTTGGATGGGCTCATTGTATATTTACTACCTATTAAAGATTGAAAAAATCCTCATAAAGACCTAAATACGAAAATCTCAATGAAACTTGAGTCATATTGTTTTCATTATACATATATTTTTATTCTTGTTTATACTACCAAGTATTGCCAACTATTTTGAAATCTGAAAAAAGCGACGCCTAATGCGGCCACATTATATTTGTGTTGTTTCTGGGTACGCTGATTACACTAGATTTTAAATTTACTTTTTCAAATAAATGCGATAATTTTTCGCTTACATGGCTTTCGGAAGAGGCATAATAATTGGTGATTACGAAGGATTAAAGTAAAATTTTTATTCGTGTAACAATGACTGTTATGAGTAAAGCATGATTGTTGAAATTATGGTACACATTCAATGTTTTAACATTTGATACTTAATAGCAATTTAATGGAAAATTTGACCCTCTTTAAAACAATTTTTTATCACAATTTTGGGTCCTAACAGAGCATAAACTGATAAAATATTCATTCTATCAAATATTAATTTTCTTCATGTTTACGGGCATAAAAACCAAAGGATGAGTAAAAAAGAAAGAAAATTACAAATCTTAGCATGCATGTAATTATCCTCTTAATAGAAATATTATTTATGTAAATAACTCCATTTGTATATTCCTTAAAAAGCCTCAATCATTTTAAACGTATTGCTTAGTGTTTACACCTTTGTTATTATTAGCTCTTAGCTGCTTGATGATATGGTTTATTTCCTAAAATTATCAGTTTTGATCGTTAAACAAGGGTCCAATACCCCTGCTGTAAAAAGTAACGTTTACTCGACGTATCCTGCGAAATTTGTGTCGAAAAAAAATTTAAAATAATTTGTGAAATTATTAGTTTTTAGAAAATTTCGTAAATTATCAAGTCGTTGCTCTGTAAAGAGATAAAAGAGTTGGTGAGATTTTCATTTTTGTGAGCAAATATTTTGTCCCACAGCTAGTTTTTGGTGATTGTTTTTAGCTCATGAATATCCAGGATATTTTTACATCGATGAACTGAAAAATCAAAATGTTTGCAATCATATTCGCCAAAATGTCAGTTATATTAGTCTCCAATTGTATACTTTATTTTTTAGAACGCATATTGTTAGTTACATCAGTCAGTTTACTCATATTTCAGTGATTAACGCTAAGAATGGATAAAGTACATTGAAAACTATTTTTTTCTTAATTCTATTAAAGTAAAAGAAAGAATTCCTGGAATCTGCTCCACGGTGCCGAAATCACCTGGCCGGATGCGGGACAGTGGAACTGCGGAACGCCCACGCAATTGAATTTCCTGTGTCTGTCAGTGGATTGCGTATGCTCTGTGAAGAAAGGATAAGCTGTAATTTGTAAGTTTTTTGTTTATATCTTCAGTGGCTAAGCAAAGAAAATGATAATCCTGAAAACATTTCTCAGTTCTTTAATTCATAGATGGATAATTTATTTTGAAAATTGAGAATCCGAAGTATGTATCTATCAAATTACTATTATCTGTTGAATAATGCTTAACGATTTATTTAATTATAAAAATATATTATAGATTATGTTTTTGGTTACTATATTTAAAATTACATTTGTTCAAATATATTACTAGAGATATGAATTGGATTTTGTAATAAGTATCAAGCATATCTTCTTTACAAAAGGTTGCCTTTGCCTTGTAACTTTCCTCAAAAGTTTCTTTTAGGTTTCCAAAACAAAAAAGATATTTTTAAGTTCAGGTCCTTGAGATTTCGTCCTGACTTACGAAAGCACCTTGTGAATGTTTCCCGTTGACTTTTCGCCCAATGAATTTCCTAAATTCAGCGAATTGTTTTCTCTGTACAATGTGTGCGAACACAATTATGCTGATTTATTTTATTACGGAGAAAAGGGTCATCTTCCGACACTTTCCTTTAGTCCATGAAAAATATTGTATTTAACTGAAATTATCATAACAATAATAATACACATTTTTAACAGTTGCCTGCGTTAAAATAAATCGTTAAAATTTTCATGAATGTGTCTCCAAAAAATTATCATCACCTCTTCATTGATGTGGCTAAGTTGTGAGAAAACAGTGACTAAGAAATTTGTTGTGTCCTAAATAGGCTAAGTTTGCGGCATGAAAACTGCTTCCAATAGACGCTAAACCCACTGAATAAATGGAAACAAATAGCAGATGGGATATTCATTGCTGAGGATTTTTTTTATTCGTTTAAATATACAGTTACCGAATTCATCTTCTCCGGATTTCATATCTAAGGATCAAAATATCGAGGGTTTTTCCAGTAACCCCTAAAAGATAACTAGCTTTTCCTTGCGATCTACATTAATTATAACATTACTTCCCAGGTGCCTGAAATAAGCGTTAGCCATTGCCAATTCAAAATAATTTAATATTTTTATTTAACATTTAAAAATGCATTTATGCCATTTAAATTTTATTTGGTAAGTCATGCTCCCCTTTCCAAATTTCCAGATGACCAGGAAAAGAAGGATCAGCTGATTGAAGAAAATACATTCTCGCTATTATACAGCGAAAAATTCGTTTACCATATACCTTCCTTTCGTAACATTATGGAAATTATGAATGATATGTATTATTTCCATCAACTTTATTAGAGTTGGTAATTAATGAAAACTATTATCTATTATAATGTGCCTGTGCAAAAAATAGTGTGAGAAAATGTCAAGCACAGGATATTAGGAAGGAGTAAAAATTCATTTAAATGTGGTAAACCTAAATGGATGATAATTAAACATCGATCATCATATTAGCAACACCAAGGGCAGGCAATCATATAAATAAACTGGAGGGAGTAAAAAGGCCACAAGAAATGAAGTAGGAGACGCGGCTTCCTAGGAGTCAAAATTTCACAGTTCAAACAAATGAAATCCTAATGCTATCAAAATAAGGATATTCAACCTCATACGAGGAAAATTACTGCCTAATCACGAGAAACATGCCCCCTATAGGATCGCATAGACCAAATAAAACAGTTTGGATAGGTCAACCGATTGGCCTCGAGATAAGAGGTTTTGAAGAATTACGGAGCGTCAATTTCCAAGAAGAGGGGAATTTTATGACTGAAAATGGGTACCCTTACTCTCCTGATAATCAATTGGATGGGCATTCTCTATCACAGGGAACTTACGCAACTGCGGCTCCGCACAGCGGCAGTTCAGTGGTACGCGAGAATGTTGCGCCAATAGCTCAATGGGGCGGGCAGTCGACTGCAAACCGGGCTGAAGAAGCCACGTATTATGAGACGAGCTATCCGAGGGTACAACATCAGGCGTGCTCATCGCAAAACGTACAACTAACTTCCTTAATGACGAACTCAGCTAGTATTCTGATGAGACACGGCCTTGAAACACAGGAATATACTGTGGCAGCACCATTGCTTAGGAGGAATTCATTGACACTAGGCAGTCAGGTGCTTCTAGGTTAATCTATTGAAAATTCTGCTGCAGAAGGGGGTAGGGAAAATTTGAATGAGTTTACCGACCATACAAGCAGTCAAGCGAGAGATGAATATTGTTACACATGGAACCACCAACTGGAACCTAGAGATTCTAACTCCAATGAAGCTACGATGACTCATATTATAAAGGAGAATGTTGTCGTTGCACCTCCTTGTAGCTTCCCTCTAGAGCACGAGATATCTGGGACTACACAATCCGTCGATAACATTTGGATGATTGAAGGAAGCACGTTAAATTTAAGTCAATGTTGGGGGTATACAGGTTCACAGAGTGACAATGCCGAATATCCGCTCACCGGATTCCCAAGACCTAATGACGAATTTGATCCTGGGTTTTCGCAACACAGCCAACCGCAACCCTGCCATAGTAACCTGGCTGATATTTGGATGAATCGCTATCCTACAGAACAGGAGAATGGTGTTGCTGCATCATACTTAAGTGTCGATTCGGTGTTACAAGACGGTCGTGTACCTGTAAGTACTCTGACTGAAACTGATTTAAGCATGGAATCGTTGACAATAGTAAATATTTTGCCGGTGCGTGAACGCAGACTGAATTCGGCTACCCAGCAATGTCAAAATATTCAGTTACGGTGGCCCAATCATGAGAGCCCTTATTACCAGGTGGAGCGTCAGTTTTTGCTGAACAAGGAGCTACAAACCGAGGGGACAAACTTTGATGGTGCTAAAGTTAATTTTCACTCTGTGGCTCAGGGAAATAACGTATCTGAACCACTCTTGAGTAGAAACTCAGGGACACATTGAAGTGTTCTGTTTCTAGACCAATGGTGCGGAGAATCGGTCACACATAAAGAGAGTGTCGATCCGAGTCCATTTATTCACCATCGAGAAGTTTGTGTCAGAACTAAATCTTATGTTTCACCAAACGACCAACTTCAACCGCAAAGGGATACCCGTGATGACATCGCGATAGTAAACTGCCATATCGAAATGTGGAATACTGCCACATCACAGCTGCAGAGTGATTCAGGTCAAATTGATGGACCAAACCCGTTTCATATGATAAACTATCCTAGGGCTCACGAGATCGATGAGCAAAGGCCATCATGGAACATACAACTGCAAACCCGGAATTCCAACTTCAATGACATTCTGATCAATGGCCATACTCTAACACAAAGTAACGATACTGTGACAGCAGCACGCTTAAACACCGATTTGGTGACACATGGGAGCGGTAGGCCTTTGCTAGAAAGGAACCAGCAATACAATGCTCAGCAATATCTAGAATCCTCTTTGCCTTTAACCGACCACCTGTATGATAATGGAAGAATTGAGCCTGAGTGTTCGCCGGTCACTCATTACCAGCCAAGGATGTTGGGCTACGCTAATATTTCGAGAGGTCACCATTCACTTTGCACAGCAGGACTAAATTGCGACTGCTACTCCATTCCGTCATCATTCGCTGCCACAAGAAGGAGGTACGCCTTTTTTCAGAAGGCGCGAGCACTTAAATGCACTTCAAAATGGTGTTCTGTACTTGCCTGTAACCGATCACCTGCATGATAATTGGATAATTGAGCCTGAATGTTCCCCGGTCAGCCATTTGCCACCAAGGATGTCGGGCTCTGCTAATATTTCGACAATAGGCCATTATTTTGAACAGGACGATAATGGTATGATTTCTACTCCCTACAGTCACCATTCGCTGCCACAAGGAAGAGGTAGGCCTTTATACAGAAGAAACGAGCATTTTAATTCCGAGCCAAATAGAGACTCTCCTTTTTCTCTGAAAAACCGTCAAAATGTTCATCAGAGAAATTACCCTGAGTGTTGGCCGGTTAGCCATTTACCACCAAGGATGCCGGGATCTGCTAATATTACAACAAGGGGCCAATATTTTGAACAGGAGGATAATGGTATGACTTCTACTCCCTTCAGTCACCATTCGCTGCCACAAGGAAGAGGCAGGCCTTTAAGCAGAAGAAACGAGCATTATAATTTCCAGCTAAATAGAGATTCTTCTTTTTCCTTGAACCACCACCAAAATGTCTATGAGAGAATTGAGCCTGAGTATAGGCCGGTTAGCCATTTGCCACCGAGGATCCTAATTGCCTTCACACGAACATCGGAGAATTCGTGCGAGTAATAACCCTGAACTTTCGCGGGAAAACTATTAGTAACCAAGTATTTCTGACGCTGCTCTTTTTTCGAGAAGTCACTAATCTTTAGCACATGATGTTGCGACAGCTACACCCTTCAGCTATTCAGTGCCAACAGAAAGTGGTAGGCCTGTAAATAGAAGAAATGTACAATATTACCCCTACACAGTTCAGAATCCACTTATGATTTAACTCTTTTATACCTTTTTACTTAGCGATGAATAATGTAAGCATGAGTACGACGAGGGGATAGGTGAACGAAGGGACTATTTAGTCTCATTATTGTGCTAAGGTTCGTTTTATTACAATTATTTAACCTACTAACAGAAATATAATGAAAGAAATAGACTTAGTGTTTGTAAGACAATACACATCAACCCCGGACTAATTCTAATTATGATAATATTTCGAGAAGTGGTCAAATTTCAAACTGAAGAATACTGAGAATGCACTACCATTTAGGTTTAAATCGATGAAAAAGACACTAGTTTATATGTAAATCAACAAAACCGACATTCGGCTTCCTGGCGTGGCCAAAATACACCGCATCTTTTGAACTTGATCCGAGAGCTCATAAGGTAGGTTCCCCATCGTTTTCGTGTAACGTCTAGCTGCAGCGCGGGGTGTTGGGTTTTGATGATATTTCGAGGAGGATCAACCCTACCGAACAGGAAGGTACTATGAGCGCAACTTCGTTCCTAAGCAATTGGATGGCTCGCGGAAGTCTTATTCACCCAGGCACCAGGGCCATTAATTATGCTGTCCAATGTTATGAAAATATTAAATTTTCATTTTTCGACCACCCCGACCCGGCAGGTCGTGAGAGGACTGAAACTCTTTGCAACTTAATTTTGCTGGGATTTCATGTTTACCATCGTTGATATTCCGATGAGTCGCTATCGTATACTACTGAAGAACACAGTGTATTCACCTACTTTTCCAAACAGTCGGATTTTGCAAGGAAATAACAAAATACTAGGCCCAATGAATCGGGACTTTGGATGCGCTCCGCAGTTGAGTAATTTTTTCCGATGACGCATCACTCCAGTGCTCACGGATATGGTATATGGGTATGTTAATGAAACACTCAAAGTGTCTTCACACATTTTATTTCATACCATGCCCATAACCTTCTGGTAGTCAAAGGAATGGTCTCTCTGTTATTCAATTTTCAGATTTGACTATTGCTTATATTTTCTCTTGTTTAATTCCATTTTAGTTTACCACATCATCAAGCAGGGTAAATTTGTGTGTACTTTCGTAAACTAAGGCATGAAAAAGGTTATTTACTTTAGCGGTATAATATTGGGTTGTAAGGTGTTAAGAATTAGAAACATTGTAATGAATGTTATTTCTTTTATTTTCGCTCTAATTATTACTGCTTGATCAATTGTAATAATATTATGGTATGCTACTATATGGTAAACAGTCGCAGTTTTTGTATTTATAATTGAAAACATTGTTAAAAAGGTTGTTATTCAAAATACAGACCCAACCAATTTGGTTGAATGAAATATTTTGTTGTTAAGATGTCAACCAGCTTATTGCTTCTTTAATGATAGAGCAAATGTTCACACTTTAAATATTGATGTTTTATATAGAATATGAAATTTGTCATTTTCAAAAAATCATAATGTTAATTTTAAAAAATTTTAAATACTTAATTATATTTTTTTCCAGTGTGTCATTGTTCTTTTATTTATCTCAACATCATTCATTTGGATTCCTTTAATTGCTGTCAAGTCTGACATTTCCTTTGGGAAACTTGGAAATATAATTTTTTTAAATGTATTCATTTTATTAATTTGAGCCGTTGAATAACAAATGTAAATGAACATTCATAATTTCAAATTTTCTTCAATTTTTTTCTCCTCGTCTGGGTTTGTATCATCATGATGACATGCTGATTTAATGAACGAATGAAATTTTTTCTTAAGCAATTATAAAATTCATCATGTTGCCAATAAGTACTTATATATGTAGTATTCCGTCTTCTTAGATCTAATAAGTCATTTAATTCCATTCTGATAAATAGCTTCAATGAAACCTGTATTCATTGAATTGCAAAACATACGTATATAATCAGTAGCAATGTCTGTATCATGATTATTTGATCTTAATTAAATTTAAGTGCATTGTGAGTAAAAAGCAAAAATTTTGCCTTGGTTAATTCCACGAGTCCTTGCAGATCCATGATGAAAAATCAGTCTTCGTTGAATGAGTCACTTTTTGTTCTAATGTGTGCAGTTTTCTTAATGATAGTTTAAATTCTTAAGCCGCCCTTTGCGAAATTCCTCTATTTTAAGCAATTTTACTCGACTTTCTTGTTTTGATACCGATAAAACATATTTATTATATTTTTCCCTTGTCTCAAAGTAATTCTGGATATTTATTTTTATTAATTCTCCACTAAATTGATTTCTTGTAAAAAGTACATGGCCGTATTTTTCCATAAAAGTAGAGAAAGGTATTTTAGGAAAATGTTGAGCTAATAACTGGCGAACGTTTTGGAATATACTATATTTTTTCATAGCCATTTCTAAGGAATTGCTCCTTTGGGCTAAGGATTCTGATGATATGGTATTTTTTAATCAACTGAAGACCATTACAGTAAAAATAGAAAATATTCATTCATGCTTATAGCTCAGCGAAAAATTCACAGGGAGAAATTAAAGTTGAACAATGCTAAAAAATTAGCATAAAGGTAGGGAATTGTGCTAACTTGAAAAATTCTGTGAAATAAGCCTACGCCACAAGAGTAAAAAACCTAGTGTAATAGGTTTTTTATTAAAAATGTTTTTATGGGCGGCAGGCATTAGACGATTGAGGAAAGAGGGTGCAAGGAGGATTTAGGGGAGCTGTGTATAAGCAGCCGCGAGTAGGAACCTCTATGGATAATCGTTTCTTTCGAGGAGATACCTTTTTATTTAACGTTAAAGGCGAGGCAAGACTACGGATTTCTGCGTAATTTGATTGAAAATTAATTGCAAAATAGCGGGAATGGTTTGCAAAAACCTTGTAAGTAATTAGCTCTCAGTGCGTGCTAACTTGGTGGTGATCTTAAAAGTAAAATTATTTTTAGAAAGTAATTATGTTTTGACGTAATCACCGTTCATATTATAACATTTAATTCCACGGTGTTTCATTGCTATTATCCCGTCTCAATAGTCCCCCCTTTCGTTTCTTGATTGGAAAAAACAGTGACCAGCGAGAAAATCTTCGAGTCTTCGATAAAGGTGAAAGCCCAAGGGAGGGCAATACGGGGAAAAGCATATATGTTACCGTTTCGGTCAACCACTCAATTTTCCCATAGCCCATTTATTTTTGTGGGAGGGTTTAAAATTAACCAATTATATTAATATTTAAAGTATTTTTGAATAACGAATTTTTTAAAGTTTTAGTATTTATTTAATTTTTTTCTCTTCTCCTGTAAATATACAATGTGTTACCAAAAAAAGACAAGACTGGTTTTGTAAATTGTTTATTTCGATGGATACAGCTCAATCGCACTTGTCGCCCTCAAAGTGCATGCATTATCTGATGACACTACTTTCCCAACGTCTCTTTAAGCTCTCAATCTCTGCATGGTAAGCCTTCTTAGGGATCCTCTTCAAGTACGCCGTACAATTAGTTTTAATGTCCGCCATAGAGTCGAATAGGCGCCCTTCCAAGGTTGATTATAACTTTAGAAACAAAAATGTCTGAAATTGTCAAGTCTGGAGATTAAGGTGTCTGTGGGATTACGGAAGTTCCGGTTCTGGCAAAAAACTCTGTGACGATCAGTGCCGTGTGAGTCGGCGCGTTATCGTGGTGGAAACGCCATGCATTGTTTCCATGTCTACATGTCCGTCCTCTTTCGCCTCACTGCGACCCTCAGCCTCATAATTACCTTTAAGTAGAAATCTTTCTTGACGGTTTGACATTGAGGTACGTATTCGTAATGAATCAGCCCTTGCTAATCGAAGAAACACAGCAGCATGACCTTAACATTGGACCGGGGTATGCGAGCTTTCTTTGGGCGCGGGAAATGAGTGCCTTTCCACTGAGAAGACTGGTCCTTTGTCTCAACGTCATGACCGTAACCTTAGGTTTCGTCACCGGTTACGATGGTTTAAAGAAACTCTACGTCGGAATTGGCACGATCCAGGAGTCCCTGAATAATGTCCTTACGTTTTTGTCTCTGCTCATCAGGCACCCGCAGCACGAATTTTGATGCGACGGGCGTCATGCCCAAAATGACTGTCAAAATTTTCCGAATGGGTACAACACTAATGCTCACTAACTCTGCTATCTCCCTAACAGTTAAATGGTATTTGCCTGTACCAAATCGTCCACCAATTTGACATGGATGATGTCTGTCAAAGTGGAAGGCCGCCCCGTTCGCGAACCTTTATCAGTCCTGGTTCTGCCATTTGAAAAAACTGTACCAATCAAAATTCTGGCTGCGACTCATAGCTTCATTGATAAAGGCTTGCTGAATCATTATATATGTCTCCGTTGCACTTTTACGCAATTTAAAAAAAAAATTACACGCACATACGCCGTTCATCTAGCTACTTAATTGCGGTGTTGCACTTGGCGACGAACAGGTTAAGACACGTACCGCTGCTGCTGTGTCACAAAACGACGTATACAAACGCAACACCTCTCGTTTTAGCCCTCAGTTGTGTCGCCAGATGGCGCACTGTGTCACGTTTCGATCAGTGTAATGGTTTATGCATTATTAAATAATTCCTTTGTATTTTTAATGACTTCTTGTATGAATATGTTCAAAATACAAGTTTTTATTAATTAAAAATGTTAAATTACTATATTTAAACAATGAATTATGTTATGTATGTGGGTCAGTAGGTCGGTTAGTCATGTGGGTCGAGTATTCCAGGGGGTAGAGCAATAGACTGCGGACCGGAGGGTCCCGTGTTCGAGTCTTGACTCGGTTCGAACGACTCCTTTAGCTCCACCCCAGCTAAAGTGATTTCATTAACTTTTTTTCATTTGGGCATGAGGTTTTTTTAATTTTATATATTTCCTTCTACCAATCTCCGTGTTTACATTTTACCTCTCATTTTCAAATACGTAATTTTACCATATTATGTTTTAATAGATTTTTTTGGTCTATGGCAAATAAATGACAACACATTCGGACAAATTATGTATCCTCATAAATCAGATGATTAAATTTGTTGATGTCGAAAACACATGAATGAACCAAATGTCTATTTAATAAGCAGTTTATATAAACCATACAGTGGTAGATATGAAATGAGGACTCTATCCGGTAAAACATTGAATCTAATGCCACCCACTCGCAATTTTCTTTTACCAAAATAAATGGAATTAATCTCTCTCTCATTAAATAGAGAAAAAGATATATAGATATATTATATAATATACACACACACATATATATATATATATGTATATGTATATATATATATATATATATATATATATATATATATATATATATATATATATATATATATATATATGTAAACACACAGGGTGGCACCCAAAAGTGGTACGACTGATTTTTTTACAAGAATTTGATTGATATTCTTACATCGACTTAATAACCTTCAGAGTATGCTCCTTGAGCTGCTACACACTTAGTATAACGTTGCTCTCATTCCCCGAACGCCCGCTGGAAATTTTCTTTGGGGATGCCGTTGATAACCCTCGTCGAAGCCTCTTGAACAGCCTTTATCGAGTCAAAACGTCGTCCCTTGAGCTGTATTTTCATCAGGGGGAAGAAGAAGAAGCCCTGTAGTGCCAGATCAGGAGAATAGGGAGGGTGCGGCAACGTGTCAACGCCGTATTTGGCTAGGACCTGTCTGAGAACGAGCGGGCCGTGGAAGAATTTTCGGCACCCGGTGCCGAAAACTGGTGGTATTATTTAATTTCAGAGCATCCGTCAATAAAATTGTACACAAAAATCTCCTAATTGATAACACTGAACAGAAAGTTTAACCTAACCTGTATTTTCTAAAGAAAAATTTTAAGAAAAGTACATAATTATACCTGGATCTTCGTCTTACGTCCGAATGGTGCCATTTCTTACAGTAAAATTGTTTCTGTATCGAGACATGGAAACCAAAGAGAAGTTAATATAAAAAAGCATCTTCAAATAATAAATTGAAAAAATATTTTATTTCTGCATGCGAAGTAGATATAGAACTGATCTCATCAAGAAGATGTGACGCGGTCGGGCGTCGGTTCTAGGCTTTCAAGATTTGAAACACGTCTACGCAGAGACGGCGGCGAAGGCATGCCAAGGCGATAAGCCAATGTAGGGGAAGTGGTTGTGGAGGGAGGGGAGGTTGAATATTCGGCAGTTGAACGATGAGACTCCAGTGGCAGACGGCGTCTGACCTTTGCATAGTGAAGTTCCCTGAACGAGACACCACACTTTCTCGCCAATTACCGTGTAATATTCCTTCCTAAACTAGCTTTTACGTCAACCGCGAAGATGGGCAATAAGATTTCTGGTAAGGATAGATCCAAAGGAGAGGTGATTGAGTTAAATTCGTTTGGGAGAGACTGCAGAGAACGCACTCCGGCATCCATGGAGAGAGGAAATCAGGATAGCTCTTCAATTGTGTTTCGGCCTAGATACGAGAGAAAGATGCGGCTGGAAAGTGGAGAGTCGTCGAGAAACGAATTTTTTGGTCGACATAACATCGGACTTCAAGAGCTTCGCCGTGAGTACCTGTATGGACATCAAGAATTGGAGAATATCTCAAGGATGGAGGAGGGCCTCGGCATTCGATCAGGGACAAAACCAGAGCCAACTGAATACCATGGTCCAGGACTTACCAAAACGTGGGGAAGTCGAGGTGTCCTCTTCTCGGAGAAAGGGGATAGAGAGTCATTGGAAGCTAGCTGGTAAGAAGTGCGAGGCAAAGATCGCTTTTTTATATATTGATTATTAAATTATTATATTAGATTATTAAATGTTGGGTTGGTAAATTCAATTCTTGCGGAATATTACTAGCTCATTCATTAGATTCTTGTCCATTTAATAGGGTTCCATTTTTATTAACTTTAAATTATTCCACTTTTACTCCGTTCACAAATTTTTAATACATGCATTCAGGGGACATTTCAGTTGATTTTTATTGTTGAGTTTTTTCTTGGAAATTACATCAAATTTATGAGAAGAGGGCTTGGAAAGAAAGTAAAACCCAAAGCCGTACACTTGTACGGCTTTGGGTTTTACTTTCTTTCCATGCACTCGGCCGTAGTACGTTCTTTATCTATTTATTTAAGAAGAGGGCTTGTTGCTAAATTATTTTCGGTTATTGCGAAAATCACTGAAAGAAAATATATTTAAACGTTAAATTGAACTGTAAATAGGTGGCTGATTAAACTAATATTTAAATAACCTGTAGCGATAATAAATAAATTCAAATAACAGTAGGTTGCAAAGAAAAAAAGATAAAGTAATAACATACACTTTAATAATATAAAATATAGATAAATGCATTGATAAATATATTTTAGATATATTTTACGAGAAACAATATTGTTTCAAAATATTAAGTCAACATAGGTGTAAGTTTAATGCTGATGGGTATCCGTCACGACGAAAAGTTTCTTCAAAGAGAACTCTTATTTGTATTTCTCTCTACCAAGTGCCATTTACTGATACTGCAAATGCACTAGTTCTGAGACGTCTTCGACCGATTCAGTTGGAGTGTAATTAATTAGCCATTATAAATTAAACGGAGAAATTTGTATCTGATAAAAATGTGCCGATAACGCTGGAAAAATAGTTGCATTAATTTGATGCTTATAATTTTAGCAATTAAACATAGATATCGCAGTCCCAGTTGTGACTAACCTTGAAAGATCAAAGCTTCCTGCTGAAAGATGCATGATTCGCTCTTATTCATATATTTTATTTTAAATCAATCACGGCTAAAAACGTTTAGAAAAAATTTAAAGTGGGCCAACGAATATGAATTACTCTTAACGATCTTAACTAAAAATAGGCCGTATCAATGGGTAAATTTATCATATGGTTAACCATTGCGCAATATTTAATTGAAAAATATAAATTTGAGTTTAATTTACATAAAAATTTTTAACGTCTTTTCCGTTGGGCTACCAATAAATCCCAGTTATTGGTAGTTAATCATTAGTTTTTTAATAACATTAATACTATTTTAATTAGTTTTTAATAGCGAAAACTACTTGAATTTTAAATATTGCCATCTCTTAAGATTCTCTCCGAGATATCACATTGATATAAAAGGCATAATACTGTGAGAGACTAAAGAAAGGCCTCAAGTTAATTGCGTTCACAACATTTTATGTAACTTGATATAGAGATGAGAAGGTAAAATAATTTAAAAGCATTTTATATCTATTCGAATCAAAAAATGATTATGTATTGCTTGTTTACCCAGTTAGAAATGCCTGTTTTATCCGAATTTGACTCTTGGTATGTTCCGTTTGTAAAATAGAATTTATAATTACATTAAATATCTTTCTATCAATACTCAACTGATCTTTTAAATTTAACACAAATCTGCAAGCTAATTTTAAACGAAGCATTCCCTGAAGTAAGGTTTTACCAATAAATCACATTCAAAAATCCCTTCAAGGGATTTCAAAATTGCATATTTAATATATTTTAGAAACTTTCCAACTCGTAATTTAAAAAAGTAAATTACCTAACGGCATATTTATTTTTTCAGCCAACGGTCTGCGGCTTCGCCGACCAATTCTTTGGAAGGAGTGCTTCATCATTTAAATGAAAAAAAAGTAATTTGATGGACAAGGAGTTTAATACATTTTATAAAATCTTATTTGTGTAATTGCTTTTCTTGTTTCCCGTTTCGTTCGTCTCCTCTGTCTATTACTGATTGAGAACGATTGAAAACCCATATTTAAAGTTAATTTTCCCGTGAAATTCCATAAACACACAGACAATATTTTTCAGCAGATTTATTGTATGAATATATCATGGTTACTTTTCTTTTGTAAAAATTTAAATTGTACTATACATTTTAAAAGACCCATATTTGTCATATTACTTGTGCCATTAACAAAATATTAAAATTTAATTAAATTACAATGTATTTCAGTTTGTGTATGGGTATTCAGTTTGTGTATGGGTATTCAGTTTGTGTATGGGTACATTAATTATGTTGAATCAAATGTAACTCTTTAACGTTTATTTTAGCAAAATATATGGAATTAATCTTTATATAGATTCCCTTTCATTCCGTTATATTCCACCTAATCAACATCAGCTTATCGCCGCTGCCCATTCTATGGTCATCATTCGCCGCTGACCCAAATTTGATGGTTTCTGTCTCTGAAAATCCTAGAACACACCTTCATGCCTCCTCTTAATAGTTCTTCTCCGTCATTTTTGCATATATAAGCGAAATAATATCTCCAGATCGAAATGCCTTTGAGCATACCCTTATTCCTATCTTTCCTTTTCGGTCTTGATACAGTTACAATCCAATGGAAAAATTTGCCTTTTTTAAAATATATTGTATTGTTTCCATAATACATGTTTATAATACACTTAAGTGATAAATATTTAGGAAAAGTTTTTATACGCCATTATATGGACGAAAAGAAAAAACAAAAACTGAAGTGTTGGCCTTTTAGACGCCTGGTTAACCGCAATCATTTTTCGGGCGACTTTTCCCCTATTCTCTATCAAGGAGGTTTAGTTGTTTCTTAAAATGTAACTATCATTAAATTATTTTGGATTAATCAATAACCTATTTCTTGAAAAACTATACATGTTATTTGCCATTCATTAAGTCATCTTCTTTTAATTACTTCTAGATATTTCGGACAGGTTATGACTTATTTTAGCAAAAATAATGTTTAATATTAACAGTAATAAGATGGCACTCACCATATTTGACGTACATATCAATATATTAACCAACTTGTTAAGCATTTCACAATTCTCGTACTTTTGATTGTTAAATAAAAATAACTATACTTATTTCTTTAATGAAACGATATTTTAACAGGTTTATTGTAAATTAATTCCTTTCGTTGTTAGGAATATATGGGAACCTTTTCATGACATCGATTGCCACTTATAATTTATTCTCTCAAATGTAAAAGTCAAAAAAAAGAATGAAACCCAGAATGGGTGAATAAATGTTTAATTCACGATTTCTAAAATTGTATACTTCAATATAGTTATAAAATTAAAAGCTGAGCGTATAAGGTACTATAGTTCTACACACATCGTCCTTTCATTTATTTAATTAATTCCTAACATTTTTGAAAGTAACATTGAAAAATTAACAATGACGTTTAATGGTATAACAACATCTTGATATGCACTAAATATGCCAATAGAATTGAGAATGTTGTTTTACTAGGAAAAATGTAAATATTTTGTATCTAAGTTCTTACACTTACTGATTTTTGAGCTGATTAAATTAAAAACATCAATATATATATTTATATATATATATATATATATATATATATATATATATATATATATATATATATATATATATATATATATATATATATTTATATTTATATATTTATATATACACACACATACACATATACATACATATGCACAAACACATATATTTCACCACAAGACGAATTTAATATAATATTCATATTGAAAATTTGTAGAGCATTAGATTATTTTAATTGCGTATTTACCTTATAGCTTATAATATGTGATGTAACCAAAGAAACCGTAATGAATAATTATCAATCCAGGAATATTTAATTTTATTACATTTTCAAAAAAGATGAATTTTTTGCAATTGGGTAAAAATGACTGTGAGGAGATAATCAAATTGACTCAATTGAAAGCGAAATGTTTTTAATGGAACCAAGAAATAATATAATGAGACGAAAAGTGATTTATCTGTTTGGTTTATATTTCGTGTGAGAAATATTAGACCATGAAGTACAAGTTGATGTACGACGGATGAGAACGGCAAAGATTGACGCATAGTTGATTGAGATTCAATTTAGGACGTTATTATGTAAACTTTCCACCACACTATTTAAACGTAAAAGAATTTTTGAAGGCAAGTGTAAAATGGGCAAATATTAACATGTTTGTAAGTTTTGCAAATATTTTTATTAGGTCAGTAATGATACCTATTAAAATGTAAGATATACTGATGGTGTTATGTAATCTGTTTATATTAAGTTCGCTCAGAATAAATGCTCATAAAGCTAATGGTTTTAGTAACATCATGAAAACTACAAATAAGGCAAAATTATTACTTCGGTATCGTCTCTTCACGCTTCTGACACCTAAAAGTAAAATATCTGAATGATACTTTTACTGAAAATAAGCTATGGATAAAAAATGGAAGAAAATGATAGCATTGGAATTTCGAACAAAATGAACATATATACGCAGAAGTATCTTTCTGAACTATTTTTAGTTACTGAATTTAGTAACTTGAATTGGTTCCCTTCTCGTATTTACTCAATCGGGAAAATATTAATGATCTTATGTAACTAGGAGATAAATTTTACCTACATTTAAATATGATGAATTCCAGAGAAGGTTTTTCACAAAGAAAAAAGTTTCCTTATTTTTATAAAAATTTGGAATAAAGATTTTTTAGAGACAAGTATAAAATATGATGAAACATCCTTCTTGTTGAAAACGCCAAGAGCACTTTAACAATTTCAACAATATGATTAAATACCCTCTAATAAGGTTGCAAAGCTAACCTGATTCGCATGTTCTCACACGACAAATTTTAATGTTACTTTAGTGGACATTAAAATCATTTTTGTTTGTTGCCATATGTTAGCGTATTACGGCTTTTTTATACGGCTCTGTTATAATAATAATGATTGTTATCAATTTTAAAAATATGTTACAATGCTCAATGCATATCGTTGACTCAGTTCAAAAAACGAAAGGGAAAGGGATTTCTCCCTTTACACATATTAATTTCTTATCAGATAAATTTTGCAACTACCACCCAAATGTGTATAGACTTAACTTAGCCAAGTACAACACGCCAGTTATCAAGTGTCAGGCTACATTTTCATTAAAACTTACCCTTAATTATTTAAATGTATAAAATGCCATCTTCTGGAATACAATTTTAGTATCCATTCTTTTTCAGCATTTATAATGGTCGGCAACTTTCAGTAGTTAACTTGTTATGATTTCTTATGGCATATAGGGATAGTAGCAATATACAAAGAAAAGAGTATGTTTTACTCATTATTTGGGTGGAAGAAATTTATTTTTATTCATTTAAAGGGAATCATTTCTAGGTACAGATACGCGGGGATAAATCTAAATGAACGGGGAGACGATAGTCCTTTTACCACAAGTAGCAGAATACCGGAAACGTGCATATTTTACAAACAGATGGAAAACATAACAAATGTAATCTTCATGATTTTATTGATGAGTCATTTTGAGAATTTTTCAGAAGAAATTCACTATTTACGTGCCACTCAGGTGTCCTTAGGTAATATCACACTTTCCTCTCTGTCTTGCATTTTAAGAGCTTAATATTGTAAATCCGATTTTTTTTATTGCTACCACATCTTTCTATCTAAGAGGTGGAGCATCTAAAATACTAAAAAAATATCATCAAACTCTGCATAAAAATAGCACTCTGTGGTTATAAAATATATTTTCAATATGTTTATATTTGTCGCTTGAAAACTAGTTTCTATCTACCGCTGGTTTCTCAAACGGGAAGACCAATATTTTTAAGAGCATTTAACAGCCTGTAAATGATTTTTTTATTTCATATAAATTTCGATCATGTATTAACTTCATTTGCTGTAGTAACCATTTCTTCAATTATCGGGGAAAGTAACACACGAATGATCAAGTGAATAACAGAGTAGTAATCGTACACTCTGGTTTTTAAGTATTCGAGGTGAAAACAATTATTAGCTCTTTATTGCAATACGATGGGTCAGAACTTGCAAAACGTATATACATCACCACAATGGGTTTGATGAAATGTTATTTACAGAGTGCGTTCCAAAAATAATGCAATTGCTTTTATGTAAATTTTGAGCAGATTTTCACAAACACTTAAAATTCTTCAAAGTATTTTCCTATGGTCTAAAATATTATCCAATCAGAAGTATTTTGAAGCGCTCTCTAAAAGCACGACTCTTCTCTCTGCCGTCGGCCTTAGCCGTCGGTATAGATGACTTAACGAGAGGCCTTAACGGTAAGCTCATGCGGCATATGTTGAGGGGGCTTATGCAAACTTTAATTATATTGATGAAATAACTGCAGGCATGTAATAATTTATCTTGTTTTTTACAATAACCTATTTAGCATAATTCGTTTCTTCTACAAAAATGAACAAACAAACACGGTCACTATTTTTTTATTAATTCTTGTCAAAGCGTAGAATTTGTTTAACATCCGTTTTTCCTCCCATAGCACACCAATTGTTTGTTTTTTATATTTTGCAGTATTTCCCGCAAGTTTTTTCCCAGTAATAAAAATATCAACCTAACCATTTTTAGGTATTTTTTAATTGAAGAACGATTAAGTGGCGCTACAAAGTTCGCTCCAAAAGTTGTCATTAATTTATTAGGTTATTTATTGGATAAATTTGCACAAATATATAATATTCTTCAAAGTACTGTCATTGGGCCATCACACATTTTTCCAGCGACCAATACGTACCTCAGAAGGCGTCTTCAGGGACCTCTCGCAAGGTCTGCTTCACGGCTAATTGGATTTATTCCATGAACGAAAAACGGGTTCCTTTCATGGCTGCCTAAATCTGAGGGAAAAAAAGAAGTCTGCTTGAGTGACATCAGAAATATAGGAGGGTGGGGCGACGTCGGCACCTAGTATTTGGACAGGAACTCGCGGACTCGTAACGTGTAGTGGAAAATACCTTGGGAACGAGCTTAGCGCACACTTTCCTCATCGCTTTATCTTCAGCATCAGTGCGAATCACAACAGAAGAAGACAGGTTCAGTCCATTGTCAATCATTTTGGTTCTAAATCAACGGTCAGAGTATAACAGTTTTCGAACATGATCCACAATATTATCAGTTCTGATGGTTTACGGCCACCCAGAGACTTTTTCGTCGGGAACCTTCTCTCGGCCCTCGGAACCTCCTCAAAACTTGTATGTAGGACACAGCAGAGTTCTTGTAAGTCTCATGAATCATTTTGTGAGTCTCCTAAAGAGTTTCTTTTAGTTTCGCCCAAAATTTTATAATTTTGTAACGTTGCTCGATCGTCGATTCCATTTTTTTCATGACACGGTCGGCGGGCGGAGGTTTACAATAACTGACCTCTTGCCACTTTACCGGTTGCAGAGGACTTAGACTAATTTTACAGCAAAGATGAACGTTCTTCTTACCTACTCCAAGTAATTTGATCCCCTTCCGATTGACATAAGCAGTGCGGAAAATTTAATCATATTACCTTCGGAACGCATCCTGTATTTGTTAGGACGATATGATTCAGAAATGCGCATATTTTAAAGCAGATTATATTTTTACAGTTACGATTAACATATAATATAGGCGATAACACAATATTTTTTATTCCAGCCAACGATTTGTCAACTTGCATCCTGTAATTCGCTCGTGGTGATATTCACCTAGCTGGTGGTGAAGCTTCAACAGAAGTTTGCGTCCTTGTGTGGAAATACGTCCTAAATTGTCTTTCAGACCAGATATCGAAACCCTTTTCCAGAACGGCATTCTTCAAGTGTTTCACTTGTTGTTTATTTTGCGTCATCTTTTGACTTTTGCCAGTCGCATTCAAAAGAAAACAGTTGAATTATATCTCCAGCGTGTACTTGGAAAATTTTTCACCGTTTCCGAATATGTAAGTACAATTGGAAAAAATAATCTTTATGGATGGGAAATATTTGAACCTACTGGAATCAAGTGCCAATGCTTGTTTCCACACCTAGTAAACCTATAGGCTTTTGCAGCTTATTATTTTTTAAATATCTTCATACCTTATAAATATCATTGTTTCAGTTAAAAAAAAATTATTCGTTCAGTAATAAGGACAAATACTTTGATCTTACTTAAGATACTCCCACTTATTACTAGTGAGCAACGGGTTATAGTTTTTTGGATGACTACAACCTAGTAAATGGTCCCGTTTCAATTCCTTTGAATTTATCCTAACAACCTGACATTCATGATTTCAATACACCCCTCTCTTATTGAACTTACCCCAGTTTTCTCTTCATTCAAAGCAATTCTATCGTATTTCTATTCCATAATTGCTAGGCCCATATTCCTCCTTGTAAAACAGCTTATAGCACCCTCGGTATCAAAAAAATGTTACCTTTCTCTCTTTCCTGTCCCCTTTTGATTTCTCACAATAACCCTCTCTCTTCCCACACTGTGGCTAGTACTTCGACGGTTGTTTTCTTATTAGCACACTTCCCCTTTTCTATCGTTCTCCACACTTTCATTTCCGCCTTCAAAGCCTCTCATCTACGACCATCATTTCGCTTCAATGATAATACTTCCGCACCGTCTAAAATCACACTCCGCATACATTTTTAACGATCCTTTTCTTAACACCCTAGTTCAACGTCCTTGTCATCAATTTCCCCTTTTATAAAATATTTCCGAAGTTTCCAACTTCTTCGTGGTACATCCCTACGACTTGACAATTTTGGTCCAACGTAAACTATTCTAACTGCTTCTAGTTTATGAACTCTTATTTAAATATATAACTTATCCCCGCACTCCTTAAAAAAAACCCGCTAAACTTAATTTTTTTTGAAATAATTGTCATCCTGTACCAATCGCATTGAATTTGCATTGTACAAAATAAAGCTTGATCTTTTGCAAACATAACTGGTTTTTCCCTACTGACTTTCATTTCTATCTCTGGTTCACCCATCCAACCGGACTCATCATCCACCACTCGTGCCTTAGCATTCTGAGGCATGTACAGTTTACGGATTAGTCTCATTTCCCTTCAATTGCATCTTTTGTCCTTAGCTCCTTCCTGTCCAAAATTTATGAATTTCTTAGTTATAATTCATATTCTCTTTTTATTTCCTAGCATGCTTGTCTAATTTTTTTACAATATATTCTTCAACTCATTCCTTCTCGTTTGAATCTTGGATTGTTCCACAAATATTTCCCCCCACTATTCTTTAAATTTTCGCAACAATTTCCCTTCCATGCTACTTAAAATTGTTTCTACCTTCCTCTACAGTGCACCAATTTTTCTTTTCCTTTTTAAAGTTTTAGTGGGTCTAAATCTTCCTACATGCTTCCTCCGCCCTTCTACATTCGCGTCTAATTTTATTGCTCTAACTCTTTACATTTTCTTCCTTAATTCTCTGTGTTTACATCCTTCCACTCATTTTTCTCTTCTTAATTTTACAAAAGTTAATAGAGAAGCTAGCTATCATTACGGAGTGCTTAGACGAACCCCAATCTTAAATATTTTAATTGTCTTTGGTCCGAAACCTTTCCAAAAAATGTCTAAATTACTTTGCGTGGAACTAGCAGTTAATTTGCTATTGTGGATGACAATCGAATTGATAGCCAACTCTTCGTAGTAAAGGTTTCTAGGAAAAGCAATTAAAAATTCATTTTAAGTAGTAGTTAAACTCTGGTGTAATTTTGTGTCGTCAGGCATAAAGATGTCATGTAACATGCCATGTGTTTCTAGTTGTGTGAAAATGAATAGCGATACCTTTCCCACATAATGCTTCAGTAAATTTAGGAATAATATAATAATGGGCGTTGTATTACAAGGTATTTGTATATTTGTATCGGAAAAATACCTAACATTTAAATTTTTGTATGCTGAATGTGTCTCCAAATATGTGCTTTACTTAAAAATAGGTCAAATTACGAGCCTGATGATTCCCATAAATGGTATTATTCGTGATTTGTTTTGACCATTATTTGCCATGATGGAAACCTTCACCAGAGACAAAATTTCTTTTCTAAAAAATTATATAGTTATCAGGTTTACTTGAAAAAGCTTAATTCTTAAGTTGCTTATTAGTCATTATTAAGATATTGCACTTAAATTTTAGTTTATAAAATCATTTATGAAAAGTTATTCATAAACTTAAATATTCAATAAGCTCTGAAATCACTGAATAATTCATTTTGCAACTTTTGAACACACATAAAGGACGAACACAGGAGAGGTGGGGAAGGCGGAATCAGCAGATCACGAGAGAAAAAAGTTTTCATAGACCGGGATTTGAGCTCCGGATCTTTCCACATGCCGGGCGGAGACTTTTAACCACTTGAGCTATCCAGGAAACATAATTTTCCCTGAAATCTGCGATGATTTATGCAACCAAGTGCCCTGATCCTTTGGACATGAGATGGCGTTAGGGAGCTGTTTCACCACCAAAGGAGAAAAAGAAAACACAGAAGAAGAAAGGATAGTGTTACAGCAATCATACAACATCATAAAGGTTAAGAGCAGTGCGTTTCGTGGCACGCATAGCCAGAAAAAGAGACGAGCCACATTGGCCTAATACACATTCAAACACGATATCCCGTCAAACGGCGAACATACAATATGCATGGAAATAGATACAAGGAAAAGATTACGAGGATGCATAAAGGGAAAACACAGGCGAGGTAGGGGAGGTGGAGTATAGCAGACCACCAGCGCGAAAATATTTTCTTGACCGGGGCTTGAACACCGGATCTTTCTACTTGCCGGGTGGATGCTCTAACCACTTCAGCTATCGAGGAAACAATTTACGCTGTTATCTGCGGCTATATTTAGGTAACGAAGGGTTCCGATTCTCTGGCTAAGAGATAGTATCAGTTTCATATGTAATATACATGCATATGTATATATATAAGTTATTTGAAATACATATATATAATATATATTATCTCGCGTAAATTTTCCCAGACATAATTGATGCAAAATAAAAATAAATGGAAACATTTATTTCCGAGTGTAAAATGCTACAAGCAAGCTACAGGCAAGTTATCAACAGAGATAAAAACATTGCACAAATTCATTGCTTACACCTAAAAAATCTTTGCAATTTTATTTCCATATAAGGAAAGTAAATTAAAAATTCATTGCAATACCAAATATATATATGGTTTCTGTGTTCTCGGATAAATTCATATTTTCCTGTGAGCTAAACAAATATTTTTGGTGAATATTTCGAAAAATATCTCTCTCAAACAGAAAATCACCCTAATACAGAATAGTTCAAATATGCATGCTACTTAATGGAAGATTGCTTTTGTAATTTTGGCATTGGATGATAATAATTGTAAACACCTTAAAAATTCCAAAATATTCCTCATACTAATTTTTATCGAAAATATAGCTGATGCCTCTCTATTTTGAAGGGAATAAATTTACTTGTTTCTAGTTGATTAATAAATACATTTAATAACAAAAATAATTTAAACATATTAAGCTCATTAAATGACGGCATCAAACCTACTCAAGACGGAGGAATCTCTAAATTTTAACATTAAGGTACATTGCTGGTCATAATGGCATGTCCCTTCTATTTCCACCACCTTTTCGCCAAAACCCATTCTAAATGCAGGAAAACATAACGCTCCTTATTTGGAAAGATCACACGATATGCATTGCTTTCATATGAATCATTGCCGCATACTTCTAAGCGTTCACTTCGAGGTTACGTCAGAACTTTCCCTACTTCCTTCCCTCCAAAACACCATTCTTTCCATACTCCAGGCCCTTCCTCCAGCTTCTTTCCGGTTATCTTTCCAAATCCTCTATTTCCCACAACCCGGTCAGCCATTACTATTTAGTTATAAGCAGTTAGTATATTTGTAGGTTTGAGAGATATATAAATGTTTTCAGCGGTAAATGAGGTTGCCATTGTGTGAGTACCACGAGGTAGCTCTTCTCTCGTTGCTACCATTTAATTATTAACATCCACACGCCACTCGTTACCGTTCTCCTAACATATCCGCCTCCTCATCATGTCACCGTCCGTATCCTCCTGCAATCGGCAGCTCCTTCCTCCATCCTCCCCGAATAATTTCAACGCATGCAAAAACTCGTATAAAAGTGGTGTTAGGTAAACACATCTTGGCATTAAGTGTGTGCACACCGGGTTAAAAAAGGATGAACCTAATAATATGACTTCTACCTTTTTATTTTAACGCTTTGTGTATGCGTTTCATCGTCGTTTTTTAACTAACATTCTGACCATAAAATACCACCTCGTATTTTCCATTATTATTTATTCTTCTACGCAGTAGCAACGGGGCTGAAGTCATTCCTCATAATAGTTTCGTATGTGAGTCCTTTAAATATTAATAAATCTATGAATGCTTCTCTAAGGCGTAGTATGCGTGAAAAAATTAGGGACAAGGACAAAATTTAAATTTTTAAATCATAGGTCCTAAAATAGCGTCAAATTATTAATATTGGGTTTAAATAGATAGGTGAATTAACATCGTAAATCGAGGATGTAATATGTTAAACTACTCTTCAAAGAGCTGGAAACGTTTTTCTTACGACAGTTTATGTAATTATTTGATTCTCTGCCATGATATCACATGGTAAAAAATGGCTGAAATATGAATTACCAAGCATGCTAAGAAAATATGTACTCCCTCTCCCTGCCTCCAAACGGAAAAAAAGAGGCGCTACACGTTTCTGAAAAATTGGAATGTACTTCTCTAGCAATGATATAAGCATGGCATCTTGTCCTTTACCCGACGAACACACCATGATACAACAGTTGATACCGATAAGTTGATTTTCTTTCGTCCTCACATTTACGTACATTCCCTAAATTTTTCGAACAAAGCTTTGGTGGTTGTTTTCACCAAGTTCCTCTCACAGCTTTGTGCTTGGATTTCCAACGTGGTAAATGTTAATCGCCCACCTTATTACCCCTTCCCAAAAATATTAAAGGCATGAGAAATCTCCGGATTGAAGGCATGTAAACAAGTAAGGCTAATAGACATTTATTGCTTTGGCTTCTTAACACTTCTTCCGATGAAGTTTCAATTTAGAAATATTGTTCCCATAGCGTTTCATGTACATGTATATATTCGAAAAGTGAATTATTAGGGCAACAAATGTGCAAAGAATTTACTGGTGACCAAAGTTAATCTATTTTAAAATACCTTAGACGCATTCCTCGTCGAAGTTTGCGTCATTTAAGCTAATATATTTGTAATTGCTGATACAAAACATCATTTAATTCACTATAAAATCTGATACACATCGTTAATTATTTTTTTCTCGTTAATACTGTAATGCTAAATAGGTCTCTACTGTAAGCAATAGTGCGTCTCTTTGTAATTAGAAACGAGTTTTGAGAGAAGATACGGAATTACGTGTTGTTCAGGAGTTAATTATCTAACAAGGCAAGGAATAAACCATATTAAATTGATAGCATTTCAATTTATTAGGTATATTGATACATATAATAATAATAGTAATGTGTTTTATTTGTTCATATTTTTTAGAAATTTTTAAGGAAACCGAAAATTTTAAGAGGATGTAACCTATCCAGGGTTCAAAATTCCATTCTTAATATTTTTTTAAATACTAAATTAAAAGGAATAAGTAATTATATATATGTTTTATCGAATCATTATATCATCAAAATAACCAATAACATGACCATCGGAGGAGGACTTGTCTAAAAATGAATGAAGTATGATCATATGCAGTCTTTCGGCTTGAGACCATGAGCCAAAAACGGTAGGACGAATAACAAATGGATTTGAGAATAACATTATTTTATGTTCTCACCTATATTCGTTTGTAATCATGGAACATACTCATGTGTACGCTTCATAACTCATGAATTACATTTTTTTTAAATAAATCTACCTAAAATATGTAAGTAAAATGACCCAGAATAATGTGAGTCTCGAAATTAAGTCTTTTATACTGTATGTAGTAAAAAGTGACAAACTTCCGGAAAATATTGAAGAATATCGGAAATAAAAAATTGTTTAACATCGTACATACATTTTCTCGTGTTTTATGGTACATAAAATTGTTAACAAATGGTTAAAAACAAGTGATATTTCAAAATGGGGTTTTTATCTTCATCCCCAACGACCGTGTATTGCCGCATTTGAGGCGATTCACTGGGTCTAAATTCAATCTTTTTCCCTGACGGCAAGGTTAAAATTCGAATTTCCGTGCCAAGAACTCACTCAAAGTGCACGCTGATTTTTTTCTGAAAGTTTTACATTGAATTTCGAGATATTGTTGAGCATAGCCATGCCCCTCTCTCCAGTACCAGGTTTATAAAACCTCTAAAACGAGGAATAACTAATGCTGACTTTTTAGCATATAAAATTTAGCACTGGAAACGAAATCTTAAGAGTTCTCTTTACAAATACTTTTTATTTAATTATTATATCTTTTTCTGGCATGCTCCAGATGAAAATATTTCATTACCAGCGTGTTTGTTTCCTTATGGGTCGCCGTCAAAAGGAATATTCCCACAATATTTGGAACTAATTTCTTTCAGTGGATAAATCGTCAAAACTTGTTACTACTATCTCAATGTCGGCAAAATAAAATATCGAATCCGTATCTGTTTAACTGCAGCACTTATTTGAAATCCCTTTTAAAGGTATCATAAGGTATTTTAAAATGAAAAAATCATGCTTATAATGTGGAACAATTCCAATTCTAATGATCTAAAATAAATGGATACATGATTTCTACTGAAGTATTTTTATCATATAATGGCAACATAAATAGGTTTTTAATGATCACACTGAAATAATACTAACGGAGATTTTAAACTTTAGCTATGAAAGTATATTGTGCATTTAAAAATTACCTCATTCCAATTTAACAGACCACTGATAATTTAAAATATTTAAGTAAAATATAAGAATAATTGTTCATCAAAACTACGACCTGTGAAATTCAAATATTAAGGTATATGTATGCGTGTATATATATATATATATATATATATATATATATATATAAATATATGTATATATATATATATATATATATATATATATATATATACATATATATTCTCCATGCATACTTATGTAAAAAACTATTGAATTTATTTCTTTTAAATGCATTCTATCAGAGTATTACTAAATTTAACGTTTTAAAACACAATTGTTTCTCCAAGAGAATATCAGAACTAAAGAAGTTTAAAACCTAAGTACTTCATTATATTCACTACTTTCAAAATACATTATTAAAATCACTTAACGAAACACTAAAGGATACCCTATCTTTGTCATAGTTTAGCAAAGTGAGTTTAGTTAATATTTTCTAGCCACGCGAATTTTCCCGCAAAAGAGAAACGCTAATTATGTATATTGAAAACAATTTATTTCTCTTTCTATTATTATCTCCTATACACAGCTTGAATAAAGAGTACCTCAAAACGCTGTATGAACAGCTCCCTCTAAATAAATTAAATTAGTGGTCAATACATATTTTTCAAGAGTTGTTAGCCCTAAAGCGAAATTATTTTGGCAAAAATGGCTCTTTTTATAAATAAGAGATAAGGTAAGTAATTCAAAACAATTTCAGGCGGAATCACTACCTCGAAATGTGACAAAATTAAAGTGCTACATACGAAAATGAAATTATTGTATAAGTATAGGATGGAATATTAAAAAATTAATAAAACATTGTGGGAGGAAACGGACAAAAATATAAGTGAGTAATTTTAACGCAAGAATGAATTTTACTAACAGAGCGTAATAAATGAAATAATAATAATAGAAATATATTATATTTTCCTTACCGTAAATACCTGTCGCCTGGTGATGACTCTCTATCCCCTTTCTACGAGAAGAGGGTAGCTCTCGTCCCAAATCTTCCCCAATTTTTGGCGCCCTCGGAGGCCCTGGATCCGGATATTCAGTCAGCCGAGGCATTGTCCTCGATTGGATGCCGAGGCCTTCCTCCATCTTCGAGGAAAACTCGGTTTCTTGCTTTCGATATTGTGAGTATTGGCACAGACCCTGGATTTCGATGGTGTCTCGATCCAAAAAATTCTTCTTTGACGCCTCTTCACCTCCCGGCTGCATTTTTATCTCGCTTCTAGACCAAGTCACTACCAGACGGCTATCCTGCGTTCCCCTCTGGTGCTCCACAGGTGCCGGAGTTCGTGAAGACTACTCTCTGCAACCATATTTCAACTCAACCGTCTATCCTTCAGAGCTTTTATTGCTGGAAATCTTATTGCCCATCTTCGCAGTCAACTGAGGCTTGGCGTTATTTGCTGATTGTCCTCTGATATATTCTTCAATAAGTATCACTTAATAAATTATTTGTGTGCAGTTCATATCTAAAGGGACGCTCTGTTAATACAAAACTATGGACATAACACGTATGATAACCAAAGATTAATTTGGTCATTTAGGAAACTTTCTCTGCAATAACATTTCATAGTCATGTGTTGTCTTGAAACTACATGCCTTGGTTGAAACTTCCGTTCGTTAGTAACCATTTAGGAAAATTATTTGAATCCTTATTTATACCAGATTCACCCAAAAGTGGTGGGACTGATTTTCTCTGGCGCGAACGGAGCGGTGGAGGGGGGTCTGCCTGGCAGGGTAAAGTGGAGGGGGCTCTTAGCAACAGACAAACACCAACCTGAGTCGCCTGCGCGCTGTCGCGGAGTGAGGACACCGTTTTTAGTGAAGCAATTTTTTTGTCCGCGTCGAAAAACAAAATGAATCTGAATTCATAGCAACGTTAGTCCGTGAAGTTTTGTGCCAAACTCGGGAGGACGGCGACTGAGACCCTCGATATGATCAAGCAGGCTTATGGGGACACTGCCTTAAGCCGTTCCTTTTGAGTGGCACAAGTTGTTTAAAGAGGATAGGGAGCTCGTTGAAGACGACCATCGCTCCGGACGGCCGTCGACGGCAAGAACCGACACGAATTTGGACGGAGTGAGGACGCTGCTGAACACAGACCGACGCTTAACCAGTTAAGAAATTGCAGACCAATTGGGTCTGTCTGCATCCAACGTCCAACGCATTATTTCACAGGATTTGGCCATGCGCAAGGTGTACGCCAAGATGGTGCCGAAAATTCTGAGTGTCGACCAACAGGCAACGCGTGTGCGCATTTCCGAAGAAGTGTTAGCCGATTTCCACCGAGATGAAAAATGTTTGGACAATGTGATAACTGGTGATGAAACATGGGTTTTTCCATATGACCCCGAAAGGAAAAGACAATCCGCGGAATGGCACACTTCCGCGTCCCCACGTCCAAAAAAGGCTCGCATGAGCAAATCAAAAATCAAAACGATGTTGATTGTGTTTTTCGACCGTCATGGAGTGGTTCACAAAGAGTTTGTCCCACCAGGGGAGATTGTGAATGCGAACTTTTACGTGCAGGTGCTCACCCGCCTCCGAGAACGCGTGAAAAGAGTCCGACCGGCCATCGCAAACTGCTGGGTGGTTCATCATGACAACGCGCCGTGCCATGGCGCGCTCGTCGTCAGACAGCTCCTGGCCAAATACGGCGTTGCCACGTGGCCGCACCCACCCTATTCACCCAATCTGGCACCACCGTACTTCTTCTTCTTCCCCCTGATGAAAAGACAGCTCAAGGGACGACGTTTTGACTCGATAAAGGCCGTTCAATAGGCTTCGAGACTGTAGACTCGAAGAAAAGTTAAGTATCAATGTCGACCCTAACAATGTTTTATAAACATTACAGGTTTTTTTCGTTTTTGGAAAGGTATGAGTAACACTTTTCTTGCACATCATCCATGTCAATCCTATTGAATTTCTCGTATTTAGTCGCCCTTCTCTCATATTTTTTCTCTTCCAAGTACTTCCACATATCTTTTCCTCGTTTCCCTTTATTCTTTCAAAAAAATATCAATCTGTTAACCTACCTACATTGGACTAATTTTCCTTCGCCGGAAGTTCCCCGTCTCCAATTTTCAATCCGAAGGCACATGTACCCGACTATTTTCCGTTCTGTCGCCAACTTAATGTTGACCCATTAGGGTAACACATTCACACTCTTGAAAGACCAGCAGTAAATTGAGAAACTGTAGCGACAGAATGTATAGTATGATCATAAATTTCAAATCATTTTTGGCCATCATGCCATTGATTTGGTCTCCCTCTATCATTTTTTCATACCGCTGTTATTCTTGAAATCTCTTGTGTATTTATTTCTATTCTTTGATTATCAATTCCTTTATTGGTGGAATAATTTTAATAAGCACTAATACGTCCTAAGGGTTGAATTTCTGGTATATTCTCTATGCTAAGTTTGTCTATAATCGACCGTCCAACTTTTTGATTAACCATTTCATTTAAGGCAATTGAATATCCTTTAGGTTGTTTGCTCCCACACTCCACAATCTTCTATGACTTTCCCTGTCCCTTTTAGATTGCGCTGTAGTACCAGCGTTGATCTAGAGTTAACCAAAGTTTCTTATCGACCGTTGAAACTACGTTCTATCACTCAAACTTAATTAGGCGTTTTGTCGAAACCTGCAAAAATAAATGCCGTTCTAAAGTTAACCTAACGAATTCTTGTATTCCGAAGTCAAAAAACGTGACGAGGCAGACTGAGGGTCTTTCACCTTGGCAAATTAGAGTTGGATCAGCAAATATGGTTAAGAAGGCCACCAATTTTGGTGCATCTTTCCCAGGAACAATGATTTTAAATGAAATTTTTAAGAAAGAATTACAATTTTATTAGGCCTTCCTGATTCTCTTCACTTAGTTTTATTTTTCTCAATGGTTTACATATAATGATTTATGGTTTTTAAATATAAACTTGTAAATCTTGAACTCCTTTGTAAAGGTGTGTGAAGGGAGAAAAAGAGGAGAGGAGTGTAGGAAAGTTCAGGGTATTCGCTCCCTATTGTATTTACTTCTGTCTTAAGTATTTGCTCTTCCATTAACACTTCGACGCGCAGTGGCACTTGATAGCGTGAATATGTTTACTCACGGAAGTGCTGTTCAAGATTAGAAGTTAAGATTATATATATATATATATATATATAAAGACATGCAATATATCTAGATGACGAAATAATAACGACTGTGATTTAGGGAGGAAGTAAAGACATAAGATAAAGACAACCTGTTGGCTAGTTAAATTAGCGAAAGAATGTACGTAATATTGAAGAGCAATTTGCTGTAGTTTGGATCGAAAATGTTCCTCAAATGGTAGAAAAATAAAATAATTAATTTATTGCATTCAGTTTTCAGAATAACTAACAAAACAGGTGAATGGTTTCTTACAGTCTTTTTGCAAAATACCAATCATGTTGAAATGGTTGAATCAGAAACTATTTGTTATTTTATTGCTTTTTTCCTAAATTTTCAGAAAATCATTCCTTCAAAGAAAAAAGTTGCTGATGTGTGGACCTCTTTCAATATATATGACATTTGATTCGCTGTCTGACATTTGAATACTGTCAGCAAATGACGGTTCTTGCCTGAATTAACTGGTTTATTAGTAAACATCTCTATTATAATGGCGATCGTGCCCAAGGACCATGATATTGCTTATTAATATTCTCCTGAACTTTTCAATCTCGTCTTAGGTCTCATGAAGTATAATCTGAATGACTGAATAGCGATACCTTTCCCACATAATGCTTCAGTAAATTTAGAAATAATATAATAATGGGCGTTGTATTACAAGGTACTTGTATATTTTTATCGGAAAAATACCTAACATTTAAATTTTTGTATGCTGAATGTGTCTCCAAATATGTGCTTTACTTAAAAATAGGTCAAATTACGAGCATGATGATTCCCATAAATGGTATTATTCGTGATTTGTTTTGATCATTATTTGCCATGATGGAAACTTTCACCAGAGACAAAATTTCTTTTGTAAAAAATTATATAGTTATCAGGTTTACTTGAAAAAGATTAATTCTTAAGTTGCTTATTAGCCATTATTAAGATATTGCACTCAAATTTTAAAGTTTATAAAATCATTTATGAAAAGTTATTCATAAACTTAAATATCCAATAAGCTCTGAAATCACTGAAATATTCATTTGCCAACTTTTATAATTTATTAACATTAATGGTCGCACTGATTGAATTTAAAGAAGAGGTGTTGCACAACTCAGTAAAGATAATGATTTCTGTTTTAATCATGCTGAATTTTTAAAAATATTGTTTCTCTAGTTGTGCGTGATACGCATATCATCTATATTTCCCATAATCTGAGCTGTATACATTTCCTTAAACTGTCTTACAGCCTTACACTAAATTGTTACCAATTCTAAACCGCCGATTTTTTTATAAGATGATTTTTTTATGTCTGCAAAAAAGAAACCCTTATCCGGGTACATTGTATTTATGTTATCCGAGTACTTTGGGTAAATAAAATTTCAAAATTACCGTTCTATCGGTAGTGGTCTATCGGTAGTGGTAGTGTTCTACCGGTACTGGTCTAACGGTAGTGAGCTAAAATACTTGGTATCTACGAAGCTACAAATTTATCATCCATTTCATTTAAAAATAATTGCTAAAAATAAAAAACGATTGTTGAAATTTTAAAAGAACATTGAGTTTTAATATTTAATTTGCAAAAGACATTTTTATTTTCAAATTTGACTTTCTTTCAAACAATTCATATTGCCCTTATGATTCTTACAGCAACCCCAAAAAGGTACATCTTTTTCAAGCATTAATTTTGCGGACAAAAAAACCATAGGAGAGGTGAAAAATGGAAGAAAATCACAAATCAAACATGATGGACTATTTAAATGGGTATATTAAATTGAATAGGTTTATTTAACTATTATATCTGAAAGTGTCTCATCATTGCAAAATAATGACTCCAAATTTTTTTAATTTATTATAATTACAATTACTGAGAGTCTTGGTGTAAAACCTACTTCCATTGAGTTTCCAGAAAATGTTCCATTTTATTAAGGCAAATCTCGGCACAGAGATAAAAGAGTAATTGAGATTCACATATTTGTGTTCAAATATTCTTTTACAAAACCAAAACGTCCAATGAAAAAATTGTGGAAAAAATTTTGCTGGCGCTCTGAGGCTCTGGAACTAAAAATTTCAATTTTTGTGTTCCACAAAATCTCATTAAAATAAGTAACCAATTAAACGCTGTAATTACGAAAACACATTTTTTAGTCATTGTGGTTCGTTTATTAACATTTCATTGGTTTTAGGCCTGTAACTGTTTAAATACATTGGAAATAATTATTTTTTTCTAATCTATTTATGCTTTGTAATGAGAATTCCTGGAATCTGCTGAACATCGGCTAAATCAACTTGCCCGATACCACAGTGTGGGGACACATAGCGCACTCCCTGAAAGATGTCCTGAATTCTGATGTCAGATACTGTCTGATCCTCTGTGAAGGTTTAGCACCATTTTATAATTTTTGGTTATCAATCAATGAAAACCTGGCACAAACTATCAGCCTGCAAAAACCGTCAATTACATAGAAAAGATGTTAAATTTTTAATTACTTTTTCCCCATTACCACCAGTAATAGGAACATAGTTTTAACTCTCCGCGCCGCCTAAGTATATCTACATTAACATCTTCCTCAACTCTCAATTTTTGTAGCTACTTTTTGACAATTATGAGACTAAGACAAGTGCATTGAATTGTAATACTCCTAATTTTATCTATCAGAATCAAAACATCGAAGATTTTTGCTATGTCCCTTAAACATGTTCTTGGTCATCTGCCAGAATTACAGTATTATAAAGAATAACAGTAAAGGGCAAACTTAAAATATTAGGAAATAGGCAAACTCTTAGAGCAGGTGGTAAACCTAAATTGATAATATATCAACATCAATCATCCTAAATCATATTAGAAACACCAAGAGCAGGCATTTATATAAACGGGAGGGAGTAAAAAGGGCATCGAGATATGAAGTAGGAAACGTGGCTTCCTAGGAGTCAAAATTTCACAGATCAAACAAATGAAATCCTAATGATATCAAAATAAGGATATTCAACCTCATACGAGAAAAATTACTGCCTAATCACGAGAAACGTGCCCCCTAAAGGTCGCATAGACCTAATAGAACACTTTGCACAGGTCAACCGATTGGCCTCGAGATAAAAGGTTTTGAAGAATTACGGAGCGTCAATTATCCCAGAAGAGGGGAATTATATGAATGAAAATGAAAACCCTTACTCTCCTGATAATCAATTGGATGGGCATTCTCTATCACAGGGAACTTACGCAACTGCGGCTCCGAAGAGCAGCAGTCCAGTGGTAGCCAATAAGTACTTATATATGTAGTATTCCGTCGTCTTAGGTTGAATAAGGCATTTAATTCCATTCTGATAAATAGCTACAATGAAACATGTATTCATTGAAATGCATAACATACGAATATAATTCGTAGCAATGGCTCTATAATGATTATTTCATCTTAATTAGATTTAAGTGCATTGCGAGTAAAAAGCAAAATTTTGCCTTGGTTAAGTCTACTAGTCCTTGCAGATCCATGATGAAAAAATCAATGATGACTTTTGGAGTCTTCGTTTGATGAGTCACTTTTTTTTCTAATGTGTGCAGTTTTGTTAAAGTTATTTTAAATCCTTAAGCCGCCATATGCGAATTTTCTTTATTTTTAGCAATTTTTTCCAATTTCTTGTTTTGATAAGAAAATACATATAAATTAGAGTTTTCCATTGTCTCAAAGTAATTCTATTTATTTATTTTTATTAATTCTCCACTAAGTTCATTTCTTGTAAAATGTACATGGCCGTATTTTTCCATAAAAGTAGACACAAGTATTTCAGGAAAATGTTGAGCTGGCGACATTTTTGGAATATACTATATTTTTTCATAGCCATGTCTAAGGAATTGCTCCTTTGGGCTAAGGATTAGGATGATATGGTATTTTTTTAATCAGCTGAAGACCATTACAGTAAAAATAGAAAATGTTCGTTCATGCTTACAGCTCAGGAAAAAATTCATAGGGAGAAATTAAAGTTGAACAATGCTGGTTTTCCAATGATGGTTTTCCAGGTTTCAATCTGTTACATAACGATTTTAAGCTCAAGACCCCGAGAATTAAAATATCTCCCCTTGGTTTTTTCATACGGGTTCGTCGCTATTTTTGAGAAAAGGTTAAAACTCGTATTGTTTAAATACTTAAAATTCTTTCATTAAAAAAACTTAGTATATCTTTCGGAATGAAATATCAATAATTTTCTCCATTAAAAGGATTTAAATATTGAAAAGGTTTGAAAGAATCTTAACCTGCCCGCGTTGAGGAATGCTTAAAATATGTTAATATTAGAATTGGCAACACGCAACGGGTCGCGGAATTAATAAATGCGCAATATTTTCCAGAAATAATATTTATGCGGAAACGATTAGCACGCAGTGAATTAAATTTAAAACAATATTTTTCTCTTTCACATAATGCTCTGTCAACGACTGTTCCTGTAATTCAGTTATTTTAGTTCTATTCACTCTACTGTTGGCGAGGGTGCGATAGACGTTTTCGTTCGTTTGGAGAAAAAAGTGCTAAACCTTCTATAGCAGTGCTGTCTTCTGCAGTGTCAAGAAAGGCATTCATCCGGTTTGTTCGTTTGGTATAAATATCGTGCAATCCCTGTTTAAAACAAGAAATTCCTTTTGGTATCTTGAACTATCGGAAAGAAATCCATTAAAAACCGTTACAAGAAATTAAAGGTAATTTTACTCCTGCGTATCGTACATTTGATTTTTTTTAGTTTTGGCTCCAGAAATATTGTTCTTTGAAAAATATTTTGCTCGCAGTTGCTATAAAATAGTTCAAATAATATGGAATTAAATGTATATGCATTACTTATACTTTAGAGAATAGCTCAATAGTCGTTGCTTTTAACATGTATATAAGTTCTATTCCAGTCTAATATTACATTTTTCAATTCATACTTCCTTTCACACTTTCAATTATATAATGATATTAACGTATGTATAACTCCCACTTGTCTAATTGCCCATATTTTTTCCCTGGGGGGTTTTAAGTCGTAACCGGCTAAATATTCATTCGAAATATTTAGCGATGACCGTGTATGAAATCATACACCGGAAGTTAAAGGAGCAATATTTTCCTGATTCAACACGTTTGTTTACATTGGGCGAACCTGGAATCCACTCCACGTGGCGTGATTCTATTCGCTGGCGGTGACGTAGACGGATTTGCGCGAGTGCATGCGCGAAGCCGCGTCCTGTGGAGTCAGTCGTCGTCGGCAGCTCCGTCAAGAGAGTCGTGAAGCAACGATCTAGCACACTCTGTTACCTCACATCACTGATTTCAGAAGCAAGAGCAGGAGAACTTCTGGCGGGTTTTTCGTTTGAGTTCGTTGGCATTTCCAAGAAAATGTGAGTAATATCAATTATAACCCTTAATTTGATGGAAATCATATTTTTGATGGCGTTTAATGTAATAGTATTTTCCCTTTATAAATGATTTAACGGCTCTTATCTCTATGTAATTTAACAGTATTCCTTTTATCTCAAGTAATTCATAATTCAAATTCAGATAAGATATCAAATAATCCGCACCCCACGAGCAGGATAAAAAACGCTCTTTAGTTTTTTCGAATGGGAACATGCGGCAAGTTTATATCGATGATGAAAATATGAAACAAGAATAAATGCATATTTTTCATTCATTTGTTTAGTATGCAACAAAAGGATTATTTTTAATAATTTGTTAAAATAGAGGTCATTAATCAATTTTTTGAGGTATTGTTAATATGTAGCGTTCAAATGTTAATTTACATTATTTAGTAAAGTAGAGGACGCCTGCTACTTGAGTATCAGGCTGTTTTTTCACTATCACTGATGCTTCATTTTTTAATCCATAATATTCGGTCCTTGGGAATATTCTCTGTATCTATGCTCTTTCAGTATTTACAATGGTCTGCATGTTTCAGATACCCTTTCTTATAATGTCCTATAGTATATTAATAGTAACATTATACAATTAAAAGAGTCGGTAGCACTCATTCTTAGGGTAAAGATTTAATCATTAATAATTTGATGGGGAAAAATATACAGGTGTAGGTACGAAGGAAATAGCACGTAATCTAGATAGACCTGGAAACGATTCTTTTTTACCACAAGCAACAGAAAACAGAACCAGCAAAACGCGCATATTTAACAAACAGAAGGCGAACAAAACATGACATCTTCACGCTTTTCTTGATGAGTCATTTCGAGAATTTCCAGAACTTCCATGTTTACATGCCCCTCAGGTGCCCTTGAGTAATTTAATAACTTCCTTCTATTATCTCGCATATTGAGAGCTAAATGCTGTTCTTTCAATAAATAATTGGCCAGCCAGCTCTTCAAAATATAGTGAAACAACTGAAAAATCACAGTTATACCGTCGGCCTATTAAACTCACTCTGTCATGTCCTCTTTTTGGTTATAACTTAAACAAAGTGGAGTCTTATTTCATATTGCGGACATAAATTTCACTGTAATTTTGTTTATCCTTTCCGCTTGCAAAATAGTTTCTCTCTAGCAATGAAGTCGCCACTGAGAATTCCTGTGCTTTTAAGTACATGTTGACCTCTGAATGCTTTTGATTCCTTCATATACTTTTAAAACTTGAATTTTGTTATTTGGTTGTCATCGTTTCCTTCCTTTTGTTCGATTATGAATGTATTAAGAGTAGTATTCGGAAATCCTGGTTTTAAATATTTGAGGTGAAGGAAGTAATTAGGCAAATTATTTGAAGACAGTGTTTCAGAGTTTTTTTTACCATTAATCTATCACTAAAATAAGATTAATAACGCAAATTTAATGCGGTTATATATATTGGTGCAATCTCGGTCGCGTCAGATACCCTTTCCTTTCATTCGATATCAGAAAACTACATCTTTTAAATAGCTAAAGCCATAAATGTGAGATTGAAACGGCTGTGAAACGATTGTTAAAATATTTCACTTATTAATCGCTAGGCACAGCTTCGAAAGAGTGAAAATTTCAAGTCTCTGGAAATAATTCTTATTCGACCTAATATTTCTTTCACAAATATCTATAATGAATTATATATCAAACAATTATAATTGTGACGATGTACTTTCTTATGATTAATAAAAACTCACATTAAATACGCATGAGTATAAAATCATTTAATGACCGCCTCATTGGTTGTAACACAGTGACTCTTTTATGCATTTAGTATTAAACTTTAAATTTTTCTTTCTTTAACATTGTAGCGTTTTATTGCACCTTGTTTCTGTTTTCCATGACTCTTTATCATGCAAATCGAAAGTTTACGTCAAAATAAAATTTTAAGGAGTTATTTTTGTGAAAAAACCTAATCTGACGGTTTTAAGTACGTCCTCAAAAATTGGTTTAGTTTCACATGTTTATTGCGAGGGCGCACTGGATTGATGACGAATGACTTTACCAGCACCATGGCATGCAATGTTACTTAAGGTCTTAGAATAATTATTTCTATGCGCTTATCTATTATGCCTTTTATGTTTATAATAGAACAATAAACAAAAACGTACACAAATATGTTATTACATATATTAACAGTAAAAGTTGATTCCGCTGGAAAATTTACTTAAGTATAGGGAAATGAGGTTGAACTCAGGGTATAAAGACCTACTCACATTAACCTTAAGCTAAAATAACACAGATGGAAGAGCTCTGGAATTTGACGACTAGCATGACGATGTAACCATCAGAAGTAATGAAATAATATTCTCTTATCAGAGAATTCCTTTTGACTCATTCTCTTCGTGACTCTTCTCTGTGGCTTGGGCACATGGCGTTGGTAGCATTGCCTTAACTGTCCATGCGGCATAGGTTAAGAAGACTTACGCAAGACTGTAACTCTCTCGAGGGAGTGACTGGAGGGGAGACTATTTCTCAGTGACTTTATTTTGCTTACCATGAAAATCTATTTCGCATCGTTATTCCGTCTACCCAAATGAACAACATATCGCGGTCATGGTGATAAGTTGTACCTTTCCCTTCCAAAGTAGCTTTTCAATTCCACACAATTCCTTTTCCCTTCATTCCAAACAGTATCTATCCTATCCCATTGTTCATGAGCCTGGTGATGAAAGGTGTTTTGAAAATAGCACCTTTCATTTATAGCAATAGATATATTTGTGTAATAGTTTGATATCTTCCAGCGGAAGGTAAAGGCACAATATTTATTTATTTGAACCTTTTTATTTCCAACTGGCATTTATGAAATCCACTCCACTTGGCTTAACACTCTTGTCACCAGTGAGGGCGTTCGAGAAGCGTGAGAAGACACGTTCTTAGCAGTCTTTCAAAAGTCACAGTTCTATCCTCAACTATTTTGAACTTTATTCATTGCCAACCATTCATGTTCTGTTATCATCACGTCTCCAAGTTCGAGAGTAAGTGTTGCATATAATCTCTTGGCGGTTTTTTTCATTTGAGTAGGTCGCTGATTCCTAAAAATTTTGAATAAACGCCTTTTTTATTCTATTAATTAAGTTAAAATATCTCGTTGATCTTTAGTGTGCGTATGCGCAATGAAATTTTTGTTTGCCTTCATCTCTACTGTGTTTAACATAATATTTCATTCTCCTCTTAACATTTCCACTTCGGCCAAAATTGAAAAAATAATTTAATGTTAAATGGCCGATAATGACAATGTGTGTATGGCCTATTGACACCATTTTATTATTTAACTTTTATTGAATGGGCGACCTTCCTATATATTGGATGATGTCACCCACACTATAAAATCCAATGGTAATAGTAGTCTGCCTCTAAGCAAAGAAATTCCTCATAGATTGGCTGATTAACATGTCAGCTTCATGTTTTAACTGCATTACGTGATAGATTCTCATGTATTTATGCACGTCGAATAATTTCTTTATTTTAAGTAAATGGCATATTTATAAAGATATGATTCTTTCACACATGCTCCTTTGCTATATTTTGAGATATAAATAATAATAGTAGAATTGTGTACGTTAATTCCAAAAATAACGATACCTATGCTCTCGTAGTGAAATTTTTTTGGCACAATGTTTTGCATAAGAGACATTTTTGATGATACTATTATGTTAAGCAGTAGAAATAATGTCTAAACATTAGTTAAAGACTTCTATTTGTATTTTGTCTCGTATATCGTATTTCATAGCTAATCTGATTTAAAATATTCCTCAAATCCATTGATTGAAAAAATAATTGTTTTGACAACTGTTTTACAGAATAGTTAATTTGAAAAACTCTCCGAAGGTATTCCGTTCTTATGGTTTGCAAATAAATTCTATATTAACATTATATACGAAGTGACTAACCGAAATTGATGCTTAACTTTATTAGTGGAAAACGGTCAGTATAGTATATATTTATATTGACTGCTTTACTATGTATTTAATATTTTGATGATGTGATGGGTCCCTGTGTCAGTCAACACGGAAAATTAACGCAACACGGCTTGGCTATTGAATATTGATGTGTGCCTTTATGCCGCTTTAGTGAATCAGACTTTTAGTAAAAAAAAAAATTTTTAAACATTTAAATTAACACGTTATGAGAGAATTGAGCCTGAGTGTAGGCCCGGTTAGCCATTTGCCACCGAGGATGTCGGGCTCTACTAATATTTCGAAGAGTGATCATTATTTTGAACAGGGAGTTAACGTTGCGACTGCTACTGCTTTCACTCGCCATTCACGGCCACAAAGAACTAAGACTTTTGTCTGAAGGAACACGCATTTGAAGTCCCATCAAAATGGAGAATCGACATTCCCTTTAACCAACCATCAGAATGGTCATGGGATAATGGACCCTTAGTGTCCGAATATTAGCTATTTGCAAACCAAGTATATCGGGCTCAACAAATTATCCGAGAGTTCGCCATTCTTTTTCACTGTAGGATACGTTATGACAGATTTGACCTCAAGTCACCATTCCCTCTCACAAGAAAGGACTTTTTTTTTCAGAAGGAACACGCACTTGAATTCCCAGCAAAATGGAAAACCCTAATTGCCTTTAGCCGAATATTCGTGCGAGTAATAACCATGAACTTTCGCGGTAAAATTAAACATTCGGTGCAGTACCAAGGAGGTTGTTAGTGAATCAATGAGTACATAATGATATAAATCCAAAATAATGCGGGGATCGAGATGGTGCGGGGGCTAACGTGCTGGCTTCCCACCCTGAGGGCGCGGGTTCAGGGCGGTGTTGAATATTTTTCAGAGGTATCTCGATCCCTACTTGAGGTGCTTTGTGAAGGGCACTTTGAGTGAGTACGCCGTCCGTCGGATGGGACGTTAAATTGCGGACCCCTTGGCGCCTTTCGTAAAGAGTAGGCTAATGCCGACGCCGGGTTTCTCTCCACCCTTCATCCTTTCCTGTCCATCCCCTATGGCGCAAATGACCTCAGCTGTCGGTCGCCTCCCCTCAAAACTACTACTCCCAAAATAATGCAAAAAAATGATTGTGAGTCTTGATTATATTTGATTTCTTAATATATGGAGTTCACTTTTTTGTTCTTAATAAGTATCAGTGAAAGTGTTGAAAATTTCCTTTTTTCTAAAATGAATACCAAATTTGAAAATTAGCGTTCCAAATATTTCATTGTAATATCTTAGAATATTCAAATGTTGGGCCGGCGGCATGTAAATATTAAACTTTTTAGGTTCATGTCGTTTTCCCGAATCAGATACAGTAAGAAATATAAAGTTAGTCACATGTATATTATATCTAAATTTATTCATATAGATAGATAATGAATGATTAATAGAAACCTAAATTCCAAGCTGATCAGTGCTACGTGGGAACTGACATATTCGCAAAATAAATTTCTATAACAACAATTTTCAGCAATCCCTCCATCTTATTAAATGATGATTCACAGAACCATGTCATGTAAGGAAGGGCTGCAAACTTTAATTCCAGTCATATGCTGTAACTTAAACATATTTTTTCATAAAAAAATCCAGTGTGAACAAAATTACAGGTTGTAAATAATTTCATGCAATAGTTTTCTAGATATATTTGAAATTAGTTTTTAACGAAATACGAGATAATATCGTACCAACCCATCTTATATGGGGGTAACGCTATCAACTTATGATTTTTAAATACCAGTTTACTATTCGCGATTCGATGCGGTTTTAGTGAATAATCTTTGTCACCATTTTCAATGATATTTCACCATATTCAAATAAGGTAATGATTAATAATTATCTTATTCTACCTTGGTCAGTTATTTTCTGGAGTCTTGTACACTAGTAAATAATCGTAACTACGAAATGTTACCATCAAGTTAAGTTTTTGCGGGAATTTGATTTTTATGAGAACAGCATGTCATTGTGAAATTTTCTGGTTGACTTGCTTACCTTTGTATTTTAACTTCCTAGTTAGGTTCCTTGAGCTAATACCAAAAGGCCTACGTAATGTGCCTAAAGCCTGACTACATTGCAAAGGGATATACTAAAAACTTTTAGTTTGTATCAAATATCTCGCTTTTTGCCTGTTTAAAATAACATATTTTTACCTCTGTTAATTTAGAAACAATTCAGCTACCAACCAGAAAACTCCATCACCTCATTTCATCAAGTTCAACGCAAAATTTGAGAAGAGCTCCTGATTAATTCGGGTTCCTCGCGCATTCAGGAAAAAATGTAAGGAAAATATTTCATTGTTCTATTACTTCGATAGAAATCAGTAATTATATTTAAATTAAATTTTAAAATATTCTATCATTTTCAAGTTGATGAAAGCCTTTCAAGATGAATATATTTTAATTATTAATCTACACGGATAAAAGGATTCATGAATTAAATGAAAATAAACTTTTCTACCATGGTACAAATACTATCAGAATTAAAAAAGACGGTTTGATTTGTTTTTCTTGTTTTACGATTAAGCCTTTGTAAAAATAGTTACCAATTTATTTTTACATACATTTTGTACAATCAAATTTGAGGAAAAGTGTTCGTGCAGATTAAAAATTCAGCTGAGTAAAAATAATATGTTAACGCTACTACTTCTAATATCTCTACAAATAGCATTATGAATCGACCCATTCTCACTTGCCTGGAATACTCCCCTGCAACACAAAATTAACCCCACTGCAAATGAAATTGTTCCTTTTATTTCTTTCCTGCCTACTTTGGATTTCTTCTGACAATATTTTCTACGCCAACACCATGGCTAGTACTTCCACGATTGTTTTTTTTCTAGCCCACTTCACCTTTTCCATCCTTTTCCACACCCACATTTCTAAGCCTCTAATCCATGCCAATTATCAAATGTCAAAGACCATGTTTCCGCATGGTACAAACATCGCACTCCCCTATTAATTTTAAACGAACATTTTACAAACACCCTTATTCAACATACCTGACGTTTATTCCCTTGTTAAGGAATCTTTGCCTTTGAATTTCTTCGGCTTTTCTCCCTACTACATTCTCGTTCTGAACGTAAACTGTTCCACTATTTTACGAACTCCTACTCAAATATTTAACTTATCCTTCCTTTTTCTAAACCACCGATTAACCTAATTTCCTTCACAATTACTCTCATCCCATACTTCTTTCACTGTCTTCCCCATGCATTCATCAATGCTGTCAATCCCTTGGCTGACCGACAAAATAAAGCTTAATCATTCGCAAACCTACCTGGTTTAATAAATGTGTTACCGACTTTTAGTCATAACACCGGTTTTTACTATACTTCTTTTGCACTTGGCCCACGTTTATGTAAAACATATCGGTGAAAATGGATACCTTTGCTTTATTCCTCTTTCTAACACAGCCCATAGGGGCTCTCCAATCCGCCACACCCACCTAAGCAGTCTGAGAATAGGTATGTACAGGTTGCAGAGTAATCTCCTTTTCCTCAATGTTATTCTTATTAATTATATAGTATGTATTAATTATATCAAGGGTCAACTAAAAGAGTGAAGATTTATTGCCGTATATGTTTTTCTGTGTTATTTTTACTTTACAAATTTTACTACGGGTGAAACCAGCAACATGGGCAAAATATTTATGGATTTTAATTGATATATTTATTAGGTTTACCTAAAGAGACGAAAGCCGCACATTTTCTCAACACTTTGAAGTTACTTACCTTGCATTTAAATTTTCGCTTATAAAATTAAGTAGAGAAAATAATGCATAGACTAAATAATTAAGTATTAAAAAGAATTCAATCACATTAAAAAATTTCCTCATATTCAATTGCATTTCACTAGCCAGGTTTTCAATCTGCCTATTAAGCTTATCATAGTGTTGAAGATTAAAGGGAATTTATTGGCCAAAAATCACAAACCGTTAGAAATATCGTCCACTCTAAACGGAAATGATTTCCGGTTCACATGGATTAATTCAAATGAAAGGTTTACAGTGCTCGGTCACAAAATCAGTATCCAATTGCTGTTTCCATAATCTTTAATATGGATTTTAAAGGACAGCTAGAAAAAAATAATTATTGCTGATTATCCACCAATTTAAGTTGGGGTATTGAATGTCCTTTATTATTATTAGCTCTTAGCTGCTTGATGATAAGGTTTATTTCCTAAAATTATCAGTTTTGATCTTTAAACAAGGATCCAATACCCCTGCTGTAAAAAGAATCGTTTACTCGACGTATCCTGCGAAATTTGTGTCGAAAAAAAATTTAAAATAAGTTGTGAAATTATTAGTTTTTAGAAAATTTCGTAAATTATCAAGTCGTTGCTCTGTAAAGAGATAAAATAGTTGGTGAGATTTTCATTTTTGTGAGCAAATATTTTGTCCCACAGCTAGTTTTTGGTGATTGTTTTTAGCTCATGAATATCCACGATATTTTTACATCGATGAACTGAAAAATCAAAATGTTTGCTATCATATTCGCCAAAATGTCAGTTATATTAGTCTCCAATTGTATACTTTATTTTTCAGAACGCATATTGTTAGTTACATCAGTCAGTTTACTCATATTTCAGTGATTAACGCTAAGAATGGATAAAGTACATTGAAAACTATTTTATTCTTAATTCTATTAAAGTAAAAGAAAGAATTCCTGGAATCTGCTCCACGGTGCCGAAATCACCTGGCCGGATGCGGGACAGTGGAACTGCGGAACGCCCACGCAATTGAATTTCCTGTGTCTGTCAGTGGATTGCGTATGCTCTGTGAAGAAAGGATAAGCTGTAATTTGTAAGTTTTTTGTTTATATCTTTAGTAGCTAAGCAAAGAAAATGATAATCCTGAAAACATTTCTCAGTTCTTTAATTCATAGATGGATAATTTATTTTGAAAATTGAGAATCCGAAGTATGTATCTATCAAATTACTATTATCTGTTGAATAATGCTTAACGATTTATTTAATTATAAAAATATATTATAGATTATGTTTTTGGTTACTATATTTAAAATTACATTTGTTCAAATATATTACTAGAGATATGAATTGGATTTTGTAATAAGTATCAAGCATATCTTCTTTACAAAAGGTTGCCTTTGCCTTGTAACTTTCCTCAAAAGTTTCTTTTAGGTTTCCAAAACAAAAAAGATATTTTTAAGTTCAGGTCCTTGAGATTTCGTCCTGACTTACGAAAGCACCTTGTGAATGTTTCCCGTTGACTTTTCGCCCAATTAATTTCCTAAATTCAGCGAATTGTTTTCTCTGTACAATGTGTGCGAACACAATTATGCTGATTTATTTTATTACGGAGAAAAGGGTCATCTTCCGACACTTTCCTTTAGTCCATGAAAAATATTGTATTTACCTGAAATTATCATAACAATAATAATACACATTTTTAACAGTTGCCTGCGTTAAAATAAATCGTTAAAATTTTCATGAATGTGTCTCCAAAAAATTATCATCACCTCTTCATTGATGTGGCTAAGTTGTGAGAAAACAGTGACTAAGAAATTTGTTGTGTCCTAAATAGGCTAAGTTTGCGGCATGAAAACTGCTTCCAATAGACGCTAAACCCACTGAATAAATGGAAACAAATAGCAGATGGGATATTCATTGCTGAGGATTTTTTTTATTCGTTTAAATATACAGTTACCGAATTCATCTTCTCCGGATTTCATATCTAAGGATCAAAATATCGAGGGTTTTTCCAGTAACCCCTAAAAGATAACTAGCTTTTCCTTGCGATCTACATTAATTATAACATTACTTCCCAGGTGCCTGAAATAAGCGTTAGCCATTGCCAATTCAAAATAATTTAATATTTATATTTAACATTTAAAAATGCATTTATGCCATTTAAATTTTATTTGGTAAGTCATGCTCCCCTTTCCAAATTTCCAGATGACCAGGAAAAGAAGGATCAGCTGATTGAAGAAAATACATTCTCGCTATTATACAGCGAAAAATTCGTTTACCATATACCTTCCTTTCGTAACATTATGGAAATTATGAATGATATGTATTATTTCCATCAACTTTATTAGAGTTGGTAATTAATGAAAACTATTATCTATTATAATGTGCCTGTGCAAAAAATAGTGTGAGAAAATGTCAAGCACAGGATATTGGGAAGGAGTAAAAATTCATTTAAATGTGGTAAACCTAAATGGATGATAATTAAACATCGATCATCATATTAGCAACACCGAGGGCAGGCAATCATATAAATAAACTGGATGGAGTAAAAAGGCCACAAGAAATGAAGTAGGAGACGCGGCTTCCTAGGAGTCAAAATTTCACAGTTCAAACAAATGAAATCCTAATGCTATCAAAATAAGGATATTCAACCTCATACGAGGAAAATTACTGCCTAATCATGAGAAACATACCCCCTATAGGATCGCATAGACCAAATAGAATAGTTTGGATAGGTCAACCGATTGGCCTCGAGATAAGAGGTTTTGAAGAATTACGGAGCGTCAATTTCCAAGAAGAGGGGAATTTTATGACTGAAAATGGGTACCCTTACTCTCCTGATAATCAATTGGATGGGCATTCTCTATCACAGGGAACTTACGCAACTGCGGCTCCGCACAGCGGCAGTTCAGTGGTACGGGAGAATGTTGCGCCAATAGCTCAATGGGGCGGGCAGTCGACTGCAAACCGGGCTGAAGAAGCCACGTATTATGAGACGAGCTATCCGAGGGTACAACATCAGGCGTGCTCATCGCAAAACGTCCAACTAACTTCCTTAATGATGAACTCAGCTATTATTATGATGAGACACGGCCTTGAATTCCCACAGGAATATACTGTGGCAGCACAATTGCTTAGGAGGAATTCATTGACACCAGGCAGTCAGGTGCCTCTAGGTCAATCCATTGAAAATTCTACTGCAGAAGGGGGTAGGGAAAATCTGAATGAGTTTACCGACCATACAAGCAGTCAAGCGAGAGATGAATATTGTTACACATGGAATGACCAACTGGAACCTATAGATTCTAACTCTAATGAAGCTACGATGACTCATATTATAAAGGAGAATGTTGACGTTGCACCTCCTTGTAGCTTTCCTACGGAGCACGAGATATCTGGGACTACACAATCCGTCGATAACATTTGGATGATTGAAGGAAGCACGTTAAATTTAAGTCAATGTTGGGGGTATACAGGTTCACAGAGTGACAATGCCGAATATCCGCTGACCGGATTCTCAAGACCTAATGACGAATTTTATCCCGGGTTTTCGCAACACAGCCAACCGCAAGCCTGCCATAGTAACCTTGAAGATATTTGGATGACTCACTATCCTACAGAACAGGTTACTAGTGTTGCTGCATCAAACTTAAGTGTCGATTCGGTGATACAACACGATCGGGTACCTGAAAGTACTCTGACTGGAACTGATTTAAGCATGGACTCCGATGTCGATCCGAGTCCATTTATTCACCATCTTGAAGTTTATGTCAGAACTGAATCTTATGTTTCACCAAACGACCAACTTCAACCGCAAAGGGATACCCGTAATGACATCGCGATGGTTAACTGCCATATCGAAATGTGGAATACTGCCACATTACTGCTGCACAGTGATGTAGGTCAAATTGATGCACCAAACCCGTTTGCTATGATAAACTATCCTAGGGCTCACGAGATCGATGAGCAAAGGCCATCATGGAACATACAACTGCAAACCCGGAATTCCAACTTCAATGACATTCTGATCAATGGCCATACTCTAACACAAAGTAACGATACTGTGACAGCAGCACGCTTAAACACCGATTTGGTGACACATGGGAGCGGTAGGCCTTTGCTAGAAAGGAACCAGCAATACAATGCTCAGCAATATCTAGAATCCTCTTTGCCTTTAACCGACCACCTGTATGATAATGGAAGAATTGAGCCTGAGTGTTCGCCGGTCACTCATTACCAGCCAAGGATGTTGGGCTACGCTAATATTTCGAGAGGTCACCATTCCTTTGCAATGCAGGACTGCATTGCGACTTCTACTCCATTTCGTAATCATTCGCTGCCACAAGGAGGTAGGCCTTTTTTCAGAAAACGGGAGCACTTGAATGCACTTCAAAATGGAGATGTGTATTTGCCTGTAATCGACCACCTGCCTGATAACTGGAGAGTAGAGCCTGAATGTTCGCTGATTGGCCATTTGCCACCAAGGATGTCGAGCTCTGCCAATAATTCGAAGTGTGGCCATTATTTTGAACAGGACGATAATGATATGCCTCTCACTCCCTACAGTCACCATTCGCTGCCACAAGGAAGAGGCAGGCCTGTATACAGAAGAAACGAGGATTTTAATTCCCAGCCAAATAGAGATTCTCCTTCTTCTCTAACACACCGTCAAAATGTTCATGAGAGAAATTATCCTGAGTGTTGGCCGGTTAGTCATTTTCCACCAAGGATGTCGGGCTCAGCTAATATTTCGACAAGTGGCTATTATTTTCAACAGGAGGCTAATGGCATGACTGCTGCTCCCTACAGTCACCATTCGCTGCCACAAGGAAGAGGCAGGCCTTTAAGCAGAAGAAACGAGCATTATAATTTCCAGCTAAATAGAGATTCTTCTTTTTCCTTGACCGACTATCAAAATGTCCATGAGAGAATTAAGCCTGAGTGTAGGCCGTGTAGCCATTTGCCACCAAGGATGTCGGGATCTGGTAATATTTCAACAGGGGGTTATTATTTTGAACAGGTGGATAATGGTATGACTTCTACTCCCCTCAGTCACCATACGCTGCCACAAGGAAGAGGCAGGCCTGTATACAGAAGAAACGAACATTTTAATTCCCAGCTAAGTAGAGATTCTTCTTTTTCTTTAACCCACCGTCGAAATTTCCATGAGAGAACTGAGCCTGAGTTTTGGCCGGTTAGGCAATTGCCACCAAGGATGTCGGGCTCTGCTAATATTTCGACAAGTGGCCATTATTTTGAACAGGACGATAATGGTATGACTTCTACTCCCTTCAGTTACCATCCGCTGCCACAAGGAAGAGGCAGACCCTTCAACAGAAGAAACGAGCATTTTAATTCCCAGCCAAATAGAGATTCTTCTTTTTCTCTAACACACCGTCAAAATCGTCATGAAAGAAATTACCCTGAGTGTTGGCCGGTTAGCCATTTGCCACCAAGGATGTCGGGCTCAGCTAATATTTCGACAAGTGGCCATTATTTTGAACAGGACGATAATGGTATGATTTCTACTCCCTTCAGTCACCATTCGCTGCCACAAGGAAGAGGCAGGCCAGTATACAGAAGAAACGAACATTTTAATTCCCAGCTAAATAGAGATTCTTCTTTTTCTTTAACCCACCGTCGAAATGTCCATGAGAGAACTGAGCCTGAGTTTTGGCCGGTTAGGCAATTGCCACCAAGGATGTCGGGCTCTGCTAATATTTCGACAAGTGGCCATTATTTTGAACAGGACGATAATGGTATGACTTCTACTCCCTTCAGTCACCATTCGCTACCACAAGGAAGAGGCAGGCCTGTATACAGAAGAAACGAGGATTTTAATTCCCAGCCAAATAGAGATTCTTCTTTTTCTCTAACACACCGTCAAAATAGTCATGAAAAAAATTACCCTGAGTGTTGGCCGGTTAGTCATTTGCCCCCAAGGATGTTGGGCCGTGCTAATTTTTCAACAAGGGGCCATTATTTTGAACAGGAGGATAATGGTATGACTGCTGCTCCCTACAGTCACCATTCGCTGCCACAAGGAAGAGGCAGGCCTTTAAGCAGAAGAAACGAGCATTGTAATTTCCAGCTAAATAGAGATTCTTCTTTTTCCTTGACCGACTATCAAAATGTCCATGAGAGAATTAAGCCTGAGTGTAGGCCGTGTAGCCATTTGCCACCAAGGATGTCGGGATCCGGTAATATTTCAACAGGGGGTTATTATTTTGAACAGGTGGATAATGGTATGACTTCTACTCCCCTCAGTCACCATACGCTGCCACAAGGAAGAGGCAGGCCTGTATACAGAAGAAACGAACATTTTAATTCCCAGCTAAGTAGAGATTCTTCTTTTTCTTTAACCCACCGTCGAAATGTCCATGAGAGAACTGAGCCTGAGTTTTGGCCGGTTAGGCAATTGCCACCAAGGATGTCGGGCTCTGCTAATATTTCGACAAGTGGCCATTATTTTGAACAGGACGATAATGGTATGACTTCTACTCCCTTCAGTTACCATCCGCTGCCACAAGGAAGAGGCAGACCCTTCAACAGAAGAAACGAGCATTTTAATTCCCAGCCAAATAGAGATTCTTCTTTTTCTCTAACACACCGTCAAAATCGTCATGAAAGAAATTACCCTGAGTGTTGGCCGGTTAGCCATTTGCCACCAAGGATGTCGGGCTCAGCTAATATTTCGACAAGTGGCCATTATTTTGAACAGGACGATAATGGTATGATTTCTACTCCCTTCAGTCACCATTCGCTGCCACAAGGAAGAGGCAGGCCTGTATACAGAAGAAACGAGGATTTTAATTCCCAGCCAAATAGAGATTCTCCTTTTTCTCTAACACTTCGTCAAAATGTTCATGAGAGAAATTACCCTGAGTTTTGGCCGGTTAGTCATTTGCCCCCAAGGATGTAGGGCTCTGCTAATATTTCGATAAATGACCATTATTTTGAACAGGACGATAATGGCATCACTGCTGCTCCCTACAGTCACCATTCGCTGCCACAAGAAAGAAGCAGGCCTTTATACAGAATAAACGAACATTGTAATTCCCAGCTAAATAGTGATTCTTCTTTTTTATAACCCACCGTTCAAATGTCCATGACACAATTGAGCCTGAGTTTTGGCCGGTTAGCCATTTGCCACCAAGGAAGTTGGGCTCCACTAATATTTCGCCAAGTGATCATTATTTTTAACAGGGAGTTAACGTTGCGACTGCTACTGCTTTCAGTTGCCATTCACGGCCACAAAGAAGTAAGACTTTTGTCAGAAGGAACACGAATTTGAATGCCAATCAAAATGGACAATCCTCTTTCCTTTTAACCAACCATCAGAATGGTCATGGGAGAATGGACCCTTAGTGTCCAAATATTAGCTATTTGCAAACCAAGTATATCGGGCTTAACTAATAATTCGCCATTCTTTTTCACTGTAGGATTACGTTATGACAGATTTGACCTCAAGTCACCATTCCCTTTCACAAGAAAGGACTTTTTTCAGAAGGAACATGCACTTGAATTCCCAGCAAAATGGAAAACCCTAATTACCTTTAGCCGAACATTCGTGCCAGTAATAACCCTGAACTTTCGCGGGAAAACTAATTATGACCAAGTATTTCTGACGCTGTTGATTTTTCGAGAAGTCACTCATCTTTAGCACATGATGTTGCGACAGGTACACCCTTCAGCCATTCAGTGCCCACAGAAAGTGGTAGGCCTGTAAACAGAAGGAATGAACAATAGAATCCCCTACACAGTTCAGAATCCACTCATGATTTAACTCTTTTATGCCTTTTTACTTAGCGATGAATAATGTAAGCATGTGTACGACGAGGGAATAGGTGAACGAAGGGACAATTAGTCTCATTATTGTGCTAAGGTTCGTTTTATTACAATTATTTAACCTACTAACAGAAATATAATGAAAGAAATAGACTTAGTGTTTGTAAGACAATCAACATCAACCCCGCACGTCTAATTATGATCATATTTCGAGAAGTAGCAAAATTTCAAACTGAAAAATACTATGAATGCACTACCCTTTAGGTATTAATCGATGAAAAAGACACTAGTTTATATGTATATCAACAAAATCGACATTCGGCTTCCTGGCGTGGCCAAAATACACCGCATCTTTTGAACTTGATCCGAGAGCTCATAAGGGAGGTTCACCTTCGTTTTCGCGTAACGTCTAGCTGCAGCGCGGGGTGTCGGGGTTCGATGATATTCCGAGGAGGATACCCTACCGAACAGGAAGGTACTATGAGCGCGCCTTCGTTCCTGAGCAATTGGATGGCTCACGGTAGTCTTATTCACCCAGGCACCAGGGCCATTAATTATGCTGTCCAATGTGATGAAAATATTAAATTTCATTTTTCGACCATCCCGACCCGGCAGGTCGTGAGAGGACTGAAACTCTTTGCAACTTAATTTTGCTGGGATTTCATGTTTACCATCGTTGATATTCCGATGAGTCGCTATCGTATACTACTGAAGAACACAGTGTATTCACCTACTTTTCCAAACAGTCGGATTTTGCAAGGAAATAACAAAATACTAGGCCCAATGAATCGGGACTTTGGATGCGCTCCGCAGTTGAGTAATTTTTTCCGATGACGCATCACTCCAGTGCTCACGGATATGGTATATGGGTATGTTAATGAAACACTCAAAGTGTCTTCACACATTTTATTTCATACCATGCCCATAACCTTCTGGTAGTCAAAGGAATGGTCTCTCTGTTATTCAATTTTCAGATTTGACTATTGCTTATATTTTCTCTTGTTTAATTCCATTTTAGTTTACCACATCATCAAGCAGGGTAAATTTGTGTGTACTTTCGTAAACTAAGGCATGAAAAAGGTTATTTACTTTAGCGGTATAATATTGGGTTGTAAGGTGTTAAGAATTAGAAACATTGTAATGAATGTTATTTCTTTTATTTTCGCTCTAATTATTACTGCTTGATCAATTGTAATAATATTATGGTATGCTACTATATGGTAAACAGTCGCAGTTTTTGTATTTATAATTGTAAACATTGTTAAAAATGTTGTTATTCAAAATACAGACCCAACCAATTTGGTTGAATGAAATATTTTGTTGTTAAGATGTCAACCAGCTTATTGCTTCTTTAATGATAGAGCAAATGTTCACACTTTAAATATTGATGTTTTATATAGAATATGAAATTTGTCATTTTCAAAAAATCATAATGTTAATTTTAAAAAATTTTAAATACTTAATTATATTTTTTTCCAGTGTGTCATTGTTCTTTTATTTATCTCAACATCATTCATTTGGATTCCTTTAATTGCTGTCAAGTCTGACATTTCCTTTGGGAAACTTGGAAATATAATTTTTTTAAATGTATTCATTTTATTAATTTGAGCTGTTGAATAAAAAATGTAAATGAACATTCATAATTTCAAATTTTCTTCAATTTTTTTCTCCTCGTCTGGGTTTGTATCATCATGATTACATGCTGATTTAATGAACGAATGAAATGTTTTCTTAAGCAATTATAAAATTCATCATGTTGCCAATAAGTACTCATATATGTAGTATTCCGTCTTCTTAGGTCTAATAAGTCATTTAATTCCATTCTGATAAATAGCTTCAATGAAAAATGTATTAATTGAACTGCATAACATACGTATATAATTCGTAGCAATGTCTGTATCATGATTATTTGATGTTAATTAGGTTTAAGTGCATTGTGAGTAAAAAGCAAAAATTTTGCCTTGGTAAATTCCCCGAGTCCTTGCAGATCCATGATGAAAAATCAGTCTTCGTTGAATGAGTCACTTTTTGTTCTAATGTGTGCAGTTTTCTTAAAGATAGTTTAAGTCCTTAAGCCGCCCTTTGCGAAATTCCTCTATTTTAAGCAATTTTACTCGACTTTCTTGTTTTGATACCGATAAAACATATTTATTATATTTTTCCCTTGTCTTAAAGTAATTCTGGATATTTATTTTTATTAATTCTCCACTAAATTCATTTCTTGTAAAAAGTACATGGCCGTATTTTTCCATAAAAGTAGAGAAAGGTATTTTAGGAAAATGTTGAGCTAATAACTGGCGAACGTTTTGGAATATACTATATTTTTTCATAGCCATTTCTAAGGAATTGCTCCTTTGGGCTAAGGATTCTGATGATATGGTATTTTTTAATCAACTGAAGACCATTACAGTAAAAATAGAAAATATTCATTCATGCTTATAGCTCAGCGAAAAATTCACAGGGAGAAATTAAAGTTGAACAATGCTAAAAAATTAGCATAAAGGTAGGGAACTTTGCTAACTTGCAAAATTTTGTGTAATAAGCCTACGCCACATGAGTAAAAAACCTAGTTTAATAGGTTTGTAATTAAAAATATTTTTATGGACGGCAGGCATTAGACGATTGAGGAAAGAGGGTGCAAGGAGGATTTAGGGGAGCTGCGTATAAGCAGCCGCGAGTAGGCAACTCTATGGGTAATCGTTTCTTTCAAGGAGATACATTTTTATTTAACGTTAAAGGCGAGGCAAGAGTACAGATTTCTGCGTAATTTGATTGGAAATTAATTGCGAAATAGCGGGAATGGTTGGCGAAAATATCGTAAGTAATTAGCTATCAGTGCATGCTTACATTATGGGTGATCTTAAAAGTAAAATAATTTTCAGAAAATTTTTATGTTTTGACGTAATCACCGTTCATATTATAACATTTAATTCCGCGGTGTTTCATTGCTATTATCCCGTCACAATAGTCCCTTAAGAAGTACTACGAAGTATGCCCCCCTTCGTTTCTTGATTGGAAAAAAACAGTGACCAGCGAGAAAATCTTCGAGTCTTCGATAAAGGTGAAAGCCCAAGGGAGGGCAACACGGGGAACAGCATAAATGTTACCGTTTCGGTCAACCACTCAATTTTCCCATTGCCCATTTATTTTTGTGGGTGGGTTTAAAATTAACCAATTATATTAATATTTAAAAGTATTTTTGAATAACGAATTTTTAAAAGTTTTAGTATTTATTTAATTTTTTTCTCTTCTCCTGTAAATTCCGCCCGCAGATTCCCGTTGCTGTTTCTTATGGCAATGCTAAAGCTGTGGGACCTGAAAGACCGAACTTATTTCTGAAATTCTTCACGGAATGTCTAACTCCTGCTTTCAACCATCTCGTCTCAAGCGATCTTTCCATCACTCCAAGTTGTTGCTACTCTCTATCCCAAATCAAACCCGATTCCCGGGAGGTTTTTAAATACCTTTGTAAAATCCCCCTCCGTCGCTCCCCCGGCCCCGGTGGCATAAGTCCTACATTTGTACGCAACTGCGCTTCCTCCCTCTCTCTTCCCTTAAGCCTCTTATTAAATCGCTGCTTTTCCCTCTGTACTTCCCCCATCCCCAATGGAAATCCGCTAATGTTATCCCTATTCTTAAAACTGGAAATAAAAATGAAATATCTAACTATCGCCCTATCTCTTTACTACCTATTCTTCCTTCGGTTTGCGAGAGGATTATTCTCAAAAGACTTTATTATTTTACTTCCCCTTTTCTGTCAAGCAACCAACATGGTTTCCTTCCGGGCAGGTCATGCTTGACCAATTTAGCACTTTTTCAACACCACGCTGTTAGTGCGATAACAAGTAAGACTCAATTAGATGCCATCTTCTTGGATTTCTCTTAATCCTTCGACTCCCTCAATCATAACCTCCTCATTAATAAACTCAGTCAGCGTTTTAACGTTCATGGTAACTTTCTCAAATTACTGACCATCTTTCTTTCGAATAGAAATCAGCGAGTAATACTATCTGGCGCCTCATCTCCTTGGTCCTCTGTGACATCTGGAGTTCCTCAAGATAGTATTCTCGGACCATATCTTTTTTATCTGTACATTGATGACTTAGCTTCCCAAGTCCCGACTTCCCTAGCCCACATGTTACTATATGCCTACGACTGCAAAATTTTTAAGGAAATTAATTCCCCCACGGATTGCTACCACCTTCAGGAGGCTTTAAATAAAATTTCAGAATGGTGCAGCACATGGATGCTAAATTTAAACTCAAATAAATGCAATACTCTAGTTCTCTCCCTAAAAAATCTCCTCTTACCTTAATCGATACAATCAATTCATTTCCTCTGAATCGTGTTGCTTCTGTCAAGGATCTTGGTGTATTAACTGATCGCAAACTAAATTTCTCTGGTCATATCAAAGCAGTTAAATGCAAAGCCATGCCTCTTCTAGGTCTACTTTAGCGCTACACAGAAATAAAAGATGTACAATCTCTAACCGCATATTTCTCAACCATTATCTTACCATTAATTACCTACTGCTCCCCTATATGGTCCATCTCTGCCCTATCTAACCTGAATACCCTTAACACGATAATAATTTTTTTCAGTAAAATTGTCAAGTACAGAGTCCCCCATCTTCGGGACTCGCCCACTGAATCACTTCTTTCCTCGCTCTCGATTTGTAATCTCTCCACTCTACGTCTAAAATCCGATTTAAAACTCATGCATAACACCCTTAACTCCATTAACGACTGTCCTGAACTAATTTCCCTTATCAATTTCAGAGTTCCCCCCGAGTTACCCGCGATCACTCTTTATTCCACCAACCCGTTCCCAGATTGTCCCTCACCAAAAGTTCCCTTTTCTTCCGACTCCCCGCTTTACTGAACTCCTTTCCCGAAAGCATTGACCCCCTCTCACTCCCAGGCAACACATTTATAAACCTTTCTCTGACACATCTCTCTCGAAAGAACTAGCACAATCTCTCCTTTCACTCCAACATCCCGGTTTTGTTCCTTTCTTTCACTGTTTTTGTTATTTCAATGAAAATTTATCTCTAATAAGTTCTATTTATAGTCTTGTTGATGTTTGTATGTTTGTGTCCTTATATGTTGCTGTTATACGTGTCACTATAAATTAGCAATCCAGCTGTATGTGCACAATTTTTACTAAATAAATAAATAAATAAAATAAATATACAATGTGTTACCAAAAAAAGACAAGGCTGGTTTTGTAAATTGTTTATTTCGATAGATACAACTCAATCGCACTTGTCGCCCTCAAAGTGCATGCCTTATCTGATGACACTACTTTCCCAACGTCTCTTTAAGCTCTCAAACTCTGCATGGTAAGCCTTCTTAGGGATCCTCTTCAAGTACGCCGTACAATTAGTTTTAATGTCTACCATAGAGTCTGATAGGCGCCCTTCCAAGGTTGAGTATAACTTTAGAAACAAAAATGTCTGAAATTGTCAAGTCTGGAGAGTAGGGTGGCTGTGGGATTACGGAAGTTCCGGTTCTGGCAAAAAACTCTGTGACGATCAGTGCCGTGTGAGTCGGCGCGTTATCGTGGTGGAAACGCCATGCATTGTTTCCATGTCTACATGTCCGACCTCTTTCGCCACACTGCGATCCTCAGCCTCATAATTACCTTTAAGTAGAAATCTTTCTTGACGGTTTGACCTTGAGGTACGTATTCGTAATGAATCAGCCCTTGCTAATCGAAGAAACACACCAGCATGACCTTAACATTGGACCGGGGTATGCGAGCTTTCTTTGGGCGCGGAAAATGAGTGCCTTTCCACTGAGAAGACTGGTCCTTTGTCTCAACGTCATGACCGTAACCCTAGGTTTCGTCACCGGTTACGATGGTTTAAAGCAACTCTACGTCGGAATTGGCACGATCCAGGAGTTCCTGACTAATGTCCTTACGCTTTTGTCTCTGCTCATCAGGCACCCGCAGCACGAATTTTGATGCGACGGGCGTCATGCCCAAATTGACTGTCAAAATTTTCCGAATGGGTACAAAACTAATGCTCACTAACTCTGCTATCTCCCTAATAGTTAAATGGCAATTTGCCTGTACCAAATCGTCCACCAATTTGACATGGTTGATGTCTGTCAAAGTGGAAGGCCGCCACGTTCGCGAACCTTCATCAGTCCTGGTTCTGCCCCATTTAAAAAAACTGTACCAATCAAAATTCTGGCTGCGACTCATAGCTTCATTGACAAAGGCTTGCTGAATCATTAAATATGTCACCGTAGTACTTTTACGAAGTTTGAAACAAACTTACACGCGAAACGCCGTTTGTCTTGCTCCTTAATTGCGGTGTTGCACTTGGCAACGAACAGGTTATGACACGTACCGCTGCTGCTGTCTCACAAAACAACGTACACAAACGCAACACCTCTCCTTTTAGTCCTAAGTTGTGTCGCCAGATGGCGCACTGTGTCTCGTTTCGATCGGTGTAATGGTTTAGGCATAATAAAATCAGTACTGGGTTTTTTTGATGACACCTTGTATGAGTATGTTCAAAATTCAAGGTTTTTATAAATTAGATGATAAATTACTATATTTAAACATTGAATCATGTTATGTATGTGTTTGTCATGTTGTTCGCGGTAGCCAGGGTGTAGAACTGCTGACCGGAGGGTCCCGGGTTGGGGTTTTGGGCAAGGCACACGTGCATCTTTAGCTCCACCCAGCTTAAGTGATTCCATTAAGTTCTTTTCATTACGGCATGAGTTTTTTTTAATTCTATATATTTCCTTCTACCAATCTCCGTGTTTACAATTTACCACTCATTTTCAAATACGTAATTTTTACCATATTATGTTTCAATGGATTTTTTTGGTCGGTGGCAAATAAATGACAATATATTTTCGGACAAATTATGTATCCTAATAAATCAGATGATTAAATTTGTAGATGTCGCAAACACATGAATTGTATTTTTTCATTTATAAACCGAGTATTCATTTAATAAGCAGTCTTATATGAACCATAAAGTAGTAGATATGAAAGGTGCAATCTAACCCAGTAAAACATTGAATCCAATGCCACTGACTCGCAATTTTATTTTAAAAATAAATGGAATTAATCTCTCTCTCATATATATATATATATATATATATATATATATATATATATATATATATATATATATATATATATATGTATATATATATATAGTACATATTCCCTTTCAATATATGAAATCCCGCTTTGTCAACATAAGCATATCACCGCTCCCCATTGTATTGCCTGCCATTGCTGACGCCGCGTTTAGGATCTTCGGCACTGTAAATCTTAGAACGCACCTCCCGCTGTACCGCACTTCTTTAAGGTATTACAGGGTCCGTAAAATAATTATCGTGACTGGTTCACTGTAGCCTCAAACGCGGAACCACCAGTGGACTTTCCGACCGGTCGGAACCCCATCCACCGCTCCGTTAAGGCTACAGTGAACAAGTCTCAATACTTTTGAACGGACCCTGTATGTCTTCATCTATTTTGCATTGAAAAGAAAAACGTGTTTCAGTTAGAGATGCTTTTCCGCATTACTTCCTCAATACTTTTCATATTAGCCTTGATGCAGCTCCAACCGGATGGATAAAAATCAAAAAGTAAGAAATCATTCAATTTAGACATAATTAAGGTCCAGGAAAAATCCAGAAATAATTCGGTCATAATAGAATTAGCCTAATTAATGATTTGTATTTTTTCAATAATACACGATTAAGTTGCCCTCTCTGTTAATTTTCGAACATTTAGGAAAATAATTGATACTATTATATGGACGGATGGACAAAATTATACAGATATTACTGTTGGTCATTTAATCGCCCGTTTAACTGAATTATTTATTCTGAAATTTTTTCCTATTTTTAAAAGGAAAGTTTAGCTGTTTCTTTATAGGCTATAAAAAATTATTATGAAATTAATTTTTTCAGCCTTCACCCAATACCTTGAAAATGAATTAATCATTGATTGCCATTCATAAATTCGTCTTCATTTAATTACTTCTAGACATAAGAGACTGGTGATGAGTATTTGTAGCCAATATAATATGTAGTTTTAACAGTAATAAGACTGAACAACCTGCTCATCATGACAATGTCTAATATATCTACCGTAGATATCTTTTCATCTTCGGAATAACGTTTCGTATCAGAAAAGCAATTTTTTCCTAACAAAGATACTTTGCTTACTTATTTGTAATTACTGTGATAATAAAGTGCTAATGAATTTTTGAGAAAAAAGTTTAAACTTTAAATTCCAAAGATTTTATGCCGATGAGTCTGAGTATCTTATGGCGATGTTCAAAAGAGAAACGTCACAATTACGTATAAATTTATTTCTATGATGCAAAAATAGTTACAGGAAATTATGATATCATTCATAGATTATGTAAGTTCGAACCTTCATCTAAAATAATATTTGTAAAAATTCATGGCAAAAGCAAGTGTGCAATATGAGATCAATTCCTATATTTTGAGATCTGCTGCTTTTCAATTGAGTCAAATTTTATTATTCCGTTGAAGAAATATCACATGGCTAATTCAGATGCTTTTCTACTAGCATGATCTAAATGTCTTCCTAAAGTCGGGTTTTTTGAGGCTCTAAAAATAAAATCAAGATGAAAAATGTTGAAAATACGTTGACAATGGATTTGACGACGCCTTCTAGACAAGTACGGAATATACATACACGATCTTCTAACGAAGAGTGTAACGATTTAATTTCATTTCACATTCACCCCCCTTTCTAGACGGTTCTCCAATAATATTGAGATTAAATGACTGGTGGTATTATTTAATTTAAGAGCATCCGTCAATAAAATTGTACACAAAAATCTCCTACTTGATAACTCTGAACAGAAAGTTTAACCTAACCTGTATTTTCAAAACAAAAATTTTAAATGGAAGACTTATTTAATAAGTACATAATTCCTTTGTATTTTTAATGACACCTTGTATGAATATGTTCAAAATACAAGTTTTTATTAATTAAAAATGTTAAATTACTATATTTAAACAATGAATTATGTTATGTATGTGGGTCAGTAGGTCGGTTAGTCATGTGGGTCGAGTATTCCAGGGGGTAGAGCAATAGACTGCGGACCGGAGGGTCCCGCGTTCGAGTCTTGACTCGGTTCGAACGACTCCTTTAGCTCCACCCCAGCTAAAGTGATTTCATTAACTTTTTTTCATTTGGGCATGAGGTTTTTTTAATTTTATATATTTCCTTCTACCAATCTCCGTGTTTACATTTTACCTCTCATTTTCAAATACGTAATTTTACCATATTATGTTTTAATAGATTTTTTTGGTCTATGGCAAATAAATGACAACACATTCGGACAAATTATGTATCCTCATAAATCAGATGATTAAATTTGTTGATGTCGAAAACACATGAATGAACCAAATGTCTATTTAATAAGCAGTTTATATAAACCATACAGTGGTAGATATGAAATGAGGACTCTATCCGGTAAAACATTGAATCTAATGCCACCCACTCGCAATTTTCTTTTACCAAAATAAATGGAATTAATCTCTCTCTCATTAAATAGAGAAAAAGATATATAGATATATTATATAATATACACACACACATAAATATATATGTATATGTATATATATATATATATATATATATATATATATATATATATATATATATATATATATATATATATATATATATATATATATATATATATGTGTAAACACACAGGGTGGCACCCAAAAGTGGTACGACTGATTTTTTTACAAGAATTTGATTGATATTCTTACATCGACTTAATAACCTTCAGAGTATGCTCCTTGAGCTGCTACACACTTAGTATAACGTTGCTCTCATTCCCCGAACGCCCGCTGGAAATTTTCTTTGGGGATGCCGTTGATAACCCTCGTCGAAGCCTCTTGAACGGCCTTTATCGAGTCAAAACGTCGTCCCTTTAGCTGTATTTTCATCAGGGGGAAGAAGAAGAAGCCCTGTAGTGCCAGATCAGGAGAATAGGGAGGGTGCGGCAACGTGTCAACGCCGTATTTGGCTAGGACCTGTCTGAGAACGAGCGCGCCGTGGAAGAATTTTCGGCACCCGGTGCGGAAAACTGGTGGTATTATTTAATTTCAGAGCATCCGTCAATAAAATTGTACACAAAAATCTCCTAATTGATAACACTGAACAGAAAGTTTAACCTAACCTGTATTTTCTAAAGAAAAATTTTAAGAAAAGTACATAATTATACCTGGATCTTCGTCTTACGTCCGAATGGTGCCATTTCTTACAGTAAAATTGTTTCTGTATCGAGACATGGAAACCAAAGAGAAGTTAATATAAAAAAGCATCTTCAAATAATAAATTGAAAAAATATTTTATTTCTGCATGCGAAGTAGATATAGAACTGATCTCATCAAGAAGATGTTACGCGGTCGGGCGTCGGTTCTAGGCTTTCAAGATTTGAAACACGTCTACGCAGAGACGGCGGCGAAGGCATGCCAAGGCGATAAGCCAATGTAGGGGAAGTGGTTGTGGAGGGAGGGGAGGTGGAATATTCGGCAGTTGAACGATGAGACTCCAGTGGCAGACGGCGTCTGACCTTTGCATAGTGAAGTTCCCTGAACGAGACACCACACTTTCTCGCCAATTACCGTGTAATATTCCTTCCTAAACTAGCTTTTACGTCAACCGCGAAGATGGGCAATAAGATTTCTGGTAAGGATAGATCCAAAGGAGAGGTGATTGAGTTAAATTCGTTTGGGAGAGACTGCAGAGAACGCACTCCGGCATCCATGGAGAGAGGAAATCAGGATAGCTCTTCAATTGTGTTTCGGCCTAGATACGAGAGAAAGATGCGGCTGGAAAGTGGAGAGGCGTCGAGACGCGAATTTTTTGGTCGACATAACATCGGACTTCAAGAGCTTCGCCGTGAGTATGGACATCAAGAATTGGAGAATATCTCAAGGATGGAGGAGGGCCTCGGCATTCGATCAGGGACAAAACCAGAGCCAACTGAATACCATGGTCCAGGACTTTCCAAAAAGTGGGGAAGTCGAGGTGTCCTCTTCTCGGAAAAAGGGGATAGAGAGTCATTGGAAGCTAGCTGGTAAGAAGTGCGAGGCAAAGATCGCTTTTTTATATATTGATTATTAAATTATTATATTAGATTATTAAATGTTGGGTTGGTAAATTCAATTCTTGCGGAATATTACTAGCTCATTCATTAGATTCTTGTCCATTTAATAGGGTTCCATTTTTATTAACTTTAAATTATTCCACTTTTACTCCGTTCACAAATTTTTAATACATGCATTCAGGGGACATTTCAGTTGATTTTTATTGTTGAGTTTTTTCTTGGAAATTACATCAAATTTATGAGAAGAGGGCTTGTTGCTAAATTATTTTCGGTTATTGCGAAAATCACTGAAAGAAAATATATTTAAACGTCAAATTGAACTGTAAATAGGTGGCTGATTAAACTAATATTTAAATAACCTGTAGCGATAATAAATAAATTCAAATAACAGTAGGTTGCAAAGAATAAAAGATAAAGTAATAACATACACTTTAATAATATAAAATATAGATAAATGCATTGATAAATATATTTTAGATATATTTTACGAGAAACAATATTGTTTCAAAATATTAAGTCAACATAGTCTTCTAGGTGTAAGTTTAATGCTGATGGGTATCCGTCACGACGAAAAGTTTCTTCAAAGAGAACTCTTATTTGTATTTCTCTCTACCAAGTGCCATTTACTGATACTGCAAATGCACTAGTTCTGAGACGTCTTCGACCGATTCAGTTGGAGTGTAATTAATTAGCCATTATAAATTAAACGGAGAAATTTGTATCTGATAAAAATGTGCCGATAACGCTGGAAAAATAGTTGCATTAATTTGATGCTTATAATTTTAGCAATTAAACATAGATTGCGCAGTCCCAGTTGTGACTAACCTTGAAAGATCAAAGCTTCCTGCTGAAAGATGCATGATTCGCTCTTATTCATATATTTTATTTTAAATCAATCACGGCTAAAAACGTTTAGAAAAAATTTAAAGTGGGCCAACGAATATGAATTACTCTTAACGATCTTAACTAAAAATAGGCCGTATCAATGGGTAAATTTATCATATGGTTAACCATTTCGCAATATTAAATTGAAAAATATAAATTTGAGTTTAATTTACATAAAAATTTTTAACGTCTTTTCCGTTAGGCTACCAATAAATGCCAGTTATTGGTAGTTAATCATTAGTTTTTCAATAACATTAATACTATTTTAATTAGTTTTTAATAGCGAAAACTACTTGAATTTTAAATATTGCCATCTCTTAAGATTCTCTCCGAGATATCACATTGATATAAAAGGCATAATACTGTGAGAGACTAAAGAAAGGCCTCAAGTTAATTGCGTTCACAACATTTTATGTAACTTGATATAGAGATGAGAAGGTAAAATAATTTAAAAGCATTTTATATCTATTTGAATCAAAAAATGATTATGTATTGCTTGTTTACCCAGTTAGAAATGCCTGTTTTATCCGAATTTGACTCTTGGTATGTTCCGTTTGTAAAATAGAATTTATAATTACATTAAATATCTTTCTATCAATACTCAACTGATCTTTTAAATTTAACACAAATCTGCAAGCTAATTTTAAACGAAGCATTCCCTGAAGTAAGGTTTTACCAATAAATCACATTCAAAAATCCCTTCAAGGGATTTCAAAATTGCATATTTAATATATTTTAGAAACTTCCCAACTCATAATTTAAAAAAGTAAATATCCTAACGGCATATTTATTTTTTCAGCCAACGGTCTGCGGCTTCGCCGACCAATTCTTTGGAAGGAGTGCTTCATCATTTAAATGAAAAAAAAGTAATTTGATGGACAAGGAGTTTAATACATTTTATAAAATCTTATTTGTGTAATTGCTTTTCTTGTTTCCCGTTTCGTTCGTCTCCTCTGTCTATTACTGATTGAGAACGATTGAAAACCCATATTTAAAGTTAATTTTCCCGTGAAATTCCATAAACACACAGACAATATTTTTCAGCAGATTTATTGTATGAATATATCATGGTTACTTTTCTTTTGTAAAAATTTAAATTGTACTATACATTTTAAAAGACCCATATTTGTCATATTACTTGTGCCATTAACAAAATATTAAAATTTAATTAAATTACAATGTATTTCAGTTTGTGTATGGGTATTCAGTTTGTGTATGGGTATTCAGTTTGTGTATGGGTACATTAATTATGTTGAATCAAATGTAACTCTTTAACGTTTATTTTAGCAAAATATATGGAATTAATCTTTATATAGATTCCCTTTCATTTCGTTAAATTCCACCTAATCAACATCAGCTTATCGCCGCTGCCCATTCTATGGTCATCATTCGCCGCTGACCCAAATTTGATGGTTTCTGTCTCTGAAAATCCTAGAACACACCTTCATGCCTCCTCTTAATAGTTCTTCTCCGTCATTTTTGCATATATAAGCGAAATAATTTCTCCAGATCGAAATGCCTTTGAGCATACCCTTATTCCTATCTTTCCTTTTCGGTCTTGATACAGTTACAATCCAATGGAAAAATTTGCCTTTTTTAAAATATATTGTATTGTTTCCATAATACATGTTTATAATACACTTAAGTGATAAATATTTAGGAAAAGTTTTTATACGCCATTATATGGACGAAAAGAAAAAACAAAAACTGAAGTGTTGGCCTTTTAGACGCCTGGTTAACCGCAATCATTTTTCGGGCGACTTTTCCCCTATTCTCTATCAAGGAGGTTTAGTTGTTTCTTAAAATGTAACTATCATTAAATTATTTTGGATTAATCAATAACCTATTTCTTGAAAAACTATACATGTTATTTGCCATTCATTAAGTCATCTTCTTTTAATTACTTCTAGATATTACGGACAGGTTATGACTTATTTTAGCAAAAATAATGTTTAATATTAACAGTAATAAGATGGCACTCACCATATTTGACGTACATATCAATATATTAACCAACTTGTTAAGCATTTCACAATTCTCGTACTTTTGATTGTTAAATAAAAATAACTATACTTATTTCTTTAATGAAACGATATTTTAACAGGTTTATTGTAAATTAATTCCTTTCGTTGTTAGGAATATATGGGAACCTTTTCATGACATCGATTGCCACTTATAATTTATTCTCTCAAATGTAAAAGTCAAAAAAAAGAATGAAACCCAGAATGGGTGAATAAATGATTAATTCACGATTTCTAAAATTGTATACTTCAATATAGTTATAAAATTAAAAGCTGAGCGTATAAGGTACTATAGTACTACACACATCGTCCTTTCATTTATTTAATTAATTCCTAACATTTTTGAAAGTAACATTGAAAAATTAACAATGACGTTTAATGGTATAACAACATCTTGATATGCACTAAATATGCCAATAGAATTGAGAATGTTGTTTTACTAGGAAAAATGTAAATATTTTGTATCTAAGTTCTTACACTTACTGATTTTTGAGCTGATTAAATTAAAAACATCAATATATATATTTATATATATATATATATATATATATATATATATATATATATATATATATATATATATATATATATATTTATTTATATTTATATATTTATATATACACACACATACACATATACATACATATGCACAAACACATATATTTCACCACAAGACGAATTTAATATAATATTCATATTGAAAATTTGTAGAGCATTAGATTATTTTAATTGCGTATTTACCTTATAGCTTATAATATGTGATGTAACCAAAGAAACCGTAATGAATAATTATCAATCCAGGAATATTTAATTTTATTACATTTTCAAAAAAGATGAAATTTTTGCAATTGGGTAAAAATGACTGTGAGGAGATAATCAAATTGACTCAATTGAAAGCGAAATGTTTTTAATGGAACCAAGAAATAATATAATGAGACGAAAAGTGATTTATCTGTTTGGTTTATATTTCGTGTGAGAAATATTAGACCATGAAGTACAAGTTGATGTACGACGGATGAGAACGGCAAAGATTGACGCATAGTTGATTGAGATTCAATTTAGGACGTTATTATGTAAACTTTCCACCACACTATTTAAACGTAAAAGAATTTTTGAAGGCAAGTGTAAAATGGGCAAATATTAACATGTTTGTAAGTTTTGCAAATATTTTTATTAGGTCAGTAATGATACCTATTAAAATGTAAGATATACTGATGGTGTTATGTAATCTGTTTATATTAAGTTCGCTCAGAATAAATGCTCATAAAGCTAATGGTTTTAGTAACATCATGAAAACTACAAATAAGGCAAAATTATTACTTCGGTATCGTCTCTTCACGCTTCTGACACCTAAAAGTAAAATATCTGAATGATACTTTTACTGAAAATAAGCTATGGATAAAAAATGGAAGAAAATGATAGCATTGGAATTTCGAACAAAATGAACATATATACGCAGAAGTATCTTTCTGAACTATTTTTAGTTACTGAATTTAGTAACTTGAATTGGTTCCCTTCTCGTATTTACTCAATCGGGAAAATATTAATGATCTTATGTAACTAGGAGATAAATTTTACCTACATTTAAATATGATGAATTCCAGAGAAGGTTTTTCACAAAGAAAAAAGTTTCCTTATTTTTTATAAAAATTTGGAATAAAGATTTTTTAGAGACAAGTATAAAATATGATGAAACATCCTTCTTGTTGAAAACGCCACGAGCACTTTAACAATTTCAACAATATGATTAAATACCCTCTAATAAGGTTGCAAAGCTAACCTGATTCGCATGTTCTCACACGACAAATTTTAATGTTACTTTAGTGGACATTAAAATCATTTTTGTTTGTTGCCATATGTTAGCGTATTACGGCTTTTTTATTCGGCTCTGTTATAATAATAATGATTGTTATCAATTTTAAAAATATGTTACAATGCTCAATGCATATCGTTGACTCAGTTCAAAAAACGAAAGGGAAAGGGATTACTCCCTTTACACATTAATTTCTAAACAGATAAATTTTGCAACTACCACCCAAATGTGTATAGACTTAACTTGGCCAAGTACAACACGCCAGTTATCAAGTGTCAGGCTACATTTTCATTAAAACTTACCCTTAATTATTTAAATGTATAGAATGCCATCTTCTGGAATACAATTTTAGTATCCATTATTTTTCAGTATTTATAATGGTCAGCAACTTTCAGTAGGTAGCTTGTTATGATTTCTTATGGCATATATGGATAGTAGCAATATCCAAAGAAAAGAGTAAGTTATACCCATTATTGGAAATGGAAAAAATTTATATTTATTCATTTAAAGGGAATCATTTCTAGGTACAGATACGCGGGGATAAATCTAAATGAACGTGGAGATGATAGTCCTTTTACCACAAGTAGCAGAATAGCGGAAACGTGCATATTTTACAAGCATATGGAAAACATAACAAATGTAATCTTCATGATTATATTGATGAGTCATTTTGAGAATTTTTCAGAAGAACTTCACTATTTACGTGCCACTCAGGTGTCCTTAGGTAATATCACACTTTCCTCTCTGTCTTGCATTTTAAGAGCTTAATATTGTAAATCCGATTTTTTTTATTGCTACCACATCTTTCTATCTAAGAGGTGGAGCATCTAAAATACTAAAAAAATATCATCAAACTCTGCATAAAAATAGCACTCTGTGGTTATAAAATATATTTTCAATATATGGCTGCGTAGATTTTCGCGGCGGTGGCTTGAAGAATTCTGCATGTCCGGGTTTTCACCGCGTTGTTGTTTGAGTCGGCTTCAAACAACAACGCGGTGAAAACCCGGACATGCAGAATTCTTCATATTTTCAATATTTTTATATTTGTCGCTTGAAAACTAGTTTCTATCTACCGCTGGTTTCTCAAACGGGAAGACCAATATTTTTAAGAGCATTTAACAGCCTGTAAATGATTTTTTTATTTCATATAAATTTCGATCATGTATTAACTTCATTTGCTGTAGTAACCATTTCTTCAATTATCGGGGAAAGTAACACACGAATGATCAAGTGAATAACAGAGTAGTAATCGTACACTCTGGTTTTTAAGTATTCGAGGTGAAAACAATTATTAGCTCTTTATTGCAATACGATGGGTCAGAACTTGCAAAACGTATATACATCACCACAATGGGTTTGATGAAATGGTATTTACAGAGTGCGTTCCAAAAATAATGCAATTGCTTTTATGTAAATTTTGAGCAGATTTTCACAAACACTTAAAATTCTTCAAAGTATTTTCCTATGGTCTAAAATATTATCCAATCAGAAGTATTTTGAAGCGCTCTCTAAAAGCACGACTCTTCTCTCTGCCGTCGGCCTTAGCCGTCGGTATAGATGACTTAACGAGAGGCCTTAACGGTAAGCTCATGCGGCATATGTTGAGGGGGCTTATGCAAACTTTAATTATATTGATGAAATAACTGCAGGCATGTAATAATTTATCTTGTTTTTTACAATAACCTATTTAGCATAATAAGTTTCTTCTACAAAAATGAACAAACAAACACGGTCACTATTTTTTTATTAATTCTTGTCAAAGCGTAGAATTTGTTTAACATTTTTGTAGTGGAAAATACCTTGGGAACGAGCTTAGCGCACACTTTCCTCATCGCTTTATCTTCAGCATCAGTGCGAAACAACCCAGTAGAAGACAGGTTCAGTCCATTGTCAACCATTTTGGTTCTAAATCAACGGTCAGAGTATAACAGTTTTCGAACATGATCCACAATATTATCAGTTCTGATGGTTTACGGCCACCCAGAGACTTTTTCGTCGGGAACCTTCTCTCGGCCCTCGGAACCTCCTCAAAACTTGTATGTAGGACACAGCAGAGTTCTTGTAAGTCTCATGAATCATTTTGTGAGTCTCCTAAAGAGTTTCTTTTAGTTTCGCCAAAAATTTTATAATTTTGTAACGTTGCTCGATCGTCGATTCCATTTTTTTCATGACACGGTCGGCGGGCGGAGGTTTACAATAACTGACCTCTTGCCACTTTACCGGTTGCAGAGGACTTAGACTAATTTTACAGCAAAGATGAACGTTCTTCTTACCTACTCCAAGTAATTTGATCCCCTTCCGATTGACATTAGCAGTGCGGAAAATTTAATCGTATTACCTTCGGAACGCATCCTGTATTTGTTAGGACGATATGATTCAGAAATGCGCATATTTTAAAGCAGATTATATTTTTACAGTTACGATTAACATACAATATAGGCGATAACACAATATTTTTTATTCCAGCCAACGATTTGTCAACTTGCATCCTGTAATTCGCTCGTGGTGATATTCACCTATCTGGTGGTGAAGCTTCAACAGAAGTTTGCGTCCTTGTGTGGAAATACGTCCTAAATTGTCTTTCAGACCAGATATCGAAACCCTTTTCCAGAACGGCATTCTTCAGGTGTTTCACTTGTTGTTTATTTTGCGTCATCTTTTGTCTTTTGCCAGTCGCATTCAAAAGAAAACAGTTGAATTATATCTCCAGCGTGTACTTGGAAAATTTTTCACCGTTTCCGAATATGTAAGTACAATTGGAAAAAATAATCTTTATGCATGGGAAATATTTGAACCTACTGGAATCAAGTGCCAATGCTTGTTTCCACACCTAGTAAAGCTATAGGCTTTTGCAGCTTATTATTTTTTAAATATCTTCATACCTTATAAATATCATTGTTTCAGTTAAAAAAAATTATTCGTTCAGTAATAAGGACAAATACTTTGATCTTACTTAAGATACTCCCACTTATTACTAGTGAGCAACGGGTTATAGTTTTTTGGATGACTACAACCTAGTAAATGGTCCCGTTTCAATTCCTTTGAATTTATCCTAACAACCTGACATTCATGATTTCAATACACCCCTCTCTTATTCAACTTACCCCAGTTTTCCCTTCATTCAAAGCAATTCTATCGTATTTCTATTCCATAATTGCTAGGCCCATATTCCTCCTTGTAAAACAGCTTATAGCACCCTCGGTATCATAAAAATGTTACCTTTCTCTCTTTCCTGTCCCCTTTTGATTTCTCACAATAACCCTCTCTCTTCCCACACTGTGGCTAGTACTTCGACGGTTGTTTTCTTATTAGCACACTTCACCTTTTCTATCCTTCTCCACACCTCCATTTCCGCCTTCAAAGCCTCTCATCTACGACCATCATTTCGCTTCAATGATAATACTTCCGCACCGTCTAAAATCACACTCCGCATACATTTTTAACGATCCTTTTCTTAACACCCTAGTTCAACGTCCTTGTCATCAATTTCCCCTTTTATAAAATATTTCCGAAGTTTCCAACTTCTTCGTGGTACATCCCTACGACTTGACAATTTTGGTCCAACGTAAACTGTTCTAACTGCTTCTAGTTTATGAACTCTTATTTAAATATATAACTTATCCCCGCACTCCTTAAAAAAACCCCGCTAAGCTTAATTTTTTTTGAAATAATTGTCATCCTGTACCGATCGCATTGAATTTGCATTGTACAAAATAAAGCTTGATCTTTTGCAAACATAACTGGTTTTTCCCTACTGACTTTCATTTCTATCTCTGGTTCACCCATCCAACCGGACTCATCATCCACCACTCGTGCCTTAGCATTCTGAGGCATGTACAGTTTACGGATTAGTCTCATTTCCCTTCAATGGCATCTTTTGTCCTTAGCTCCTTCCTGTCCAAAATTTATGAATTTCTTAGTTATAATTCATATTCTCTTTTTATTTCCTAGCATGCTTGTCTAATTTTTTTACAATATATTCTTCAACTCATTCCTTCTCGTTTGAATCTTGGATTGTTCCACAAATATTTCCCCCCACTATTCTTTAAATTTTCGCAACAATTTCCCTTCCATGCTACTTAAAATTGTTTCTACCTTCCTCTACAGTGCACCAATTTTTCTCTTCCTTTTTAAAGTTTTAGTGGGTCTAAATCTTCCTACATGCTTCCTCCGCCCTTCTACATTCGCGTCTAATTTTATTGCTCTAACTCTTTACATTTTCTTCCTTAATTCTCTGTGTTTACATCCTTCCACTCATTTTTCTCTTCTTAATTTTACAAAAGTTAATAGAGAAGCTAGCTATCATTACGGAGTGCTTAGACGAACCCCAATCTTAAATATTTTAATTGTCTTTGGTCCGAAACCTTTCCAAAAAATGTCTAAATTACTTTGCGAGGAACTAGCAGTTAATTTGCTATTGTGGATGACAATCGAATTGATAGCCAACTCTTCGTAGTAAAGGTTTCTAGGAAAAGCAATTAAAAATTCATTTTAAGTAGTTGTTAAACGCTGGTCTAATTTTGTGTCGTCAGGCATAAAGATGTCATGTAACATGCCATGTGTTTCTAGTTGTGTGAAAATGAATAGCGATACCTTTCCCACATATAGCTTCAGTAAATTTAGGAATAATATAATAATGGGCGTTGTATTACAAGGTATTTGTATATTTGTATCGGAAAAATACCTAACATTTAAATTTTTGTATGCTGAATGTGTCTCCAAATATGTGCTTTACTTAAAAATAGGTCAAATTACGAGCCTGATGATTCCCATAAATGGTATTATTCGTGATTTGTTTTGACCATTATTTGCCATGATGGAAACCTTCACCAGAGACAAAATTTCTTTTCTAAAAAATTATATAGTTATCAGGTTTACTTGAAAAAGCTTAATTCTTAAGTTGCTTATTAGTCATTATTAAGATATTGCACTTAAATTTTAGTTTATAAAATCATTTATGAAAAGTTATTCATAAACTTAAATATTCAATAAGCTCTGAAATCACTGAATAATTCATTTTGCAACTTTTGAACACACATAAAGGACGAACACAGGAGAGGTGGGGAAGGCGGAATCAGCAGATCACGAGAGAAAACCGTTTTCATAGACCGGGATTTGAGCTCCGGATCTTTCCACATGCCGGGCGGAGACTTTTAACCACTTGAGCTATCCAGGAAACATGATTTTCCCTGAAATCTGCGATGATTTATGCAACCAAGTGCCCTGATCCTTTGGACATGAGATGGCGTTAGGGAGCTGTTACACCACCAAAGGAGAAAAAGAAAACACAGAAGAAGAAAGGATAGTGTTACAGCAATCATACAACATCATAAAGGTTAAGAGCAGTGCGTTTCGTGGCACGCATAGCCAGAAAAAGAGACGAGCCACATTGGCCTAATACACATTCAAACACGATATCCCGTCAAACGGCGAACATACAATATGCATGGAAATAGATACAAGGAAAAGATTACGAGGACGCATAAAGGGAAAACACAGGCGAGGTAGGGGAGGCGGAGTAGAGCAGACCACCAGCGCGAAAATATTTTCTTGACCGGGGCTTGAACACCGGATCTTTCTACTTGCCGGGTGGATGCTCTAACCACTTCAGCTATCGAGGAAACAATTTACGCTGTTATCTGCGGCTATATTTAGGTAACAAAGGGTTCCGATTCTCTGGCTAAGAGATAGTATCAGTTTCATATGTAATATACATGCATATGTATATATATAAGTTATTTTAAATACTTATATATAATATATATTATCTCGCGTAAATTTTCCCAGACATAATTGATGCAAAATAAAAATAAATGGAAACATTTATTTCCGAGTGTAAAATGCTACAAGCAAGCTACAGGCAAGTTATCAACAGAGATAAAAACATTGCACAAATTCATTGCTTACACCTAAAAAATTTTTGCAATTTTATTTCCATATAAGGGAAGTAAATTAAAAATTCATTGCAATACCAAATATATATATGGTTTCTGTGTTCTCGGATAAATTCATATTTTCCTGTGAGCTAAACAAATATTTTTGGTGAATATTTAGAAAAATATCTCTCTCAAATAGAAAATCCCCTTAATACAGAATAGTTCAAATATGCATGCTACTTTATGGAAGATTGCTATTGTAATTTTGGCATTGGATGATAATAATATTAAACACCTTAAATATTCCTCATACTAATTTTTATCGAAAATATAGTTGATGCCTCTCTATTTTGAAGGGAATAAATTTACTTGTTTCTAGTTGATTAATAAATACATTTAATAACAAAAATAAATTCAACATATTAAGCTCATTAAATGACGGCATCAAACCTACTCAAGACGGAGGAATATCGAAATTTTAACATTAAGGTACATTGTTGGTCATAATGGCATGTCCCTTCTATTTCCACGACCTTTTCGCCAAAACCCATTTTAAATGCAGGAAAGCATATCGCTCCTCATTAGGAAATATCACACGATATGCATTGCTTTCATATGAATCATTGCCGCATGCTTCTAAGCGTTCACTTCGAGGTTACGTCAGAACTTTCCCTACTTCCTTCCCTCCAGAACACCATTCTTTCCATACTCCAGGCCCTTCCTCCAGCTTCTTTCCGGTTATCTTTCCAAATCCTCTATTTCCCACAACCCGGTCAGCCATTACTATTTAGTTATACTACTAAGTTAAACTACTCTTCAAAGAGCTGGAAACGTTTTTCTTACGACAGTTTATGTAATTATTTGATTCTCTGCCATGATATCACATGGTAAAAAATGGCTGAAATATGAATTACCAAGCATGCTAAGAAAATATGTACTCCCTCTCCCTGCCTCCAAACGGAAAAAAAGAGGCGCTACACGTTTCTGAAAAATTGGAATGTACTTCTCTAGCAATGATATAAGCATGGCATCTTGTCCTTTACCCGACGAACACACCATGATACAACAGTTGATACCGATAAGTTGATTTTCTTTCGTCCTCACATTTACGTACATTCCCTAAATTTTTCGAACAAAGCTTTGGTGGTTGTTTTCACCAAGTTCCTCTCACAGCTTTGTGCTTGGATTTCCAACGTGGTAAATGTTAATCGCCCACCTTATTACCCCTTCCCAAAAATATTAAAGGCATGAGAAATCTCCGGATTGAAGGCATGTAAACAAGTAAGGCTAATAGACATTTATTGCTTTGGCTTCTTAACACTTCTTCCGATGAAGTTTCAATTTAGAAATATTGTTCCCATAGCGTTTCATGTACATGTATATATTCGAAAAGTGAATTATTAGGGCAACAAATGTGCAAAGAATTTACTGGTGACCAAAGTTAATCTATTTTAAAATACCTTAGACGCATTCCTCGTCGAAGTTTGCGTCATTTAAGCTAATATATTTGTAATTGCTGATACAAAACATCATTTAATTCACTATAAAATCTGATACACATCGTTAATTATTTTTTTCTCGTTAATACTGTAATGCTAAATAGGTCTCTACTGTAAGCAATAGTGCGTCTCTTTGTAATTAGAAACGAGTTTTGAGAGAAGATACGGAATAACGTGTTGTTCAGGAGTTAATTATCTAACAAGGCAAGGAATAAACCATATTAAATTGATAGCATTTCAATTTATTAGGTATATTGATACATATAATAATAATAGTAATGTGTTTTATTTGTTCATATTTTTTAGAAATTTTTAAGGAAACCGAAAATTTTAAGAGGATGTAACCTATCCAGGGTTCAAAATTCCATTCTTAATATTTTTTAAATACTAAATTAAAAGGAATAAGTAATTATATATGTTTTATCGAATCATTATATCATCAAAATAACCAATAACATGACCATCGGAGGAGGACTTGTCTAAAAATGAATGAAGTATGATCATATGCAGTCTTTCGGCTTGAGACCATGAGCCAAAAACGGTAGGACGAATAACAAATGGATTTGAGAATAACATTATTTTATGTTCTCACCTATATTCGTTTGTAATCATGGAACATACTCATGTGTACGCTTCATAACTCATGAATTACATTTTTTTAAAATAAATCTACCTAAAATATGTAAGTAAAATGACCCAGAATAATGTGAGTCTCGAAATTAAGTCTTTTATACTGTATGTAGTAAAAAGTGACAAACTTCCGGAAAATATTGAAGAATATCGGAAATAAAAAATTCTTTAACATCGTACATACATTTTCTCGTGTTTTATGGTACATAAAATTGTTAACAAATGGTTAAAAACAAGTGATATTTCAAAATGGGGTTTTTATCTTCATCCCCAACGACCGTGTATTGCCGCATTTGAGGCGATTCACTGGGTCTAAATTCAATCTTTTTCCCTGACGGCAAGGTTAAAATTCGAATTTCCGTGCCAAGAACTCACTCAAAGTGCACGGTGATTTTTTTCTGAAAGTTTTACATTGAATTTCGAGATATTGTTGAGCATAGCCATGCCCCTCTCTCCAGTACCAGGTTTATAAAACCTCTAAAACGAGGAATAACTAATGCTGACTTTTTAGCATATAAAATTTAGCACTGGAAACGAAATCTTAAGAGTTCTCTTTACAAATACTTTTTATTTAATTATTATATCTTTTTCTGGCATGCTCCAGATGAAAATATTTCATTACCAGCGTGTTTGTTTCCTTATGGGTCGCCGTCAAAAGGAATATTCCCACAATATTTGGAACTAATTTCTTTCAGTGGATAAATCGTCAAAACTTGTTACTACTATCTCAATGTCGGCAAAATAAAATATCGAATCCGTATCTGTTTAACTGCAGCACTTATTTGAAATCCCTTTTAAAGGTATCATAAGGTATTTTAAAATGAAAAAATCATGCTTATAATGTGGAACAATTCCAATTTTAATGATCTAAAATAAATGGATACATGATTTCTACTGAAGTATTTTTATCATATAATGGCAACATAAATAGGTTTTTAATGATCACACTGAAATAATACTAAAAGAGATTTTAAACTTTAGCTATGAAAGTATATTGTGCATTTAAAAATTACCTCATTCCAATTTAACAGACCACTGATAATTTAAAATATTTAAGTAAAATATAAGAATAATTGTTCATCAAAACTACGACGCGTGAAATTCAAATATTAAGGTATTTGTATGCGTATATATATATATATATATATATATATATATATATATATATATATATACTACCTTGATCAAAAATTTCCCGGAATTTATTCAGAAAATTAAAAATACAAGTTTATTCATCTAAATCTATATTGTCCCCTTCAAAGTAATCCCCATCGACTGCAACATACTTATGCCAGCGCTTGATCCAATCCTCGAAACATTTTTTATATTCGGTTTTCGGTATGTCCATCAGTGCTTCCTGCGATTTTTCCATTACTTCCTCTCGGCTGCTAAAACGCGTTCCCCGTAATGGTTTTTTAACTCGATTGAACAGAAAGTAGTCACAGGGAGCCAAATCAGGTGAATTCGGTGGCTGTTGGATGGTATTTGTTGCATTTTTCGTCAAAAAATTACGAATAATGATAGCACTGTGCGACGGTGCGTTATCATGGTGCAAAATCCACGAGTTTTCTGCCCACATTTCTGGTCTCTTTCGGCGAATTGCTTCACGCAACCGTCTCATAACGCTCAAATAATACTCTTTGTTTACTGTCTGGCCTTCTGGCAAAAATTCATGATGCACTACACCGTTGTAATCCATGAAAACCGTCAGCATTGCCTTCTTTTTTGACTGAAAACGACGTGGTTTTTTTGGTCTCGGCTCATTTGGTGAACGCTATTCACTTGCCTGATGTCTGGATTGCGTGTCGTACTCATAAACCCACGTCTCGTCTCCAGTAATGATCCTTTTGATGAATGTGGGATCGGATTCAGCCTCGCAAATCATGTCTTTTGCGACGTCAACACGGTCTCTTTTTTGCATGAAATTGAGGTCTTTTGGCACCAACTTTGCTGCTACACGACGGAAACCCAAATCATTAACCACAATGTCTTGGGCGGATCCATAGGCAATGTTCAAGTCCTCCGCTATTTCTCTGATGGTTAATTTGCGGTTATTGACCAACATTTCTTTTACTTTATCAATTTTTTCACCGACTTTCGATGTCGATGGTCTGCCACTGCGTTCATCATCTTCGATTGACTCACGACCACTTCTGAACCGCTCGTGCCACTGGTAAACGACCGTTTTTTTTAGAGAATCGTTGCCGAAACACTTTTCCAACATTTCCAACGTCCGTGCGCCACTAAATCCGTTTTTTAGGCAAAATTTAATACAAGTTCGTTGTTGCAAATTTAAATCCATTTCTGAAATTGTAAAAAATCGCCAACACACACAGAGATAGATGTACTCTTGGCTACGTAACTTTTGCAAATGTCAAGTTATGACACTAAGATTTAAAGGGAATATCAACAACAGATGTACCAATTTAACAAAAAAAAACAGAACTCAAATCGGAACGATGGGAGCGCCACACGGTGGTTATTCCGGGAACTTTTTGATCAAGGTAGTATATATATATATATATATATATATATATATATATATACATATATATATCATCTCCATGCATACTTATGTAAAACACTACTGAATTTATTTCTTTTAAATGCATTTTATCAGAGTATTACTAAATTTAACATTTTAAAACATACAATTGTTTCTCCGAGAGAATATCAGAACTAAAGAAGTTTAAAACCTAAGTACTTCATTATATTCACTACTTTCAAAATACATTATTAAAATCACTTAACGAAATACTAAAGGAAACCCTATCTTTGTAATAGTTTAGCAAAAAAATTGGCAAATTTATTTTATTTATAATATACATGCTCATTAAGGCATTCAAATGACAAATTTGTATTGTTACTGCCAGCTCTACTAAATGGTTGGAAGGGAAATTCATATTTGATCACAAGCTTATAATATTTTTGTACTCGTTGGTGGCGGGGGTTGATTGAAAGAACAAATGATAAGTATATCCGGATAAAACATGTTGCAATAGTTCTCTTACATATTTAAAAATCAGTCACAACTGTGCGGACGAATTTAACTAGGAATACAAGGAAACGACTGGGAAATTTGGGAGCAATCAATATTATTCAGTCGTATACTTACACCATTAAAAGTGAGTTTAGTTAATATTTTCTTGCCACGCGAATTTTCCCGCAAAAGAGAAACGCTAATTATGTATATTGAAAACAATTTATTTCTCTTTCTATTATTATCTCCTATACACAGCTTGAATAAAGAGTACCTCAAAACGCTGTATGAACAGCTCCCTCTCAATAAATTAAATTAGTGGTCAAAACATATTTTTCAAGAGTTGTTAGCCCTAAAGCTACATACAAAAATGAAATTATTGTGTAAGTATAGGATGGTATATTAAAAAATTAATAAAACATTGTGGGAGGAAACGGACAAAAATATAAGTGAGTAATTTTAATGCAAGAATGAATTTTACTAACAGAGCTTAATATATGAAACAATAATAATAATAATAGAAATATATGATATTTTCCTTACCGTAAATACCTGTCGACTGGTGATGACTCTCTATCCCCTTTCTACGAGAAGAGGGTAGCTCTCGTCCCAAATCTTCCCCAATTTTTGGCGCCCTCGGAGGCCCTGGATCCGGATATTCAGTCAGCTGAGGCATTGTCGTCGATTGGGTGCCGAGGCCTTCCTCCATCTTCGAGGAAAACTCGGTTTCTTACTGTCGATATTGGGAGTATTGGCACAGACCCTGGATTCCGATGGTGTCTCGATCCAAAAAATTCTTCTTTGACGCCTCTTCACCTCCCGGCTGCATCTTTATCTCGCTTCTAGACCAAGTCACTACCAGACGGCTATCCTGCGTTCCCCTCTGGTGCTCCACAGGTGCCGGAGTTCGTGAAGACTACTCTCTGCAACCATATTTCAACTCAACCGTCTATCCTTCAGAGCTTTTATTGCTGGAAATCTTATTGCCCATCTTCGCAGTCAACTGAGGCTTGCTTTGGAAGGTGTATGGAACGGGATTTCTTGAGGACATGTAGCGGTCACGGTCAGGGGCCTTCACTGGGTGAAATTTGGTCACGGTCCGATATGACGGCCGCATCATCCAGCTGCTGACATCTTCCCTGGAGAGGGCTCTTAGCAACAGACCAACACCAACCTCAGTCGCCTGCGAGCTGTCGTTGAGTGAGGACACCGTTTTTAGTGAAGCAAGTTTTTTGTCCGCGTCGAAAAACAAAATGAATCTGAATTCAGAGCAACGTTATTCCGTGAAGTTTTGTGCGAAACTCGGGAAGACGGCGACTGAGACCCTCGATATGATCAAGTAGGCTTATGGGGACACTGCCTTAAGCCGTTCCACAGTATTTGAGTGGCTCAAGTTGTTTAAAGAGGGTAGGGAGCTCGTTGAAGACGACCATCGCTCCGGACGGCCGTCGACGGCAAGAACCGACACGAATTTGGACGGAGTGAGGACGCTGCTGAACAGGGACCGACGCTTAACCAGTGAAGAAATTGCAGACCAATTGGGTCTGTCTGCATCCAACGTCCAACGCATTATTTCACAGGATTTGGCCATGCGCAAGGTGTAAGCCAAGATGGTGCCGAAAATTCTGAGTGTCGACCAACAGGCAACGCGTGTGGGCATTTCCGAAGAAGTGTTAGCCGATTTCCACCGTGATGAAAATTGTTTGGACAATGTGATAACTGGTGATGAAACATGGGTTTTTCCATATGACCCCGAAACAAAAAGACAATCCGCGGAATGGCACACTTCCGCGTCCCCACGTCCAAAAAAGGCTCGCATGAGCAAATATAAAATCAAAACGATGTTGATTGTGTTTTTCGACCGACATGGAGTGGTTCACAAGGAGTTTGTCCCACCAGGGGAGACTGTGAATGCGAACTTTTACGTGCAGGTGCTCACCCGCCTCCGAGAACGCGTGAAAAGAGTCCGACCGGCCATCGCAAACTGCTGGGTGGTTCATCATGACAACTCGCCGTGCCATGGCGCGCCCGTCGTCAGACAGCTCCTGGCCAAATACGGCGTTGCCACGTGGCCGCACCCACCCTATTCTCCCGATCTGGCACCACCGTACTTCTTCTCCTTCCCCCTGATGAAAAGACAGCTCAAGGGACGACGTTTTGACTCGATAAAGGCCGTTCAATAGGCTTCGAGACTGTAGACTCGAAGAAAAGTTAAGTATCAATGTCGACCCTAACAATGTTTTATAAACATTACAGGTTTTTTTCGTTTTTGGAAAAGTATGAGTAACACTTTTCTTGCCCATCATCCCTGTCAATCCTATTGAATTTCTCGTATTTAGTTGCCCTTCTCACATATTTTTTCTCTTCCAAGTACTTCCACATATCTTTTCCTCGCTTCCCTTTATTCTTTCAAAAAAATATCAATCTGTTAACCTACCTACATTGGACTAATTTTCCTTCGCCGGAAGTTCCCCGTCTCCAATTTTCAATCCGAAGGCACATGTACCCGACTATTTTCCGTTCTGTCGCCAACTTAATGTTGACCCATTAGGGTAACCCATTCACACTCTTGAAAGACCAGCAGTAAATTGAGAAACTGTAGCGACAGAATGTATAGTATGATCATAAATTTCAAATCATTTTTGGCCATAATGCCATTGATTTGGTCTCCCTCTATCATTTTTTCATACCGCTGTTATTCTTGAAATCTCTTGTGTATTTATTTCTATTCTTTGATTATCAATTCCCTTATTAGTGGAATAATTTTATTAAGCACTAATACGTCTTAAGGATTGAATTTATGGTATATTATCTATGCTCAGTTTGTCTATAATCGACCGTCCAACTTTTTGATTAACCATTTCATTTAAGGCAATTGAATATCCTTTAGGTTGTTTGCTCCCACACTCCACAATCTTCTATGACTTTCCCTGTCCCTTTTAGATTGCGCTGTAGTACCAGCGTTGATCTAGAGTTAACCACAGTTTCTTATCGACCGTTGAAACTACGTTCTATCACTCAAACTTAATTAGGCGTTTTGTCGAAACCTGCAAAAATAAATGCCGTTCTAAAGTTAACCTAACGAATTCTTGTATTCCGAAGTCAAAAAACGTGACGAGGCAGACTGAGGGTCTTTCACCTTGGCAAATCAGAGTTGGATCAGCAAATATGGTTAAGAAGGCCACCAATTTTGGTGCATCTTTCCCAGGAACAATGATTTTAAATGAAATTTTTAAGAAAGAATTACAATTTTATTAGGCCTTCCTGATTCTCTTCACTTAGTTTTATTTTTCTCAATGGTTTACATATAATGATTTATGGTTTTTAAATATAAACTTGTAAATCTTGAACTCCTTTGTAAAGGTTTGTGAAGGGAGAAAAAGAGGAGAGGAGTGTAGGAAAGTTCAGGGTATTCGCTCCCTATTGTATTTACTTCTGTTTTAAGTATTTGCTCTTCCATTAACACTTCGTGATAAAGGAATATGTTAACTCACGGAAGTGCTGTTCAAGATTAGAAGGTAAGATTATATATATATATATATATATATATATATATATATATATATATATATACATATATATAATATATATAATATATATATATATAAAGACATGCAATATATTTTGATTGACTATGACGAAATAATAACGACTGTGATTTAGGGAGGAAGTTAAGACAGAAGATAAAGACAATGGCTAAATTAATAAATGTTGGCTAGTTAAATTAGCGAAAGAATGTACGTAATATTGAAGAGCAATTTGCTGTAGTTTGGATCGAAAATGTTCCTCAAATGGTAGAAAAATAAAATAATTAATTTATTGCATTCAGTTTTCAGAATAACTAACAAAACAGGTGAACGGTTTCCGACAGTCTTTTTGCAAAATACTAATCATGTTGAAATGGTTGAATCAGAAATTTGTTATTTTATTGCTTTTTTCCTAAATTTTCAGAAAATCATTCCTTATCCCATGTAGTCAAAGAAAAAAGTTGCGGATGTGTGGACCTCTTTCAACATATATGACATTTGATTCGCTGTCTGACATTTTAATACTGTCAGCAATTGACGGTTCTTGCCTGAATTAACTGGTTTATCAGTAAACATCTCTATTATAATGGCCGTCGTACCCAAGGACCATGATATTGCTTATTAATATTCTCTGAATTTCATTTGTACCAGGTTGTTTACTCTTTTATTTTACCATGGAAATTCATATATTGGATGGAAAAATCATCATAAGGAAGTACATTTATTTAATAATAATATATTAGAATTGACTCAAGGCAGTATGATGACACTTCTTCCGACCGGTACTACTATGGTGCCGAATGAAGGCATAATAGTCTGTGGCATTAAATCTTCGCTACTGTATAGTCGACATGATTTATCCAAAAAGCGGCAGAATGATTTTTTTGCCAACGCTGGAGTGGGGCGATTCAAGTTATATATCCTTATTCATTTATCCTGAACTTTTCAATCTCGTCTTAGGTCTCATGACTGAATGATCTGAATGACTGAATAGCGATACCTTTCCCAAATAATGCTTCAGTAAATTTAGAAATAATATAATAATGGGCGTTGTATTACAAGGTACTTGTATATTTTTATCGGAAAAATACCTAACATTTAAATTTTTGTATGCTGAATGTGTCTCCAAATATGTGCCTTACTTAAAAATAGGTCAAATTACGAGCATGATGATTCCCATAAATGGTATTATTCGTGATTTGTTTTGATCATTATTTGCCATGATGGAAACTTTCACCAGAGACAAAATTTCTTTTGTAAAAAATTATATAGTTATCAGGTTTACTTGAAAAAGATTAATTCTTAAGTTGCTTATTAGCCATTATTAAGATATTGCACTCAAATTTTAAAGTTTATAAAATCATTTATGAAAAGTTATTCATAAACTTAAATATCCAATAAGCTCTGAAATCACTAAAATATTCATTTGCCAACTTTTATAATTTATTAACATTAATGGTCGCACTGATTGAATTTAAAGAAGAGGTGTTGCACAACTCAGTAAAGATAATGATTTCTGTTTTAATCATGCTGAATTTTTAAAAATATTGTTTCTCTAGTTGTGCGTGATACGCATATCATCTATATTTCCCATAATCTGAGCTGTATACATTTCCTTAAACTGTCTTACAGCCTTACACTAAATTGTTACCAATTCTAAACCGCCGATTTTTTTATAAGATGATTTTTTTATGTCTGCAAAAAAGAAACCCTTATCCGGGTACATTGTATTTATGTTATCCGAGTACTTTGGGTAAATAAAATTTCAAAATTACCGTTCTATCGGTAGTGGTCTATCGGTAGTGGTAGTGTTCTACCGGTACTGGTCTAACGGTAGTGAGCTAAAATACTTGGTATCTACGAAGCTACAAATTTATCATCCATTTCATTTAAAAATAATTGCTAAAAATAAAAAACGATTGTTGAAATTTTAAAAGAACATTGAGTTTTAATATTTAATTTGCAAAAGACATTTTTATTTTCAAATTTGACTTTCTTTCAAACAATTCATATTGCCCTTATGATTCTTACAGCAACCCCAAAAAGGTACATCTTTTTCAAGCATTAATTTTGCGGACAAAAAAACCATAGGAGAGGTGAAAAATGGAAGAAAATCACAAATCAAACATGATGGACTATTTAAATGGGTATATTAAATTGAATAGGTTTATTTAACTATTATATCTGAAAGTGTCTCATCATTGCAAAATAATGACTCCAAATTTTTTTAATTTATTATAATTACAATTACTGAGAGTCTTGGTGTAAAACCTACTTCCATTGAGTTTCCAGAAAATGTTCCATTTTATTAAGGCAAATCTCTGCACAGAGATAAAAGAGTAATTGAGATTCACATATTTGTGTTCAAATATTCTTTTACAAAACCAAAACGTCCAATGAAAAAATTGTGGAAAAAATTTTGCTGGCGCTCTGAGGCTCTGGAACTAAAAATTTCAATTTTTGTGTTCCACAAAATCTCATTAAAATAAGTAACCAATTAAACGCTGTAATTACGAAAACACATTTTTTAGTCATTGTGGTTCGTTTATTAACATTTCATTGGTTTTAGGCCTGTAACTGTTTAAATACATTGGAAATAATTATTTTTTTCTAATCTATTTATGCTTTGTAATGAGAATTCCTGGAATCTGCTGAACATCGGCTAAATCAACTTGCCCGATACCACAGTGTGGGGACACATAGCGCACTCCCTGAAAGATGTCCTGAATTCTGATGTCAGATACTGTCTGATCCTCTGTGAAGGTTTAGCACCATTTTATAATTTTTGGTTATCAATCAATGAAAACCTGGCACAAACTATCAGCCTGCAAAAACCGTCAATTACATAGAAAAGATGTTAAATTTTTAATTACTTTTTCCCCATTACCACCAGTAATAGGAACATAGTTTTAACTCTCCGCGCCGCCTAAGTATATCTACATTAACATCTTCCTCAACTCTCAATTTTTGTAGCTACTTTTTGACAATTATGAGACTAAGACAAGTGCATTGAATTGTAATACTCCTAATTTTATCTATCAGAATCAAAACATCGAAGATTTTTGCTATGTCCCTTAAACATGTTCTTGGTCATCTGCCAGAATTACAGTATTATAAAGAAAAACAGTAAAGGGCAAACTTAAAATATTAGGAAATAGGCAAACTCTTAGAGCAGGTGGTAAACCTAAATTGATAATATATCAACATCAATCATCCTAAATCATATTAGAAACACCAAGAGCAGGCATTTATATAAACGGGAGGGAGTAAAAAGGGCATCGAGATATGAAGTAGGAAACGTGGCTTCCTAGGAGTCAAAATTTCACAGATCAAACAAATGAAATCCTAATGATATCAAAATAAGGATATTCAACCTCATACGAGAAAAATTACTGCCTAATCACGAGAAACGTGCCCCCTAAAGGTCGCATAGACCTAATAGAACACTTTGCACAGGTCAACCGATTGGCCTCGAGATAAAAGGTTTTGAAGAATTACGGAGCGTCAATTATCCCAGAAGAGGGGAATTATATGAATGAAAATGAAAACCCTTACTCTCCTGATAATCAATTGGATGGGCATTCTCTATCACAGGGAACTTACGCAACTGCGGCTCCGAAGAGCAGCAGTCCAGTGGTAGCCAATAAGTACTTATACGAGGGTCATCCGGAAAGTAGTACCCGTTCGTGAAATAAAGACACAAAAGTAAATATTAACAAACATAAAAAATTTTATTTGAAAGAGGATACTTTAAACTACTTCTCAACATAATCTCCAAGCAAATTAAGGCATTTGTCATAACGTGTGACAAGTTTCTGTATTCCTGCTGCATAGTCCTTCGCCGCCAGCTCATTGAGATACGCGAGGGACCCATCTTGCACAAATTTTTGCATAATGCAGATGGTGTTTAACAATTTCATGAACAATTGTTCGAGAAACATTGGGAAAATGCTCACAGATGTCATCAATTGTGACGCGCCGATCGTTCCTCACGAATTCGTCAACTGAGCTCACCAGTTGGTCTGTAATGACAGACGGTCTCCCCGAACGCTCATCGTCGTGTGTGTTCCCCCTCCCCATGTTGAAGTTGCGACACCACCGCCGAACAGACGACTCGTCCATTACATTGTCTCCATACACCTCCTTTAATTGGCGATGAATATCACATGGGCGAACGTTTCTTGCATTGAGGAATTTAATCACTGCCCTCACTTCACAACTGGCGGCGTTCTCAATTTTTTCAAACATTGTAAACAATCACAGAAACAACACAGGCAATGCTAGCGTCACGCAACTTGGCTCAGAGAAGGCAGACAAGCCACTGAAGCTATCTGACCTCGTCCAGCGGCTACTCGCGTCGTCAGCACTTCATGCGGCATGAACGGGTACTACTTTCCGGATGACCCTCGTATATGTAGTATTCCGTCGTCTTAGGTTGAATAAGGCATTTAATTCCATTCTGATAAATAGCTACAATGAAACATGTATTCATTGAAATGCATAACATACGAATATAATTCGTAGCAATGGCTCTATAATGATTATTTCATCTTAATTAGATTTAAGTGCATTGCGAGTAAAAAGCAAAATTTTGCCTTGGTTAAGTCTACTAGTCCTTGCAGATCCATGATGAAAAAATCAATGATGACTTTTGGAGTCTTCGTTTGATGAGTCACTTTTTTTTCTAATGTGTGCAGTTTTGTTAAAGTTATTTTAAATCCTTAAGCCGCCATATGCGAATTTTCTTTATTTTTAGCAATTTTTTCCAATTTCTTGTTTTGATAAGAAAATACATATAAATTAGAGTTTTCCATTGTCTCAAAGTAATTCTATTTATTTATTTTTATTAATTCTCCACTAAGTTCATTTCTTGTAAAATGTACATGGCCGTATTTTTCCATAAAAGTAGACACAAGTATTTCAGGAAAATGTTGAGCTGGCGACATTTTTGGAATATACTATATTTTTTCATAGCCATGTCTAAGGAATTGCTCCTTTGGGCTAAGGATTAGGATGATATGGTATTTTTTTAATCAGCTGAAGACCATTACAGTAAAAATAGAAAATGTTCGTTCATGCTTACAGCTCAGGAAAAAATTCATAGGGAGAAATTAAAGTTGAACAATGCTGGTTTTCCAATGATGGTTTTCCAGGTTTCAATCTGTTACCTAATGATTTTAAGCTCAAGACCCCGAGAATTAAAATATCTCCCCTTGGTTTTTTCATACGGGTTCGTCGCTATTTTTGAGAAAAGGTTAAAACTCGCATTGATTAAATACTTAAAATTCTTTCATTAAAAAAACTTAGTATATCTTTCGGAATGAAATACTACCTTGATCAAAAAGTTCCCGGAATAACCACCGTGTGGCGCTCCCATCGTTCCGATTTGAGTTCTGTTTTTTTGTTAAATTGGTACATCTGTTGTTGATATTCCCTTTAAATCTTAGTGTCATAACTTGACATTTGCAAAAGTTACGGTCGGTTTTCGGTATGTCCATCAGTGCTTCCTGCGATTTTTCCATTACTTCCTCTCGGCTGCTAAAACGCGTTCCCCGTAATGGTTTTTTAACTCGATTGAACAGAAAGAAGTCACAGGGAGCCAAATCAGGTGAATTCGGTGGCTGTTGGATGGTATTTGTTGCATTTTTCGTCAAAAAATTACGAATAATGATAGCACTGTGCGACGGTGCGTTATCATGGTGCAAAATCCACGAGTTTTCTGCCCACATTTCTGGTCTCTTTCGGCGAATTGCTTCACGCAACCGTCTCATAACGCTCAAATAATACTCTTTGTTTACTGTCTGGCCTTCTGGCAAAAATTCATGATGCACTACACCGTTGTAATCCATGAAAACCGTCAGCATTGCCTTCTTTTTTGACTGAAAACGACGTGGTTTTTTTGGTCTCGGCTCATTTGGTGAACGCTATTCACTTGCCTGATGTCTGGATTGCGTGTCGTACTCATAAACCCACGTCTCGTCTCCAGTAATGATCCTTTTGATGAATGTGGGATCGGATTCAGCCTCGCAAATCATGTCTTTTGCGACGTCAACACGGTCTCTTTTTTGCATGAAATTGAGGTCTTTAGGCACCAACTTTGCTGCTACACGACGGAAACCCAAATCATTAACCACAATGTCTTGGGCGGATCCATAGGCAATGTTCAAGTCCTCCGCTATTTCTCTGATGGTTAATTTGCGGTTATTGACCAACATTTCTTTTACTTTATCAATTTTTTCACCGACTTTCGATGTCGATGGTCTGCCACTGCGTTCATCATCTTCGATTGACTCACGACCACTTCTGAACCGCTCGTGCCACTGGTAAACGACCGTTTTTTTTTAGAGAATCGTTGCCGAAACACTTTTCCAACATTTCCAACGTCCGTGCGCCACTAAATCCGTTTTTTACGCAAAATTTAATACAAGTTCGTTGTTGCAAATTTAAATCCATTTCTGAAATTGTAAAAAATCGCCAACACACACAGAGATAGATGTACTCTTGGCTACGTAACTTTTGCAAATGTCAAGTTATGACACTAAGATTTAAAGGGAATATCAACAACAGATGTACCAATTTAACAAAAAAAAACAGAACTCAAATCGGAACGATGGGAGCGCCACACGGTGGTTATTCCGGGAACTTTTTGATCAAGGTAGTATCAATAATTTTCTCCATTAAAAGGATTTAAATATTGAAAAGGTTTGAAAGAATCTAAACCTACCCGCGTTGAGGAATGCTTAAAATATGTTAATATTAGAATTGGCAACACGCAACGGGTCGCGGAATTCATAAATGCGCAATATTTTCCAGAAATAATATTTATGCGGAAACGATTAGCACGCAGTGAATTAAATTTAAAACAATATTTTTCTCTTTCACATAATGCTCTGTCAACGACTGTTCCTGTAATTCAGTTATTTTAGTTCTATTCACTCTACTGTTGGCGAGGGTGCGATAGACGTTTTCGTTCGTTTGGAGAAAAAAGTGCTAAACCTTCTATAGCAGTGCTGTCTTATGCAGTGTCAAGAAAGGCATTCATCCGGTTTGTTCATTTGGTATAAATATCGTGCAATCCCTGTTTAAAACAAGAAATTCCTTTTGGTATCTTGAACTATCGGAAAGAAATCCATTAAAAACCGTTACAAGAAATTAAAGGTAATTTTACTCCTGCGTATCGTACATTTGATTTTTTTTAGTTTTGGCTCCAGAAATATTGTTCTTTGAAAAATATTTTGCTCGCAGTTGCTATAAAATAGTTCAAATAATATGGAATTAAATGTATATGCATTACTTATACTTTAGAGAATAGTTCAATAGTCGTTGCTTTTAACATGTATATAAGTTCTATTCCAGTCTAATATTACATTTTTCAATTCATACTTCCTTTCACACTTTCAATTATATAATGATATTAACGTATGTATAACTCCCACTTGTCTAATTGCCCATATTTTTCCCCTGGGGGGTTTTAAGTCGTACCGGCTAGAAATTCATTCAAAATATTTAGCGATGACCGTGTTTGAAATCATACACCGGAAGTTAAAGGAGCAATATTTTCCTAATTCAACACGTTTGTTTACATTGGGCGAACCTGGAATCCACTCCACGTGGCGTGATTCTATTCGCTGGCGGTGACGTAGACGGATTTGCGCGAGTGCATGCGCGAAGCCGCGTCCTGTGGAGTCAGTCGTCGTCGGCAGCTCCGTCAAGAGAGTCGTGAAGTAACGATCTAGCACACTCTGTTACCTCACATCACTGATTTCAGAAGCAAGAGCAGGAGAACTTCTGGCGGGTTTTTCGTTTGAGTTCGTTGGCATTTCCAAGTAAATGTGAGTAATATCAATTATAACCCTTAATTTTATGGAAATCATATTTTTGCTGGCGTTTAATGTAAAAGCATTTTCCCTTTATAAATGATTTAACGGCTCTTTTCTCTATGTAATTTAACAGTATTCCTTATATCTCGAGTAATTCATAATTCAAATAAGATATTCAGATAAGATATCAAATAATCCGCACCCCACGAGCAGAATAAAAAACGCTCTTTAGTTTTTTCGCAATGAGAACATGCGGCAAGTTTATATCGATGATGAAAATATGAAACAAGAATAAATGCATATTTTTCATTCATTTGTTTAGTATGAACAAAAGAATTATTTTTAATAATTTGTTAAAATAGAGGTCATTAGTCAATTTTTTGAGGTATTGTTAATATGTAGCGTTCAAATGTTAGTTTATATTATTTAGTAAAGTAGAGGACGCCAGCTACTTGAGTATCAGGCTGTATTTTCACAATCACTGATGCTTCATTTTTTAATCTATAATATTCGGTCCTTGGGAATAGTCTCTGTATCCATACTCTTTCAGCATTTACAATGGTCTGCATGTTTCAGATGCCCTTTCTTATCATTTCCTATAGTATATTCATAGTAAGATTATACAAATAAAAGAGTCAGTAGCACTCATTCTTATGGTAAAGATGTAATCATTAATAATTTGATGGGGAAAAATATACAGGTGTAGGTACGAAGGAAATAGCACGTAATATAGATAGACCTGGAAACGATTGTTTTTTACCACAAGCAACAGAAAACAGAACCAGCAAAACGCGCATATTTAACAAACAGAAGGCGAACAAAACATGACATCTTCACACTTTTCTTGATGCGTTATTTCGAGAATTTCCAGAACTTCCATGTTTACATGCCCCTCAGGTGCCCTTGAGTAATTTAATAACTTCCTTCTATTATCTCGCATCTTGAGAGCAAAATGTTGTTCTTTCAATAAATAATTGGCCAGCCAGCTCTTCAAAATATAGTGAAACAACTGAAATATCACAGTTATAACTTCGACCTATTAAACTCACTCTGTCATGTCCTCTTTTTGGTTATAACTTAAACAAAGTGGAGTCTTATTTCATATTGCGGACATAAATTTCACTGTAATTTTGTTTATCCTTTCCGCTTGCAAAATAGTTTCTCTCTAGCAATGAAGTCGCCACTGAGAATTCCTGTGCTTTTAAGTACATGTTGACCTCTGAATGCTTTTGATTCCTTCATATACTTTTAAAACTTGCATTTAGTTATTTGGTTGTCATCGTTTCCTTCCTTTTGTTCGATTATGTATTAAGAGTAGTATTCGGAAATTCTGGTTTTAAATATTTGAGGTGAAGGAAGTAATTAGGCAAATTATTTGAAGACAGTGTTTCAGAGTTTTCTTACCATTAATCTATCACTAAAATAAGATTAATGACGCAAATTTAATGCGGCTATATATATTGGTGCAATCTCGGTCGCGTCAGATACCCTTTCCTTTCATTCGATATCAGAAAACTACATCTTTTAAATAGCTAAAGCCATAAATGTGAGATTGAAACGGCTGTGAAACGATTGTTAAAATATTTCACTTATAAATCACTAGGTACAGCTTCGAAAGAGTGAAAATTTCAAGTCTCTGGAAATAATTCTAATTCGCCCTAATACTTCTTTCACAAATACCTATAATGAATTATATATCAAACAATTGCAATTGTGACGATGTACATTCTTATGATTAATAAAAACTCACATTAAATACGCATGCGTATAAAATCATTTCATGACCGCCTCATTGGTTGTAACACAGTGACTCTTTTATGCATTTAGTATTAAAACTTTAATTTTTTCTTTCTTTAACATTGTAGCGTTTTATTGCACCTTGTTTCTGTTTACCATGACTCTTTATCATGCAAATCGAAAGTTTACGTAAAAATAAAATTGTAAGGAGTTATCTCAAAGTCTGAAATTTTGGGTCTTTTAAAAGAACAGGATGTTGTGACGAAATACCGTACATACAATGTCACAGGCATTCGTAGTCGTGCGCGAGGCGCCACAGTCCACGAGGTTAAAGCCAACTTTAAACACTTATGGTGTTTTCACTTTGACAAATTCCAAAGAAACTGCGGGAGATGCCGAAACAGTAACTTTTAACGGAGTCATCCGCTAAAAGTTACGTTTGCGGCATCTCCCGCAGTTTCTTTGGAATTTGTTAAGAAGTTATTTTTGTGAAAAAACCTAATCTGACGGTTTTAAGTACGTCCTCAAAAATTGGTTTAGTTTCACATGTTTATTGCGAGGGCGCACTGGATTGAAGACGAATGACTTTACCAGCACCATGGCATGCAATGTTACTTAAGGTCTTAGAATAATTATTTCTTTGCGCTTATCTGTTATGCCTTTTATGTTTATGATAGAACAATAAACAAAAACGTACACAAATATGTTATTACATATATTAACAGTAAAAGTTGATTCCGCTGGAAAATTTACTTAAGTATAGGGAAATGAGGTTGAACTCAGGGTATAAAGACCTACTCACATTATCCTTAAGCTAAAATGACACAGATGTAAGAGCTCTGGTATTTGACGACTAGCATGACGATGTAACCATCAGAAGTAATGAAATAATATTCTCTTATCAGAGAATTCCTTTTGACTCATTCTCACACATGGAGCACATGGCGTTAGTAGCATTGCCTTAACTGTCCATGCGGCATAGGTTAAGAAGACTTACGCAAGACTGTAACTCTCTCGAGGGAGTGACTGGAGGGGAGACTATTGCTTAGTGACTTTATTTTGCTTACCATGAAAATCTGTTTCGCATCGTTATTCCGTCTACCCAAATGAACAACATATCGCGGTCATGGTGATAATTTGTACCTTTCCCTTCCAAAGTAGCTTTTCAATTCTACACAATTCCTTTTCCCTTCATTCCAAACAATATCTATCCTATCCCATTGTTCATGAGCCTGGTAATGAAAGGTGTTTTGAAAATAGCACCTTTCACATATAGCAATAGATATATTTGTGTAATAGTTTGATATCTTCCAGCGGAAGGTAAAGGCACAATATTTATTTATTTGAACCTTTTTATTTCCAACTGGCATTTATGAAATCCACTCCACTTGGCTTAACACTCTTGTCACCAGTGAGGGCTTTCGAGAAGCGTGAGAAGACACGTTCTTAGCAGTCTTTCAAAAGTCACAGTTCTATCCTCAACTATTTTGAACTTTATTCATTGCCAACCATTCATGTTCTGTTATCATCACGTCTCCAAGTTCGAGAGTAAGTGTTGCATATAATCTCTTGGCGGTTTTTTTCATTTGAGTAGGTCGCTGATTCCTAAAAATTTTGAATAAACGCCTTTTTTATTCTGTTAATTAAGTTAAAATATCTCGTTGATCTTGAGTGTGTGTATGCGCAGTGAAATTTTTGTTTTCATTCATCTCTACTGTGTTTAACATAATATTTCATTCTCCTTTTAACATTTCCACTTCGGCCAAAATTGAAAAAAATAATTTAATGTTAAATGGCCGATAGTGACAATGTGTGTATGGCCTATTGACACCATTTTATTATTTAACTTTTATTGAATGGGCGACCTTCATATATGTTGGATGATGTCACCCACACTATAACATCCAATGGTAATAGTAGTCTGCCTCTAAGCAAAGAAATTCCTCATAGATTGGCTGATTAACATGTCAGCTTCATGTTTTAACTGCATTACGTGATAGATTCTCATGTATTTATGCACGTCGGATAATTTCTTTATTTTAAGTAAATGGCATATTTAAAAAATTTGATTCTTTCACACATGCTCCTTTGCTATATTTTGATATATAAATAATAATTGTAGAATTGTGTACGTTAATTCCAAAAATAACGATACCTATGCTCTCGTAGTGAAATTTTTTTGGCACAATGTTTTGCATAAGAGACATTTTTGATGATACTATGATGTTAAGCAGTAGAAATAATCTCTAAACATTACTTAAAGTCTTTAATTTTTTGTTTGCCTCGTATATCGTATTTCATAGATAATCTGATTTAAAATATTCCTCAAATCCATTGATTAGAAAAATATTTGCTTTGGCAACTGTTTTACAGAATAGTTAATTTGGAAAACTCTCCGAAGGTATTCCGTTCTTATGGTTTGCAAATTAATTCTATATTAACATTATATACGAAGTGACTAACCGAAATTGATGCTTAACTTAATTTAGTGGAAAATGATCAGTATAGTATATATTTATATTGACTGCTTTACTAATTATTTAATATTTTGATGGTGTGATGGGTCCCTGTGTCAGTCAACACGGAAAATTAACGCAACACGACTTGGCTATTGAATATTGATGTGTGCCTTTATACCGCTTTGGTGAATCAGACTTTTGGTAAAAATTTTAAAATTTCCATTAACACGTTGTGAGAGAATTTAGCCTTAGTGTAGGCCGGTTAGCCATTTGCCACCGAGGATATAGGGATATACTTATATTTCAACAAAGGGCCATTATTTTGAACAGGAGGATAATGGTATGACTTCTACTCCCTTCAGTCACCATTCGCTGCCACAAAGAAGTAAGACTTTTGTCAGAAGGAACACGCATTTGAAGTCCCATCAAAATGGAGAATCGTCTTTCCCTTTAACCAACCATCAGAATGGTCATGGGAGAATGGACCCTTAGTGTCCGAATATTAGCTATTTGCAACCAAGTATATCGGGCTCAACTAGTAATCCGAGAGTTCGCCATTCTTTTTCACCGTAGGATACGTTATGACAGATTTGACCTCAAGTCACCATTCCCTCTCACAAGAAAGGACTTTTTTCAGAAGGAACACGCACTTGAATTCCCAGCAAAATGGAAAACCCTAATTGCCTTTAGCCGAACATTCGTGCGAGTAATAACCATGAACTTTCGCGGGAAAATTAAACATTCGGTGCAGTACCAAGGAGGTTGTTAGTGATTCAATGAGTACATAATGATGCAATTCCAAAATAATGCAAAAACATGATTGTGAGTCTTGATTATCTTTGATTTCTTAATATATGGAGATCACTTTTTTGTTCTTAATAAGTATCAGTTAAAGTGTTGAAAATTTCCTTTTTTCTAAAATGAATACCAAATTTGAAAATTGGCGTTCCAAATATTTCATTGTAATATCTTAGAATATTCAAATGTTGGGCCGGCGGCATGTAAATATTAAACTTTTTAGGTTCATGTCGTTTTCCCGAATCAGATACAGTTAGAAAAATAAAGTTAGTCACATGTATATTAAATACAAATTTATTCATATAGATAAATGATAAATAATGAATGATTAATTGAAACCTAAATTCCAAGCTGATCAGTGTTACGTGGGAACTGACGTATTCGCAAAATACATTTCTATAACAACAATTTTCAGGAATCCCTCCATCTTATTAAATGATGATTCACAGAACCATGTCATGTTAAGAAGGGCTGCAAATTTTAATTCCAGTCATGTGCTGTAACTTAAACTTATTTTTTCTTGAAAAAAATTCAGTGTGACCAAAATTACAGGTTGTAAATAATTTCATGCAATAGTTTTCTAGAAATATTTGAAATTAGTTTTTAACGAAATACGAGATAGTATCGTACGAGCCCATCTTATATGGATGTAACGCAATCAACTTATGATTTTTAAATACCAGTTTACTATTCGCGATTCGAGGCGGTTTTAGTGAATATCCTTTGTCACTATTTTCAATGATATTTCACCATATTCAATAATTATCTTCTTCTACCTTGGTCAGTTATTTTCTGGAGTCTTGTACACTAGTAAATAATCGTAACTACGAAATGTTACCATCAAATTAAGTTTTGGCGGGAATTTGATTTTTATGAGAACAGCATGTCATTGTGAAATTTTCTGGTTGACTTGCTTACCTTTGTATTTTAACTTCCTAGTTAGGTTCCTTGAGCTAATATCAAAAGGCCTACGTAATGTGCCTAAAGCCTGACTACATTGCAAAGGGATATACTAAAAACTTTTAGTTTGTATCAAATATCTCGCTTGTTGCCTGTTTAAAATATCATATTTTTACCTTTGTTAATTTAGAAACAATTCAGCGACCAACCAGCAAACTCCATCACCTCACTTCATCAAGTTCAACGAAAAATTTGAGAAGAGCTCCTGATTAATTCGGGTTCCTCGCGCATTCAGGAAAAAATGTAAGGAAAATATTTCATTGTTCTATTACTTCGATAGAAATCAGTAATTATATTTAAATTAAATTTTAAAATATTCTATCATTTTCAAGTTGATGAAAGCCTTTCAAGATGAATATATTTTAATTATTAATCTACACGGATAAAAGGATTCATGAATTAAATGAAAATAAACTTTTCTACCATTGTACAAATACGATCAGAATAAAAAACGGCGGTTTGATTTGTTTTTCTTGTTTTACGATTAAGCCTTTGAAAAATAGTTACCAATTTATTTTTACATACATTTTGTACAATCAAATTTGAGGAAAAGTGTTCGTGCAGATTGAAAATTCAGCTGAGTAAAAATAATATGTTAACGCTACTACTTCTAATATCTCTACAAATAGCATTATGAATCGACCCATTCTCACTTGCCTGGAATTCTCCCCTGCAGCACAAAATTCACCCCACTGCAAATGAAATTGTTCCTTTTATTTCTGTCCTGCCTACTTTGGATTTCTTCTGACAATATTTTCTACGCCAACACCATGGCTAGTACTTACACGATTGTTTTTTTTCTAGCCCACTTCACCTTTTCCATCCTTTTCCACGCCCACATTACTAAGCCTCTAATCCATGCCAATTATCAAATGTCAAAGACCATGTTTCCGCATGGTACAAACATCGCACTCCGCATTTTTTTTTAACGAACACTTTACAAACACCCTTATTCAACATCCCTGATGTTTATTCCCTTGTTAAGGAATCTTTGCCTTTGAATTTCTTCGGCTTTCCTACCTACTACATTCTCGTTCTGAACGTAAACTGTTCCACTATCTTACGAACTCCTACTCAAATATTTAACTTATCCTTCCTTTTTCTAAACCACCGATTAACCTAATTTCCTTCACAATTACTCTCATCCCATACTTCTTTCACTGTCTTCCCCATGCATTCATCAATGCTGTCAATCCCTTGGCTGACCGACAAAATAAAGCTTAATCATTCGCAAACCTACCTGGTTTAATAAATGTGTTACCGACTTTTAGTCATAACACCGGTTTTTACTATGCTTCTTTTGCACTTGGCCCACGTTTATGTAAAACATATGGGTGAAAATGGATACCTTTGCTTTATTCCTCTTTCTAACACAGCCCATAGGGGCTCTCCGATCCGCCACACCCACCTAAGCAGTCTGAAAATAGGTATGTACAGGTTGCAGAGTAATCTCCTTTTCCTCAATGTTATTCCTATTAATTATATGTATTAATTATATCAAGGGTCAACTAAAAGAGTGAAGATTTATTGCCGTATATGTTTTTCTGTGTTATTTTTACTTTACAAATTTTACTACGGGTGAAACCAGCAACATGGGCAAAATATTAATGGATTTTAATTGATATATTTTTTAGGTTTACCTAAAGAGACGAAAGCCGCACATTTTCTCAAAACTTTGAAGTTACTAACCTTACAAAAGTGTAAATTTAGTGCATTTAAATTTTCGCTTATAAAATTAAGTAGAGAAATTAATGCATAGACTAAATAATTAAGTATTAAAAAGAATTCAATTACATTAAAAAATTTCCTCATATTCAATTGCATTTCACTATCCTGGTTTTCAATCTGCCTATTAAGCTTATCATAGTGTTGAAGATTAAAGGGAATTTATTGGCCAAAAATCACAAACCGTTAGAAATATCGTCCACTCTAAACGGAAATGATTTCCGATTCACATGGATGAATTCAAATTAAAGGTTTACAGTGCTCGGCCACAAAATCAGTATCCAATTGCTGTTTCCATAATCTTTAATATGGATTTTAAAGGACAGCTAGAAAAAGTAATTATTGCTGATTATCCACCAATTTAAGTTGGGGTATTGAATGTCCTTTATTATTATTAGCTCTTAGCTGCTTGACGATAAGGTTTATTTCCTAAAATTATCAGTTTTGATCGTTAAACAAGGATCCAATACCCCTGCTGTAAAAAGTAACGTTTACTCGACGTATCCTGCGAAATTTGTGTCGAAAAAAAATTTAAAATAATTTGTGAAATAATTAGTTTTTAGAAAATTTCGTAAATTATCAAGTCGTTGCTCTGTAAAGAGATAAAATAGTTGGTGAGATTTTCATTTTTGTGAGCAAATATTTTGTCCCACAGCTAGTTTTTGGTGATTTTTTTAGCGCATGAATATCCACGATATATTTACATCGATGAACTGAAAAATCAAAATGTTTGCTATCATATTCGCCAAAATGTCAGTTATATTAGTCTCCAATTGTATACTTTATTTTCAGAACGCATATTGTTAGTTACATCAGTCAGTTTACTCATATTTCAGTGATTAGAATGGATAGAGTACATTGAAAACTATTTTTTTCTTAATTCTATTAAAGTAAAAGAAAGAATTCCTGGAATCTGCTCCTCGGTGCCGAAATCACCTGGCCGGATGCGGGACAGTGGAACTGCGGAACGCCCACGCAATTGAATTTCCTGTGTCTGTCAGTGGATTGCTAATGCTCTGTGAAGAAAGGATAAGCTGTAATTTGTAAGTTTTTTGTTTATATCTTTAGTAGCTAAGCAAAGAAAATGAAAAATATTGTATTTAACTGAAATTATCATAACAATAATAATACAAATTTTTAACAGTTGCCTGCGTTAAAATAAATCGTTAAAATTTTCATGAATGTGTCTCCAAAAAATTATCCTCACCTCTTCATTGATGTGGCTAAGTTGTGAGAAAACAGTGACCAAGAAATTTGTTGTGTCCTAAATAGGCTAAGTTTGCGGCATGAAAACTGCTTCCAATAGACGCTAAACCCACTGAATAAATGGAAACAAATAGCAGATGGGATATTCTTTGCTGAGGATTTTTTCTATTCGATTAAATATACAGTTACCGAATTCATCTTCTCCGGATTTCATATCTAAGGATCAAAATATCGAGGGTTTTTCCAGTAACCCCTAAAAGATAACTAGCTTTTCCTTGCGATCTACATTAATTATAACATTACTTCCCAGGTGCCTGAAATAAGCGTTAGCCATTGCCAATTCAAAATAATTTAATATTTATATTTAACATTTAAAAATGCATTTATGCCATTTAAATTTTATTTGGTAAGTCATGCTCCCCTTTCCAAATTTCCAGATGACCAGGAAAAGAAGGATCAGCTGATTGAAGAAAATACATTCTCGCTATTATACAGCGAAAAATTCGTTTACCATATACCTTCCTTTCGTAACATTATGGAAATTATGAATGATATGTATTATTTCCATCAACTTTATTAGAGTTGGTAATTAATGAAAACTATTATCTATTATAATGTGCCTGTGCAAAAAATAGTGTGAGAAAATGTCAAGCACAGGATATTGGGAAGGAGTAAAAATTCATTTAAATGTGGTAAACCTAAATGGATGATAATTAAACATCGATCATCATATTAGCAACACCGAGGGCAGGCAATCATATAAATAAACTGGAGGGAGTAAAAAGGCCACAAGAAATGAAGTAGGAGACGCGGCTTCCTAGGAGTCAAAATTTCACAGTTCAAACAAATGAAATCCTAATGCTATCAAAATAAGGATATTCAATCTCATACGAGGAAAATTACTGCCTAATCATGAGAAACATACCCCCTATAGGATCGCATAGACAAAATAGAACAGTTTGGATAGGTCAACCGATTGGCCTCGAGATAAGAGGTTTTGAAGAATTACGGAGCGTCAATTTCCAAGAAGAGGGGAATTTTATGACTGAAAATGGGTACTCTTACTCTCCTGAAAATCAATTGGATGGGCATTCTCTATCACAGGGAACTTACGCAACTGCGGCTCCGCACAGCGGCAGTTCAGTGGTACGCGAGAATGTTGCGCCAATAGCTCAATGGGGCGGGCAGTCGACTGCAAACCGGGCTGAAGAAGCCACGTATTATGAGACGAGCTATCCGAGGGAACAACATCAGGCGTGCTCATCGCAAAACGTACAACTAACTTCCTTAATGACGAACTCAGCTAGTATTCTGATGAGACACGGCCTTGAATTCCCACAGGAATATACTGTGGCAGCACAATTGCTTAGGAGGAATTCATTGACACCAGGCAGTCAGGTGCCTCTAGGTCAATCCATTGAAAATTCTACTGCAGAAGGGGGTAGGGAAAATCTGAATGAGTTTACCGACCATACAAGCAGTCAAGCGAGAGATGAATATTGTTACACATGGAATGACCAACTGGAACCTATAGATTCTAACTCTAATGAAGCTACGATGACTCATATTATAAAGGAGAATGTTGACGTTGCACCTCCTTGTAGCTTTCCTACCGAGCACGAGATATCTGGGACTACACAATCCGTCGATAACATTTGGATGATTGAAGGAAGCACGTTAAATTTAAGTCAATGTTGGGGGTATACAGGTTCACAGAGTGACAATGCCGAATATCCGCTGACCGGATTCTCAAGACCTAATGACGAATTTGATCCTGGGTTTTCGCAACACAGCCAACCGCAAGCCTGCCATAGTAACCTTGAAGATATTTGGATGATTCACTATCCTACAGAACAGGTTACTAGTGTTGCTGCATCAAACTTAAGTGTCGATTCGGTGTTACAAGACGGTCGGGTACCTGAAAGTACTCTGACTGGAACTGATTTAAGCATGGACTCCGATGTCGATCCGAGTCCATTTATTCACCATCCAGAAGTTTATGTCAGAACTGAATCTTATGTTTCACCAAACGACCAACTTCAACCACAAAACGATACCCGTAATGACATCGCGATGGTTAACTGCCATATCGAAATGTGGAATACTGCCACAATACTGCTGCACAGTGATGTAGGTCAAATTGATGCACCAAACCCGTTTGCTATGATAAACTATCCTAGGGCTCACGAGATCGATGAGCAAAGGCCATCATGGAACATACAACTGCAAACCCAGAATTCCAACTTCAATGATATTCTGATCAATGGCCATACCCTATCACAAAGTAACGATACTGTGACAGCAGCACGCTTAAACACCGATTTGGTGACACATGGGAGCGGTAGGCATTTGCTAGAAAGGAACCAGCAATATAATGCTCAGCAATATCTAGAATCCTCTTTGCCTTTAACCGACCACCTGTATGATAATGGAAGAATTGAGCCTGAGTGTTCGCCGGTCACTCATTACCAGCCAAGGATGTGTGGCTACGCTAATATTTCGAGAGGTCACCATTCCTTTACACAGCAGGACTGCATCGCGACTGCTACTCCATTCCGTCATCATTCGCTGCCACAAGAAGGAGGTAGGCCTTTTTTCAGAAAACGGGAGCACTTGAATGCACTTCAAAATGGAGATGTGTATATGCCTGTAATCGACCACCTGCCTGATAATTGGAGAGTTGAGCCTGAATGTTCGCTGGTTGGCCATTTGCCACCAAATATGTCGAGCTCTGCCAATAGTTCGAAGTGTGGCCATTATTTTGAACAGGACGATAATGGTATGCCTTCTACTCCCTACAGTCACCATTCGCTGCCACAAGGAAGAGGAAGGCCTTTATATAGAAGAAACGAGCATTTGAATTCCCAGCTATATAGGGATTCTCCTTCTTCTCTAACACACCGTCAAAATGTTCATGAGAGAAATTACCCTGAGTGTTGGCCGGTTAGTTATTTTCCACCAAGGATGTCGGGCTCAGCTAATATTTCGACAAGTGGCCATTATTTTCAACAGGAGGCTAATGGCATGACTGCTGCTCCCTACAGTCACCATTCGCTGCCACAAGGAAGAGGCAGGCCTGCATACAGAGGAAACGAGGATTTTAATTCCCAGCCAAATAGAGATTCTTCTTTTTCTCTAACACACCGTCTTAATGTTCATGAGAGAAATTACCCTGAGATTTGGCCGGTTAGCCATTTGCCACCAAGGATGTCGGGCTCAGCTAATATTTCGACAAGTGGCCATTATTTTGAACAGGACGATAATGGTATGACTTCTACTCCCTTCAGTCACCATTCGCTGCCACAAGGAAGAGGCAGGCCTGTATACAGAAGAAACGAGGATTTTAATTCCCAGCCAAATAGAGATTCTCCTTTTTCTCTAACACACCGTCAAAATGTTCATGAGAGAAATTACCCTGAGTTTTGGCCGGTTAGTCATTTGCCACCAAGGATGTCGGGCTCAGCTAATATTTCGACAAGTGGCCATTATTTTGAACAGGACGATAATGGTATGACTTCTACTCCCTTTGGTCACCATCCGCTGCCACAAGGAAGAGGCAGGCCTATATACAGAAGAAACGAGAATTTTAATTCCCAGCTAAATAGAGATTCTTCTTTTCCTATAACCCACCGTCAAAATATCCATGAGAGAACAGAGCCTGAGTTTTGGCCGCATAGGCATTTGCCCCCAAGGATGTAGGGCTCTGCTAATATTTCGATAATTGACCATTATTTTGAACAGGACGATAATGGCTTCACTGCTGCTCCCTACAGTCACCATTCACTAGCACAAGAAAGAAGCAGGCCTTTATACAGAAGAAACGAGCATTGTAATTCCCAGATAAATAGATATTCTTCTTTTTTATAACCCACCGTTCAAATGTCCATGAGACAATTGAGCCTGAGTTTTGGCCGGTTAGCCATTTGCCACAAAGGAAGTTGGGCTCCACTAATATTTCACCAAGTGATCATTATTTTTAACAGGGAGTTAACGTTGCGACTGCTACTGCTTTCAGTCGCCATTCACGGCCTAGAAGAAGTAAGACTTTTGTCAGAAGGAACACGCATTTGAATGCCCATCAAAATGGACAATCCTCTTTCCTTTTAACCAACCATCAGAATGGTCATGGGAGAATGGACCCTCAGTGTACGAATATTAGCTATTTGCAACTAAGTATATCGGGCTTAACTAATAATCCGAGAGTTCGCCATTCTTTTTCACTGTAGGATTACGTTAACACAGATTTGATCTCAAGTCACCATTCCATTTCACAAGAAAGGACTTTTTTCAGAAGGAACACGCACTTGAATTCCCAGCAAAATGGAAAACCCTAATTACCTTTAGCCGAATATTCGTGCCAGTAATAACCCTGAACTTTCGCGGGAAAACTAATTATAACCAAGTATTTCTGACGCTGTTGATTTTTCGAGAAGTCACTAATCTTTAGCACATGATGTTGCGACAGCTACACCCTTCAGCCATTCAGTGCCCACAGAAAGTGGTAGGCCTGTAAACAGAAGGAATGAACAATAGAATCCCCTCCACAGTTCAGAATCCACTCATGATTTAACTCTTTTATGCCTTTTTACTTAGCAATGAATAATGTAAGCATGTGTACGACGAAGAAATAGGTGAACGAAGGGACAATTAGTCTCATTATTGTGTTAAGGTTCGTTTTATTACAATTATTTAACCTACTAACAGAAATATAATGAAAGAAATAGACTTAGTGTTTGTAAGACAATCGACATCAACCCCGCACGTCTAATTATGATCATATTTCGAGAAGTAGCAAAATTTCAAACTGAAAAATACTATGAATGCACTACCCTTTAGGTATTAATCGATGAAAAAGACACTAGTTTATATGTATATCAACAAAATCGACATTCGGCTTCCTGGCGTGGCCAAAATACACCGCATCTTTTGAACTTGATCCGAGAGCTCATAAGGGAGGTTCACCTTCGTTTTCGCGTAACGTCTAGCTGCAGCGCGGGGTGTCGGGGTTCGATGATATTCCGAGGAGGATACCCTACCGAACAGGAAGGTACTATGAGCGCGCCTTCGTTCCTGAGCAATTGGATGGCTCACGGTAGTCTTATTCACCCAGGCACCAGGGCCATTAATTATGCTGTCCAATGTGATGAAAATATTAAATTTCATTTTTCGACCATCCCGACCCGGCAGGTCGTGAGAGGACTGACACTCTTTGACCCTTAATTTTGCTGGGATTTCATATGTTTACCATCGCTGATATTTCGATGAGTCGCTATCATATACTAGTGAAGAACACAGTGTATTCACCTACTTTTCCAAGCAATCGGGTTTCGCATAGAAATAACAATATTCTAGGCCCAATGAATCGGGACTTTGGATGCGCTGCGCAGTTGAGTAAATTTTTTGGGTGACGTACCACTCCAGTGCTCACGGATATGGCATATGGGTATGTTAATGAAACATTCAAAATGTCTTACAACATTTTATTTCATACCATTCCCATAACCTTCTGGTAGTCAAAGGAATGGTCTCTCTGTTATTCAATTTTCAGATTTGACTATTGCTTATATTTTCTCTTGTTTAATTCCATTTTAGTTTACCACATCATCAAGCAGGGTAAATTTGTGTGTACTTTCGTAAACTAAGGCATGAAAAAGGTTATTTACTTTAGCGGTATAATATTGGGTTGTAAGGTGTTAAAAATTAGAAACATTGTAATGAATGTTATTTCTTTTATTTTCGCTCTAATTATTACTGTTTGATCAATTGTCATAATATTATGGTACGCTACTATATGGTAAACAGTCGCAGTTTTTGTATTTATAATTGTAAACATTGTTAAAAATGTTGTTATTCAAAATACAGACCCAACCAATTTGGTTGAATGAAATATTTTTTTGTTAAGATGTCAACCAGCTTATTGCTTCTTTAATGATAGAGCAAATGTTCACACTTTAAATATTGATGTTTTATATAGAATATGAAATTTGTCATTTTCAAAAAATCATAATGTTAATTTTAAAAAATTTTAAATACTTAATTATATTTTTTTCAAGTGTGTCATTGTTCTTTCATTTATATCAACATCATTCATTTGGATTCCTTTAATTGCTGTCAAGTCTGGCATTTCCTTTGGGAAACTTGGAAATATAATTTTTTTAAATGTATTCATTTTATTAATTTGAGCTGTTGAATAAAAAATGTAAATGAAAATTCATAATTTCAAATTTTCTTCAATTTTTTTCTCCTCGTCTGGGTTTGTATCATCATGATTACATGCTGATTTAATGAACGAATGAAATGTTTTCTTAAGCAATTATAAAATTCATCATGTTGCCAATAAGTACTCATATATGTAGTATTCCGTCTTCTTAGGTCTAATAAGTCATTTAATTCCATTCTGATAAATAGCTTCAATGAAAAATGTATTAATTGAACTGCATAACATACGTATATAATTCGTAGCAATGTCTGTATCATGATTATTTGATGTTAATTAGGTTTAAGTGCATTGTGAGTAAAAAGCAAAAATTTTGCCTTGGTAAATTCCCCGAGTCCTTGCAAATCCATGATGAAAAATCAGTCTTCGTTGAATGAGTCACTTTTTGTTCTAATGTGTGCAGTTTTCTTAAAGATAGTTTAAGTCCTTAAGCCGCCCTTTGCGAAATTCCTCTATTTTAAGCAATTTTACTCGAATTTCTTTTTTTGATACAGATAATACATATTTATTATCTTTTTCCCTTGTCTCAAAGTAATTATGGATATTTATTTTTATTAATTCTCCACTAAATTGATTTCTTGTAAAAAGTACATGGCCGTATTTTTCCATAAAAGTAGAGAAAGGTATTTTAGGAAAATGTTGAGCTAATAACTGGCGAACTTTTTGAATATACTACTTTTTTTCATAGCCATTTCTAAGGAATTGCTCCTTTGGGCTAAGGATTCTGATGATATGGTATTTTTTAATCAACTGAAGACCATTACAGTAAAAATAGAAAATATTCATTCATGCCTTTAGCTCAGCGAAAAATTCACAGGGAGAAATTAAATTTGAACAATGCTAAAAAATTAGCATAAAGGTAAGGAACTTTGCTAACTTGCAAAATTTTGTGTAATAAACCTACGCCACATGATTAAAAAACCTAGTTTAATAGGTTTGTAATTGAAAATATTTTTATGGATGGCAGGCATTAGACGATTGAGGAAAGAGGGTGCAAGGAGGATTTAGGGGAGCTGCGTATAAGCAGCCGCGAGTAGGCAACTCTATGGGTAATCGTTTCTTTCAAGGAGATACATTTTTATTTAACGTTAAAGGCGAGGCAAGAGTACAGATTTCTGCGTAATTTGATTGGAAATTAATTGCGAAATAGCGGGAATGGTTGGCGAAAATATCGTAAGTAATTAGCTATCAGTGCATGCTTACATTATGGGTGATCTTAAAAGTAAAATAATTTTCAGAAAATTTTTATGTTTTGACGTAATCACCGTTCATATTATAACATTTAATTCCGCGGTGTTTCATTGCTATTATCCCGTCACAATAGTCCCTTAAGAAGTACTACGAAGTATGCCCCCCTTCGTTTCTTGATTGGAAAAAAACAGTGACCAGCGAGAAAATCTTCGAGTCTTCGATAAAGGTGAAAGCCCAAGGGAGGGCAACACGGGGAACAGCATAAATGTTACCGTTTCGGTCAACCACTCAATTTTCCCATTGCCCATTTATTTTTGTGGGTGGGTTTAAAATTAACCAATTATATTAATATTTAAAAGTATTTTTGAATAACGAATTTTTAAAAGTTTTAGTATTTATTTAATTTTTTTCTCTTCTCCTGTAAATTCCGCCCGCAGATTCCCGTTGCTGTTTCTTATGGCAATGCTAAAGCTGTGGGACCTGAAAGACCGAACTTATTTCTGAAATTCTTCACGGAATACCTGACTCCTGCTTTCAACCCTCCCGTCTCCAGCGATCTTTCCCTCACTCCAAGTTGTTGCTACTCTCTATCCCAAATCAAACCCGATTCCCGGGAGGTTTTTAAATACCTTTGTAAAATCCCCCTCCGTCGCTCCCCCGGCCCCGGTGGTATAAGTCCTACATTTGTACGTAACTGCGCTTCCTCCCTCTCTCTTCCCTTAAGCCTCTTATTAAATCGCTGTTTTTCCCTCGGTACTTTCCCCCCCCCCAATGGAAATCCGCTAATGTTATCCCTATTCTTAAAACTGGAATTAAAAATGAAATATCTAACTATCGCCCTATCTCTTTACTACCTATTCGTTCTTCTGTTTGCGAGAGGATTATTCTCAACAGACTTTGTTATTTTACTTCCCCTTTTCTGTCAAGCAACCAACATGGTTTCCTTCCGGGCAGGTCATGCTTGACCTATTTAGCACTTTTTCAACACCACGCTGTTAGTGCGATAACAGGTAAGACTCAATTAGATGCCATCTTCTTGGATTTCTCAAAATCCTTCGACTCCCTCAATCATAACCTCCTCATTAATAAACTCAATCAGCGTTTTAACGTTCATGGTAACTTTCTCAAATTACTAACCAGCTTTCTTTCGAATAGAAATCAGCGAGTAATACTATCTCGCGCCTCATCTCCTTGGTCCTCTGTGACATCTGGAGTTCTTCAAGGTAGTATTCTCGGACCATATCTTTTTTATCTGTACATTGATGACTTAGCTTCCCAAGTCCCGACTTCCCTAGCCCACACGTTACTATGTGCCGACGACTGCAAAATTTTTAAGGAAATTAATTCCCCCACGGATTGCTACCACCCTCAGGAGGCTTTAAATAAAATTTCAGAATGGTGCAGCACATGCATGCTAAATTTAAACTCAAATAAATGCAATACTCTAGTTCTCTCCCTAAAAAATCTCCTCTTACCTTAAACGATACAATTAATTCAGTTCCTCTGAATCGTGTTGCTTCTGTCAAGGATCTTGGTGTATTAACTGATCGCAAACTAAATTTCTCTGGTCATATCAAAGCAGTTAAATGCAAAGCCATGTCTCTTTTAGGTCTACTTTAGCGCTACACAGAAATAAAAGATGTACAATCTCTAACCGCATATTTCTCAACCATTGTCTTACCATTAATTACCTACTGTTCCCCTATATGGTCCATGTCTGCCCTATCTAACCTGAATACCCTTAACACGATAACAATTTTTTTCAGTAAAATTGTCAAGTACAGAGTCCCCCATCTTCAAGACTCGCCCACTGAATCACTTCTTTCCTCGCTCTCGATTTGTAATCTCTCCACTCTACGTCTAAAATCCGATTTAAAACTCATGCATAACACCCTTAACTCCATTAACGACTGTCCTGAACTAATTTCCCTTATCAATTTCAGAGTTCCCCCCGAGTTACCCGCCATCACTCTTTATTCCACCAACCCGTTCCCAGATTGTCCCTCACCAAAAGTTCCCTTTTCTTCCGTCTCCCCGCTTTACTGAACTCCTTTCCCGAAAGCATTGACCCCCTCTCACTCCCAGGCAACACATTTATAAACCTTTCTCTGACACATCTCTCTCGAAAGAACTAGCACAATCTCTCCTTTCACTCCAACATCCCGGTTTTGTTCCTTTCTTTCACTGTTTTTGTTATTTCAATGAAAATTTATCTCTAATAAGTTCTATTTATAGTCTTGTTGATGTTTGTATGTTTGTGTCCTTATATGTTGCTGTTATACGTGTCACTATAAATTAGCAATCCAGCTGTACGTGCACAATTTTTACTAAATAAATAAATAAATAAAATAAATATACAATGTGTTACCAAAAAAAGACAAGGCTGGTTTTGTAAATTGTTTATTTCGATAGATACAGCTCAATCGAACTTGTCGCCCTCAAAGTGCATGCCTTATCTGATGACACTACTTTCCCAACGTCTCTTTAAGCTCTAAAACTCTGCATGGTAAGCCTTCTTAGGGATCCTCTTCAAGTACGCCGTACAATTAGTTTTAATGTCCGCCATAGAGTCTAATAGGCGCCCTTCCAAGGTTGAGTATAACTTTAGAAACAAAAATGTCTGAAATTGTCAAGTCTGGAGAGTAGGGTGGCTGTGGGATTACGGAAGTTCCGGTTCTGGCAAAAAACTCTGTGACGATCAGTGCCGTGTGAGTCGGCGCGTTATCGTGGTGGAAACGCCATGCATTGTTTCCATGTCTACATGTCCGACCTCTTTCGCCACACTGCGATCCTCAGCCTCATAATTACCTTTAAGTAGAAATCTTTCTTGACGGTTTGACCTTGAGGTACGTATTCGTAATGAATCAGCCCTTGCTAATCGAAGAAACACACCAGCATGACCTTAACATTGGACCGGGGTATGCGAGCTTTCTTTGGGCGCGGAAAATGAGTGCCTTTCCACTGAGAAGACTGGTCCTTTGTCTCAACGTCATGACCGTAACCCTAGGTTTCGTCACCGGTTACGATGGTTTAAAGCAACTCTACGTTGGAATTGGCACGATCCAAAAGTTCCTGACTAATGTCCTTACGTTTTTGTCTCTGCTCATCAGTCACCCGCAGCACGAATTTTGATGCGACGGGCGTCATGCCCAAAATGACTGTCAAAATTTTCCGAATGGGTACAAAACTAATGCTCACTAACTCTACTCTCTCCCTAACAGTTAAGTGGTATTTGCCTGTACCAAATCGTCCACCAATTTGACATGGTTGATGTCTGTCAAAGTGGAAGGCCGCCACGTTCGCGAACCTTCATCAGTCCTGGTTCTGCCCCATTTAAAAAAACTGTACCAATCAAAATTCTGGCTGCGACTCATAGCTTCATTGACAAAGGCTTGCTGAATCATTAAATATGTCACCGTAGTACTTTTACGAAGTTTGAAACAAACTTACACGCGAAACGCCGTTCGTCTTGCTCCTTAATTGCGGTGTTGCACTTGGCAACGAACAGGTTAAGACAGGTACCGCTGCTGCTGTCTCACGAAACAACGTACACAAACGCAACACCTCTCCTTTTAGTCCTTAGTTGTGTCGCCAGATGGCGCACTGTGTCTCGTTTCGATCGGTGTAATTGTTTAGGCATAATAAAATCAGTCCTTGGTTTTTTTGATGACACCTTGTATGAGTATGTTCAAAATTCAGGTTTTTATAAATTAAATGATAAATTACTATATTTAAACATTGAATCATGTTATGTATGTGTTTGTCATGTGGGTCGCGGTAGTCCAGGGTGTAGAACTGCTGACCGGAGGGTCCCGGGTTGCAGTTTTGGGCAAGGCACACGTGCACCTTTAGCTCCACCCAGCTTAAGTGATTACATTCCTTAAGTTCTTTTCATTACGGCATGAGTTTTTTTTAATTCTTTATATTTCCTTCTACCAATCTCCGTGTTTACATTTTACCACTCATTTTCAAATACGTAATTTTTACCATATTATGTTTCAATGGATTTTTTTGGTCGGTGGCAAATAAATGACAATATATTTTCGGACAAATTATGTAACCTAATAAATCAGATGATTAAATTTGTAGATGTCGCAAACACATGAATTGTATTTTTTCATTTATAAACCAAGTATTCATTTAATAAGCAGTCTTATATGAACCATAAAGTAGTAGATATGAAAGGTGCAATCTAACCCAGTAAAACATTGAATCCAAAGCCACTGACTCGCAATTTTATTTTATCAAAATAAATGGAATTAATCTCTCTCTCTCTCTCTCATATATATATATATATATATATATATATATATATATATTCCCTTTCAATATATGAAATCCCGCTTTTTCAACATAAGCATATCGCCGCTCCCCATTGTATTGCCTGCCATTGCTGACGCCGCGTTTAGGATCTTCGGCACTGTAAATCTTAGAACGCACCTCCCGCTGTACCGTACTTCTTTAAAGTATTACAGGGTCCGTAAAATAATTATCGTGACTGGTTCACTGTAGCCTCAAACGCGGAACCACCAGTGGACGGTCGGACCGGTCGGAACCCCATCCACCGCTCCGTTAAGGCTACAGTGAACAAATCTCAATACTTTTGAACGGACCCTGTATGTCTTCATTCATTTTGCATGCAAAAGAAAAACGTGTTTCAGTTAGAGATTCTTTTCCGCATTACCTCCTCAATACTTTTCATATTAGCCTTGATGCAGCTCCAACCGGATGGATAAAAATCAAAAAGTAAGAAATCATTCAATTTAGACATAATTAAGGTCCAGGAAAAATCCAGAAATAATTCGGTCATAATAGCCTAATTAATTTAGCCTAATTAGCCTAATTAGCCTAATTAATGATTTGTATTTTTTCAATAATACACGATTAAGTTGCCCTCTCTGTTAATTTTCGAACATTTAGGAAAATAATTGATACTATTATATGGACGGATGGACAAAATTATACAGATATTACTGTTGGTCATTTAATCGCCCGTTTAACTGAATTATTTATTCTGAAATTTTTTCCTATTTTTAAAAGGAAAGTTTAGCTGTTTCTTTATAGGCTATAAAAAATTATTATGAAATTAATTTTTTCAGCCTTCACCCAATACCTTGAAAATGAATTAATCATTGATTGCCATTCATAAATTCGTCTTCATTTAATTACTTCTAGACATAAGAGACTGGTGATGAGTATTTGTAGCCAATATAATATGTAGTTTTAACAGTAATAAGACTGAACAATCTGCTCATCATGACAATGTCTAATATATCTACCGTAGATATCTTTTCATCTTCGGAATAACGTTTCGTATCAGAAAAGCTATTTTTTCCTAACAAAGATACTTTGCTTACTTATTTGTAATTACTGTGATATTAAAGTGCTAATAAATTTTTGAGAAAAAAGTTTAAACTTTAAATTCCACAGATTTTATGCCGATGAGTCTGAGTATCTTATGGCGATGTTCAAAAGAGAAACGTCACAATTACGTATAATTTTATTTCTATGATGCAAAAATAGTTACAGGAAATTATGATATCATTCATAGATTATGTAAGTTCGAACCTTCATCTAAAATAATATTTGTAAAAATTCATGGCAAAAGCAAGTGTGCAATATGAGATCAATTCTTATATTTTAAGATCTGCTGCTTTTCAATTGAGTCAAATTTTATTATTCCGTTGAAGAAATATCACATGGCCAATTCAGATGCTTTTCTACTAGCATGATCTAAATGTCTTCCTAAAGTCGGGTTTTTTGAGCCTCTAAAAATAAAATCAAGAAGAAAAATATTGAAAATACGTTGACAATGGATTTGACGACGCCTTCTAGACAAGTACGGAATATACATACACGATCTTCTAACGAAGAGAGTAACGATTTAATTTCATTTCAAATTCACGCCCCTTTCTAGACGGTTCTCCAATAATATTGAGATTAAATGACTGGTGGTATTATTTAATTTCAGAGCATCCGTCAATAAAATTGTACACAAAAATCTCCTAATTGATAACACTGAACAGAAAGTTTAACCTAACCTGTATTTTCTAAACAAAAATTTTAAATGGAAGACTTTTTTAATAAGTACATAATTATACGAGGGTCATCCGGAAAGTAGTACCCGTTCGTGCCGCACGAAGTGCTGACGACGCGAGTAGCCGCTGGACGAGGTCAGATAGCTTCAGTGGCTTGTCTGCCTTCTCTGAGCCAAGTTGCGTGACGCTAGCATTGCCTGTGTTGTTTCTGTGATTGTTTACAATGTTTAAAAAAATTGAGAACGCCGCCAGTTGTGAAGTGAGGGCAGTGATTAAATTCCTCAATGCAAGAAACGTTCGCCCATGTGATATTCATCGCCAATTAAAGGAGGTGTATGGAGACAATGTAGTGGACGAGTCGTCTGTTCGGCGGTGGTGTCGCAACTTCAACATGGGGAGGGGGAACACACACGACGATGAGCATTCGGGGAGACCGTCTGTCATTACAGACCAACTGGTGAGCTCAGTTGACGAATTCGTGAGGAACGATCGGCGCGTCACAATTGATGACATCTGTGAGCATTTTCCCAATGTTTCTCGAACAATTGTTCATGAAATTGTTAAACACCATCTGCATTATGCAAAAATTTGTGCAAGATGGGTCCCTCGCGTATCTCAATGAGCTGGCGGCGAAGGACTATGCAGCAGGAATACAGAAACTTGTCACACGTTATGACAAATGCCTTAATTTGCTTGGAGATTATGTTGAGAAGTAGTTTAAAGTATCCTCTTTCAAATAAAATTTTTTATGTTTGTTAATATTTACTTTTGTGTCTTTATTTCACGAACGGGTACTACTTTCCGGATGACCCTCGTACCTAATATATCTTCGTCTTACGTCCGAATGGTGCCATTTCTTACAGTAAAATTGTTTCTGTATCGAGACATGGAAACCAAAGAGAAGTGAATATAAAAAAGCATCTTCAAATAATAAATTGAAAAAATATTTTATTTCTGCATGCGAAGTAGATATAGAACTGATCTCATCAAGAAGATGTGACGCGGTCGGGCGTCGGTTCTAGGCTTTCAAGATTTGAAACCCGTCTATGCAGAGACGGCGGCGAAGGCATGCCAAGGCGATAAGCCAATGTAGGGGTAGTGGTTGTGGAGGGAGGGGAGGTGGAATATTCGGCAGTTGAACGATGAGACTCCAGTGGCAGACGGCGTCTGACCTTCGCATAGTGAAGTTCCCTGAACGAGACACCACACTTTCTCGCCAATTCCCGTGTAATATTCCTTCCTAAACTTGCTTTTACGTCAACCGCGAAGATGGGCAATAAGATTTCTGGTAAGGATAGATCCAAAGGAGAGGCGATTGAGTTAAATTCGTTTGGGAGAGACTGCAGAGAACGCACTCCGGCATCCATGGAGAGGGGAAATCAGGATAGCTCTTCAATTGTGTTTGGGCCTAGATACGAGAGAAAGATGCGGCTGGAAAGTGGAGAGGCGTCGAGAAACGAATTTTTTGGTCGACATAACATCGGACTTCAAGAGCTTCGCCGTGAGTACCTGTATGGACATCAAGAATTGGAGAATATCTCAAGGATGGAGGAGGGCCTCGGCATTCGATCAGGGACAAAACCAGAGCCAACTGAATACCATGGTCCAGGACTTTCCAAAAAGTGGGGAAGTCGAGGTGTCCTCTTCTCGGAGAAAGGGGATAGAGAGTCATTGGAAGCTAGCTGGTAAGAAGTGCGAGGCAAAGATCGCTTTTTTATATATTGATTATTAAATTATTATATTAGATTATTAAATGTTGGGTTGATAAATTCAATTCTTGCGGAATATTACTAGCTCATTCATTAGATTCTTGTCCATTTAATAGGGTTCCATTTTTATTAACTTTAAATTATTCCACTTTTACTCCGTTCACAAATTTTTAATACATGCATTCAGGCGACATTTCAGTTGATTTTTATTGTTGAGTTTTTTCTTGGAAATTACATCAAATTTATGAGAAGAGGGCTTGTTGCTAAATTATTTTCGGTTATTGCGAAAATCACTGAAAGAAAATATATTTAAACGTCAAATTGAACTGTAAATAGGTGGCTGATTAAACTAATATTTAAATAACCTGTAGCGATAATAAATAAATTCAAATAACAGTAGGTTGCAAAGAATAAAAGATAAAGTAATAACATACACTTTAATAATATAAAATATAGATAAATGCATTGATAAATATATTTTAGATATATTTTACGAGAAACAATATTGTTTCAAAATATTAAGTCAACATAGTCTTCTAGGTGTAAGTTTAATGCTGATGGGTATCCGTCACGACGAAAAGTTTCTTCAAAGAGAACTCTTATTTGTATTTCTCTCTACCAAGTGCCATTTACTGATACTGCAAATGCACTAGTTCTGAGACGTCTTCGACCGATTCAGTTGGAGTGTAATTAATTAGCCATTATAAATTAAACGGAGAAATTTGTATCTGATAAAAATGTGCCGATAACGCTGGAAAAATAGTTGCATTAATTTGATGCTTATAATTTTAGCAATTAAACATAGATTGCGCAGTCCCAGTTGTGACTAACCTTGAAAGATCAAAGCTTCCTGCTGAAAGATGCATGATTCGCTCTTATTCATATATTTTATTTTAAATCAATCACGGCTAAAAACGTTTAGAAAAAATTTAAAGTGGGCCAACGAATATGAATTACTCTTAACGATCTTAACTAAAAATAGGCCGTATCAATGGGTAAATTTATCATATGGTTAACCATTTCGCAATATTAAATTGAAAAATATAAATTTGAGTTTAATTTACATAAAAATTTTTAACGTCTTTTCCGTTAGGCTACCAATAAATGCCAGTTATTGGTAGTTAATCATTAGTTTTTCAATAACATTAATACTATTTTAATTAGTTTTTAATAGCGAAAACTACTTGAATTTTAAATATTGCCATCTCTTAAGATTCTCTCCGAGATATCACATTGATATAAAAGGCATAATACTGTGAGAGACTAAAGAAAGGCCTCAAGTTAATTGCGTTCACAACATTTTATGTAACTTGATATAGAGATGAGAAGGTAAAATAATTTAAAAGCATTTTATATCTATTTGAATCAAAAAATGATTATGTATTGCTTGTTTACCCAGTTAGAAATGCCTGTTTTATCCGAATTTGACTCTTGGTATGTTCCGTTTGTAAAATAGAATTTATAATTACATTAAATATCTTTCTATCAATACTCAACTGATCTTTTAAATTTAACACAAATCTGCAAGCTAATTTTAAACGAAGCATTCCCTGAAGTAAGGTTTTACCAATAAATCACATTCAAAAATCCCTTCAAGGGATTTCAAAATTGCATATTTAATATATTTTAGAAACTTTCCAACTCATAATTTAAAAAAGTAAATATCCTAACGGCATATTTATTTTTTCAGCCAACGGTCTGCGGCTTCGCCGACCAATTCTTTGGAAGGAGTGCTTCATCATTTAAATGAAAAAAAGTAATTTGATGGACAAGGAGTTTAATACATTTTATAAAATCTTATTTGTGTAATTGCTTTTCTTGTTTCCCGTTTCGTTCGTCTCCTCTGTCTATTACTGATTGAGAACGATTGAAAACCCATATTTAAAGTTAATTTTCCCGTGAAATTCCATAAACACACAGACAATATTTTTCAGCAGATTTATTGTATGAATATATCATGGTTACTTTTCTTTTGTAAAAATTTAAATTGTACTATACATTTTAAAAGACCCATATTTCTCATATTACTTGTGCCATTAACAAAATATTAAAATTTAATTAAATTACAATGTATTTCAGTTTGTGTATGGGTATTCAGTTTGCGTATGGGTATTCAGCTTGTGTATGGGTACATTAATTATGTTGAATCAAATGTAACTGTTTAACGTTTATTTTAGCAAAATATATGGAATTAAGCTTTATATAGATTCCCTTTCATTCCGTTAAATTCCACCTAATCAACATCAGCTTATCACCGCTGCCCATTCTATGGTCATCATTCGCCGCTGACCCAAATTTGATGGTTTCTGTCTCTGAAAATCCTAGAACACACATTCATGCCTCCTCTAAATAGTTCTCTGACGTCATCTTTTTGCATATAGAAGCGAAATAATTTCTCCAGATCGAGATGCCTTTATACATACCCTTAAGCCTATCTTTCCTTTTCGGTCTTGGTACAGTTCCAATCCAATGGAAAATATCATGTTCAAAAAGTACACAAAAAGCATTGACCAAAGACGAGAACACAGGTATCATTCGGAACGAATGATAATTGCCTTTTTTAAAATATATTGTATTGTTTCCATAATACATGTTTATAATACACTTAAGTGATAGATATTTAGGAAAATTATTTATACGCCATTATATGGACGAATAGAAAAAACAAAAATTGAAGTGTTGGCCTTTTAGACGCCTGGTTAACCGCAATCATTTTTCGGGCGACTTTTCCCCTATTCTGTATCAAGGAGGTTTAGTTGTTTCTTAAAATGTAACTATCATTTAATTATTTTGTAATGATCAACAACCTGTTTCTTGAAAAAATATACATGTTATTTGCTATTCATTAAGTCATCTTCTTTTAATTACTTCTAGATATTACGGACAGGTTATGACTTATTTTAGCAAAAATAATGTGTAATATTCACAGTAATAAGATGGCACTCACCATATTTGACGTATATATCAATATATTAACCAACTGGTTAAACATTTCACTATTCTCGTACTTTTGATTGTTAAATAAAAATAACTATACTTATTTCTTTAATGAAACGATATTTTAACAGGTTTATTGTAAATTAATTCCTTTCATTGTTAGGAATATATGGGAACCTTTTCATGACATCGATTGCCAGCTTAAAATTTATTCTCTCAAATGTAAAAGTCAAATAAAAGAATGAAACCCGGAATGGGTGAATGAATGTTTAATTCACGATTTCTAAAATTGTATACTTCAATATAGTTATAAAATTAAAAGCTGAGCGTATAAGGTACTATAGTACTACACACATCGTCCTTTCATTTATTTAATTAATTCCTAACATTTTTGAAAGTAACACTGAAAAATTAACAATGACGTTTAATGGTATAACAACATCTTGAAATGCACTAAATATGCCAATAGAATTGAGAATGTTGTTTTACTAGGAAAAATGTAAATATTTTGTATCTAAGTTCTTACACTTACTGATTTGTGAGCTGATTAAATTAAAAACATCAATATATATATTTATATATATATATATATAAATATAAATAAATATATATATATATAAATATATTTATATATACACACACATACACATATACATACATATGCACAAACATAAATATCACCACAAGACGAATTTAACATAATATTCATATTGAAAATTTGTAGAGCATTAGATTATTATAATTGCGTATTTACCTTATAGCTTATAATATGTGATGTAACCAAAGAAACCGTAATGAATAATTATCAATCCATGAATATTTAATTTTATTACATTTTCAAAAAAGATGAAATTGTTGCTATTGGGTAAAAATAAGTGTATGGAGATAATCAAAATGACTCAATTGAAAGCAAAAGGTTTTTAATCGAACTAAGAAATAATCCAATGAGATGAAAAGTAATTTATCTGTTTGGTTTATATTTCGTGTGAGAAATATTAGACCATGAAGTACAACTTGATGTACGACGGATGAGACCGGCAAAGATTAACGCCTAATTGATTGAGATTCAATTTAGGACGTTATTATGTAAACTTTCCATCACACTATTTAAACGTATAAGAATTTTTGAAGACAAGTGTAAAATTGGCAAATATTAACATATTGGTAAGTTTTCCAAATATTTTTATTAGGTCAGTAATGATACCTATTAAAATGTAAGATATACTTATGGTGTTATGTAATCTGTTTATATAAAAACTCGCTCAGAATAAAGTTAATGGTTTTAGTAACCTCATGAAAACTACAAATAAGGCAAAATTATTACTTGGGTATAATCTCTTAACGCTTCTGACACCTAAAAGTAAAATATCTGAATGATACTTTTACTGAAAATAAGCTATGGATAAAAAATGGAAGAAAATGATAGCATTGGAATTTCGAACAAAATGAACATATATACGTAGACGTTTCTTTCTGAACTATTTTAAGTTACTGAATTTAGTAACTTGAATTAGTTCCCTTCTCGTATTTACTCAATCGGGAAAATATTAATGAACTTATTTAACTAGGAGATATGTTTTACCTACATTTAAATATGATGAATTCAAGAGAAGGTTTTTCACAAAGAAAAAAGTTTCATTATTTTTTATAGAAAATATGGAATAAAGATTTTAGAGAGACAAGTACAAAAAATGATGAAACACCCTTCTTGTTGAAAACACCACGAGCACTTTAACAATGTCAACAATATGATAAAATACCCTCTAATAAGGTTGCAAAGCTAACCTGATTCGCATGTTCTGACACGACAAATTTTAATGTTACTTTAGTGGACATTAAAATCATTTTTGTTTGTTGAATGCCTGTCATTTCTGAATGGCCAAAATTTGGCCATTCTTTTCATTTTTTCACTTTTTAATTGCGGATTTCTAGATTTAAAAATGCATGATTTGTAATTTGTGAGATAAGTATAAATTTAATGTACAGAGAGTGTATTTTGATGGACACCTGTATTGAATCATACCAAGAAATTAAACGCTGCATTACATGAAATTAAACTCTACCATAAATTTATTTTATATTTTCATTTTATTTTCGCGTTATTTTTTAATCATTGACAATTGTGAACAAATTTTGCTCAATAAATTGTCTTAACTGAATGATACATTAATATTAACTGGTTACTCTTCTCTTTAAAACCTCTACCTAAATGCCTTGAAGTTACTTGATTAAAACGTTTTAAGAACTTTTTAAACTTTCTTTAATAATGGTTCAGAAGGTCTCTACTTTTTCTCCTTTTTATCCTTCCTTTTTGTCCTTTTTATCAACGGCAAAACTCATTGTGAATTTGGTTAGTATTAAGTTAAGTGTTTTCATTAGTAAAAGCAGCCATTTCCTTAACATTTTGTAAGATAAATTCCCTCTTTTGTGGAAATTAAAAATAATGATCTCTCAAAAATAACACAAGGAATAAGATAGGCCGCAAGAAATGATTATTCTACGATGGATGAAACCTTTATTAAATTGAATAATATGTGACAGGACTGAATAGCGGCAATGCCGAATGTTCTGCCACTACCCGAAGAATATAAATAATCAAGGAATTCAATCAAAAGATATATGTAAAAACGTCTTCATAGTTTAACCTCGTAGCTTATAGGTTAAACACTTAACTTAAAGCCATTGAGTTCGTCCCTTGTAAAATGGGCGTAATTCTAACTCTGAATATGTTTAGATCTAACGCATAAAAAGAAGTTTAGAGGCCCAGAGCTACAGAGAGTGAATTAGTTTCCAGGTTGACAACTATCATGGTATTCGGGATTTAAAATTCCATGTACGGATTCAGATGGTGCTGGCAGTGACATGGAGAATTTTAATAAATATTTTGCGTCTGCAACAGAATCTTATTCTGTCCGGCGTCACACATATAAGTGGAGCCAACGCAAGCCGTCTGCTGACGCCTTAATCCACATTACAATGATTTACGTGAATTACATTGTAAACACTAAATTAAAAAAATCCTGTTCAAATCTAGCCTTCTAGAGAAAAACAAAAAATCAGCACTACCGTTTCCGTGAATTCAAAAGTAGAATAATTCAAAACATTAATAGTTAATTATTTATTCAATTTCCATTGTCAAATGAATGCGTATAAGTGCTTGATTTACTAGCCGTGATGGTTGGATAGCCGCTTAGGGTTGTATTGATAGCGTAAATCTGAGTTTAAACTATATAGTTTGATAAAGGAACATTTTATCTTTCGAAAACAATTGCATAAATATACAGTGAACGTATCAAAATGAAAAGATATCGGGATATATTCCAGATATCTTAGGGAGTGGTATAACATTAGTTATCTTTGCGTTGAACTTCGCGTCTGTTTAATTGTAATAATACATTCTGTAGGGTATACTTCTTCTACGGCATGAATTTATACAATTAATTGCTTACATAGCTTTTAAGTTGTAACAGTCTAGAAATCACATTGAACGATTACAATTTTTGATGACATGAAGTGAAATTTAAGGAACAATATTCGCCTAATTCAACAGATTTATTTCTATCGGAGTTTATGAAATGCATTCCGAGTGTCGTAATTCTATTCGCTGGTAGTACGGGAGACGAAAACTCTGAAGCGTATGCGCGAAACCACGTACTTTGGAATCAGTGGTCGTCGGAAGCTCCGTCAAGAAAGTATTCTCCCAGCTTCAAAATTTTAGAATTTTTGAAGCGACAACAAAATACACGGCTTCAAATTCAAAAGAAAGGGAATTAGATCTTCTGATGATATTTTTCTTTCGACTCTGAGGCCGTTTCCGAGAAAATGTAAGTAATATCAATTATAACTATATTTTATCACAATTTTATTTTAATGGCATTGACTGTATAGGCATTTCATCAATTCATATGATTACATGGCTCTTGTTACCATATATTAGCGTATTACGGCTTTTTTATTCGGCTCTGTTATAATAATAATGGTTGTTATCAATTATAAAAATATGTTACATGGCTCAATGCATATCGTGGACTCAGTTCAAAAAACAAAAGGGAAAGGGATTTCTCCGTTTACACATATTAAATTCAAATCAGATAAATTTTGCAACTACCACCCAAATGTGAATAGACTTAACTAGGCCAAGTACAACACGCCAGTTATCAAGTGTCAGGCTACATTTTCATTAAAACTTACCCTTAATTATTTAAATGTATAAAATGCCATCTTCTGGAATACAATTTTAGTATCCATTCTTTTTCAGCATTTATAATGGTCGGCAACTTTCAGTAGTTAACTTGTTATGATTTCTTATGGCATATAGGGATAGTAGCAATATACAAAGAAAAGAGTATGTTTTACTCATTATTTGGGTGGAAGAAATTTATTTTTATTCATTTAAAGGGAATCATTTCTAGGTACAGATACGCGGGGATAAATCTAAATGAACGTGGAGACGATAGTCCTTTTACCACAAGTAGCAGAATACCGGAAACGTGCATATTTTACAAACAGATGGAAAACATAACAAATGTAATCTTCATGATTTTATTGATGAGTCATTTTGAGAATTTTTCAGAAGAACTTCACTATTTACGTGCCACTCAGGTGTCCTTAGGTAATATCATACTTTCCTCTTTGTCTTTCATTTTAAGAGCTTAATATTGTAAATCCGATTTTTTTTATTGCTACCACATCTTCAAATCTAAGAGGTGGAGCATCTAAAATACTAAAAAAAATATCATCAAACTCTGCATAAAAATAGCACTCTGTGGTTATAAAATATATTTTTAATTATTTTATATTTGTCGCTTGAAAACTAGTTTCTATCTAGCGCTGGTTTCTCAAACGGGAAGACCAATATTTTTTAGTACATTTAACAGCCTGTAAATGATTTTTTTTTTATATAAATTTTGATCATGTATTAACTTCATTTCTTCAATTTTGGGGAAAAGTAACACACGAATGATCAAGTGAATAATTGAGAGTAGTAATCGTAAACTCTGGTTTTTAAGTATTCGAGGTGAAAACAATTATTAGCTCTTTATTGCAATACGATGGGTAAGAACTTGCTAAACGTATATACATCACCAAAATGGGTTTAATGAAATGGTATTTACAGAGTGCGTTCCAAATATAATGCAATTGCTTTTATGTAAATTTTGAGCAGATTTTCACAAACACTTAAAATTCTTCAAAGTATTTTCCTATGGTCTAAAATATTATCCTATCAGACGTATTTTGAAGCGCTCTCTAAAAGCACGAATCTTCTCTCTGCCGTCGGCCTTAGCCGTCGGTATAGATGACTTAACGAGAGGTCTTAACGGTAAGCTCATGCGGAATATGTTGAGGGGGCTTATGCAAACTTTAATTATATTGATGAAATAACTGCAGGCATGCAATAATTTATCTTGTTTTTTACAATAACCTATTTAGCATAATTCGTTTCTTCTACAAAAATGAACAAACAAACACGGTCACTATTTTTTATTGATTCTTGTCAAAGCGTAGAATTTGTTTAACATCCGTTTTTCCTCCCATAGCACACCAATTGTTTGTTTTTTATATTTTGAAGTATTTCCCGAAAATTTTTTCCCAGTAATAAAAATATCAACCTAACCATTTTTAGGTATGTTTTAATTGAAGAAGGATTAAGTGGCGCTACAAAGTTCGCTCCAAAAGTTGTCATTAATTTAATATGTTATTTATTGGATGAATTTGCACAAATATTTAATATTCTTCAAAGTACTGTCATTGGGCCATCACACATTTTTCCAGCGACTCCGCCATGACCAATACGTACCTCAGAAGGCGTCTTCAGGGACCTCTCGCAAGGTCTGCTTCACGATTGATTGGATTTATTCCATGAACGAAAAACGTGTTCCTTTCAGGGCTACCTAAATCTGAGGGAAAAAAAGAAGTCTGCTTGAGTGACATCAAGACTATAGGGAGGGTGGGGCGACGTCGGCACCTAGTGTTTGGACAGGAACTCGCGGACTCGTAACGTGTAGTGGAAAATACCTTGGGAACGAGCTTAGCGCACACTTTCCTCATCGCTTTATCTTCAGCATCAGTGCGAAACACAACAGTAGAAGACAGGTTCAGTCCATTGTCAACCATTTTGATTCTAAATCAACGGTCAGAGCATAAGTTTTCGAATATGAGCCACAATATTATCAGTTCTGATGGTTGACGGCCACCCAGAGACTTTTTCGTCGTGAACCTTTTCTCGGCCCTCGAAACCTCCTCAAAACTTGTATTTAGGACACAGCAGAGTTCCCGCAAGTCTCATGAATCATATTGTGAATCTCCTAAAGTTTCTTTTAGTTTCGCCCAAAATTTTATAATTTTGTAACGTTGCTCGATCGTCGATTCCATTTTTTTCATGACACGGTCGGCGGGCGGAGGTTTACAATAACTGACCTCCTGCCACTTTAACAGCTTGCAGAGCACTTAGACTAATTTTACAGCAAAGATGAACGTTCTTCCTACCTACTCCAAGTAATTTGATCCCCTTCCGAATGACAAAAGCAGTAAGGAAAATTTAATCATATTACCTTCGGAACGCATCCTGTATTTGTAAGGACGACATGATTCAGAAATGCGCATATTTTAAAGCAGATTATATTTTTACAGTTACGATTAACATACAATATAGGCGATAACACAATATTTTTTATTCCAGCCAACGATTTGTCAACTTGCATCCTGTAATTCGCTCGTGGTGATATTCACCTAGCTGGTGGTGAAGCTTCAACAGAAGTTTGCGTCTTTGTGTGGAAATACGTCCTAAATTGGCTATCAGACCAGATATCGAAACCCTTTTCCAGAACGGCATTCTTCAGGTGTTTCACTTGTTGTTTATTATGCGTCATCTTTTGACTTTTGCCAGTCGCATTCAAAAGAAAACAGTTGAATTATATCTCCAGCGTGTACTTTGAAAATTTTTCCCCGTTTCCGAATATGTAAGTACAATTGGAAAAAATAATATTTATGCATGGGAAATATTTGAACCTACTGGAATCAAGTGCCAATGCTTGTTTCCACACCTAGTAAAGCTATAGGCTTTTGCAGCTTATTATTTTTTTAAATATCTTCATACCTTATAAATATCATTGTTTCAGTTAATAAAAAAATTATTCGTTCAGTAATAGGGACAAATACTTTGATCTTACTTAAGATACTCCCACTTATTACTAGTGAGCAACGGGTTATAGTTTTTTGGATGACTACAACCTAGTAAATGGTCCCGTTTCAATTCCTTTGAATTTATCCTAACAACCTGACATTCATGATTTCAATACACCCCTCTCTTATTCAACTTACCCCAGTTTTCCCTTCATTCAAAGCAATTCTATCGTATTTCTATTCCATCATTGCTAGGCCCATATTCCTCCTTGTAAAACAGCTTATAGCACCCTCGGTATCATAAAAATATTACCTTTCTCTCTTACCTGTTGATTTCCCTTTTGATTTCTCGCAATAACCCTCTCTCTTCCGACACTGTGGCTAGTACTTCGACGGTTGTTTTCTTATTAGCCCACTTCACCTTTTCTATCCTTCTCCACACCTCCATTTCCGCCTTCAAAACCTCTCATCTACGACCATCATTTCGCTTCAATGATAATATTTCCGCACCGTCTAAAATCACACTGCGCATTCATTTTAAACGATCCTTTTCTTAACACCCTAGTTCAACGTCCTTGTCATCAATTTCCCCTTTAATAAAATATTTCCGAAGTTTCCAACTTCTACGTGGTACATCCCTTCGACTTGACTATTTTGGTCCAACGTAAACTATTCTAACTGCTTCTAGTTTATGAACTCTTATTTAAATATATAACTTATCCCCGCACTCTATAGAAAACCCCGCTAAACTTAATTTTGTTTGGAATAATTGTCATCCTGTACCAATCGCATTGAATTTGCATTGTACAAAATAAAGCTTGATCTTTTGCAAACATAACTGGTTTTTCCCTACTGACTTTCATTTCTATCTCTGGTTCACCCATCCAACCGGACTCATCATCCACCACTCGTGCCTTAGCATTCTGAGGCATGTACAGTTTACGGATTAGTCTCATTTCCCTTCAATGGCATCTTTTGTCCTTAGCTCCTTCCTGTCAACTGGATTGTTCCATTAATATTTCCCCCCTCTATTCTTTACATTTTCGCAACAATTTCCCTTCCATGCTACTTAAAATTGTTTCTACCTTCCTCTATAGTGCACCAATTTTTCTCTTCCTTTTTAAAGTTTTAGTGGGTCTAAATCTTCCTACATTCTTCTTCCGCCCTTTTACATTCGCGTCTAATTTTATTGCTCTAACTCTTCACATTTTCTTCCTTAATTCTCTGTGTTTACATCCTTCCACTCATTTTCCTCTTCTTAGTTTTACAAATGAAAATAGAGAAGCTAGCTATCATTACGGAGTGCTTAGACGAACACCAATCTTAAATATATTAATTGTCTATGGTCCGAAACCTTTCCATAAAATGTCTAAATTACTTTACGTGGAACTAGCAATTAATTTGTTATTGTGGATGAGAAAAAAATTAATAGTTAACTCTTCGTAGTAAAAGTTTCTAGGAAAAGCAATTAAAAATTCATTTCAAGTAGTTGTTAAACTCTGGTGTAATTTTGTGTCGTCAGGCATAAAGATGTCATGAAACATGCCATGTATTTCTAGTTGTGTGAAAACGAATAGCGATACTTTTCCCACATAATGCTTCAGTAAATTTAGGAATAATATAATAATGGGCATTGTATTACAAGGTACTTGTATATTTGTATCGGAAAAATACCTAACATTTAAATTTTTGTATGCTGAATGTGTCTCCAAATATGCGCCTTACTTAAAAATAGGTCAAATTACGAGCCTGCTGATTCCCATAAATGGTATTATTCGTGATTTTCATTGACCATTATTTGCCATGATGGAAACCTTCACCAGAGACAAAATTTCTTTTCTAAAAAATTATATAGTTATCAGGTTTACCTGAAAAAGCTTAATTCTTAAGTTGCTTATTAGTCATTATTAAGATATTGCACTTAAATTTTAGCTTATAAAATCATTTATGAAAAGTTATTCATAAACTTAAATATTCAATAAGCTCTGAAATCACTGATTAATTCATTTTGCAACTTTTGAACACACATAAAGGACGAACACAGGAGAGGTGGGGTAGGCGGAATCAAGCAGATCACGAGAGTAAAAAGTTTTCCTAGACCGGGATTTGAGCTCCGAATCTTTCCACATGCCGGGCGGACGCTTTTAACCACTTGAGCTATCCAGGAAACATAATTTTCCCTGAAATCTGCGATGCTTTATGCAACCAAGTGCCCTGATTCTTCGGCCAAGAGATGGCGTTAGGGAGCTGTGTCACCGCCAAAGGAGAAAAAGAAAACACAGAAGAAGAAAGGATAGTATTACAGCAATGATATAACATCATAAAGGTTAAGAGCAGTGCGTTTCGTGGCACGCATAGCCAGAAAAAGAGACGAGCCACATTGGCCTAATACACATTCAAACACGATATCCCGTCAAACGGCGAACATACAATATGCATGGAAATAGATACAAGGAAAAGATTACGAGGACGCATAAAGGGAAAACACAGGAGAGGTAGGGGAGGCGGAGTATAGCAGACCACCAGCGCGAAAATATTTTCTTGACCGGGGCTTGAACATCGGATCTTTCTACTTGCCGGGTGGATACTCTAACCACTTCAGCTATCGAGGAAACATAATTTACTCTGTTATCTGCGGGTATATTTAGGTAACGAAGGGCCCCGATTCTCTGGCTAAGAGATAGTATCATTCATATGTAATATATATGCATATGTATATATATAAGTTATTTTAAATAAATATATATAAAATACATTATCTCGCGTAAATTTTCCCTGACATAATTGATGCAAAATAAAAATAAATGGAAACATTTATTTCCGAGTGTAAAAAGCTACAAGCAAGCTACTGGCAAGTTATCAAGAGAGATAAAAACATTGCACAAATTCATTGCTTACACCTAAAAAATCTTTGCAATTTTATTTCCATATGAGGAAAGTAAATTAAAAATTCATTGCAATACCAAATATATATGGTTTCTGTGTTCTCGGATAAATTCATATTTTCCTGTGAGCTAAACAAATATTTTTGGTGAATATTTAGAAGAATATCTCTATCAAACAGAAAATCACCTTAATACAAAATAGTTAAAATATGCATGCTACTTTATGGAAAATCGCTATTGTAATTTTGGAATTGGATGATAATAATTGTAAACACCTTAAAAATTCTAAAATAATAAGAATAGTAATGTGTTTTATTTGTTCATATTTTTTAGAAATTTTGAAGGAAACCGAAAATATTAAGAGTATATAACCTATCCAGGGTTCAAAATTCCATTCTTAATATTTTTTAAATACAAAATAAAAAGGAATAAGTAATTATATATATATATGTTTTATCAAATCATTATATCATCAAAATAACCAATAACATGGCCATCGGAGGAGGACTTGTCTAAAAATGAATTAAGTATAATCATATGCAGTCTTTCGGCTTGAGACCATGAGCCAAAAACGGTAGGACGAATAACATATGGATTTGAGAATAACTTTATTTTATGTTCTCACCTACATTCGTTTGTAATCACGGAACATACTCATGTGTACGCTTCATAACTCATGAATTATATATTTTTTTAAATAAACCTACCTAAAATATGTTAGTAAAATGACCCAGAATAATGTGAGTCTCGAAATTAAGTTTTTTATACTGTATGTAGTAAAAAGTGACACACTTCCGGAAAATATTGAAGAATATCGGAAATAAAAAATTGTTTAACATCGTACATACATTTTCTCGTGTTTTATGGTACAAAAAATTGTTAACAAATGGTTAAAAACAAGTGATATTTCAAAATGGGGTTTTTATCTTCATCCCCAACGATCGTGTATTGCCACATTTGAGGCGATTCACTGGGTTTAAATTCAATCTTTTTCCCTGGAGGCAAGGTTTAAATTTGAATTTCCGTGCCAAGAACTCATTCAAAGTGCACGCTGATTTTTTCTGAAAGTTTTACATTGAATTTCGGGATATTGTTGAGCATAGCCATGGCCCTCTCTCCAGTACCAGGTTTATAAAACCTCTAAAAGGAGGAATAACTAATGCTGACTTTTTAGCATCTAAAATTTAGCACTGGAAACTAGATCTTAAGGGTTCTCTTTACAAATACTTTTTATTTGATTATTATATCTTTTTCTGGCATGCTCCAGATGAAAATATTTCATTACCAGCGTGTTTGTTTCCTTATGGGTCGCCGTCAAAAGGAATATTCCCACAATATTTGGAACTAATTTCTTTCAGTGGATAAATCGTCAAAACTTGTTACTACTATCTCAATGTGGTCAAAATAAAATATCGAATCCGTATCTGTTTAACTGCAGCACTTATTTGAAATCCCTTTTAAAGGTATCATAAGGTATTTTAAAATGAAAAAATCTTGCTTATAATGTGGAACAATTCCAATTTTAATGATCTAAAATAAATGGATACATGATTTCTACTGAAGTATTTTTATCATATAATGGCAATATAAATAGGTTTTTAATGATAACACTGAAATGATACCAAACGGAGATTTTAAACTTTAGCTATGATAGTATACTGTGCATTTAAAAATTACCTCATGCCAATTTAACAGACCACATACTTTAAAATATTTAAGCAAAATATAAGAATAATTGTTCATCAAAACTACGACGTGTGAAATTCAAATATTAAGGTATATGTATGCGTGTATATATATATATATATATATATATATACATATATATATATATATTAATATATATATATCATCTCCATGCATACTTAGGTGAAAAACTATTGAATTTATTTCTTTTAAATGCATTCTATCAGAGTATTACTAAATTTAACGTTTTAAAACATACAATTGTTTCTCCAAGAGAATATCAGAACTAAAGAAGTTTAAAACCTAAGTACTTCATTATATTCACTACTTTCAAAATACATTATTAAAATCACTTAACGAAACACTAAAGGAAACCCTATCTTTGTCATAGTTTAGCAAAAAATTGGCAAATTTATTTTATTAATAATGTACATGCTCATTAAGGCATTCAAATGACAAATTTGTATTGTTACTGCCAGCTCTACTTGATGGTTGGAAGGGAAATTCATATTTGATCACAAGCTTATAATATTTTTGTAATCGTTGGTGGCGGGGGTTGATTGAAAGAACAAATGATAAGTATATCCGGATGAAAAATGTTGCAATAGTTCTCTTACATCCTTAAAAATCAGTCAAAACCGTGCGGACGAATTTAACTAGGAATACAAGGAAACGACTGGGAAAATTGGGAGCAATCAATATTATGCAGTCGTATACTTACACCATTAAAAGTGAGTTTAGTTAATATTTTCTTGCCACGCGAATTTTCCCGCAAAAGAGAAACGCTAAATATGTATATTGAAAACAATTTATTTCTCTTTCTATTATTATCTCCTATACACAGCTTGAATAAAGAGTACCTCAAAACGCTGTATGAACAGCTCCCTCTAAATAAATTAAATTAGTGGTCAATACATATTTTTCAAGAGTTGTTAGCCCTAAAGCGAAATTATTTGGGCAAGAACGGCTCTTTTTATAAATAAGAGATAATGTAAGTAATTCAAAACAATTTCAGGCGGAATCACTACCTCGAAATGTGACAAAATTAAAGTGCTACACACAAAAATGAAATTATTGTATAAGTGTAGGATGGAATATTAAAAAATTAATAAAACATTGTGGGAGGAAACGGACAAAAATATAAGTGAGTAATTTTAACATGAGAATGAATTTTACTAACAGAGCGTAATAAATGAAACAATAATAATAATAATAGAAATATATGATATTTTCCTTACCGTAAATACCTGTCGACTGGTGATTACTCTCTATCCCCTTTCTACGAGAAGAGGGTAGCTCTCGTCCCAAATCTTCCCCAAATTTTGGCGCCCTCGGAGGCCCTGGATCCGGATATTCAGTCAGCTGAGGCATTGTCCTCGATTGGATGCCTAGGCCTTCCTCCATCTTCGAGAAAAACTCGGTTTCTTGCTGTCGATATTGGGAGTAGTGGCACAGACCCTGGATTTCGATGGTGTATCGATTCAAAAAATTCTTCTTTGACGCGTCTTCACCTCCCGGCTGCATCTTTATCTCGCTTCTAGACCAAGTCACAACCAGACGGCTATCCTGCGTTCCCTTCTGGTGCCCCACAGGTGCCGGAGTTCGTAAAGACTACTCTCTGCAACCATATTTTAACTCAACCGTCTATCCTTCAGAGCTTTTATTGCTGGAAATCTTATTGCCCATCTTCGCAGTCAACTGAGGCTTGCCTTGGAAGGTGTATGGAACGGGATTTCTTGAGGATATGTAGCGGTCACGGTCAGCGGCCTTCACTGGGTGAAAGTTGGTCACGGTCCGATATGACGGCCGCATCATCCAGCTGCTGACGGCTTCCCCTCCACTCCCGCTTCCCCTACAATGACTTATCGCTCCTGTACATTCTATGCCCTTCCTTCGCTACTTGCGCAAGGGTTCAAGGTCTACTTCTATGCGAACCCCAAAACCTACGCCCGGCTGCTTTGCATGAAGTAATGATATTTTCGTGATAATCTAGAGGTATTTCCTGATTGTCTTCTGATATATTCTTCAATTAGTATCACTTAATAAATTATTTGTGTGCAGTTCATATCTAAAGTGACGCTCTGTTAATACCAAACTATGGACATAACACGTATGATAACCAAAGATTAATTTGGTCATTTAGGAAACTTTCTCTTCAAAAACATTTCATAGTCATGTGTTGTCTTGAAACTAAATGCCTTTGTTGAAACTTCCGTTCGTTAGTAACCATTTAGGAGAATTATTTGAATCCTTATTTATACCAGATTCACCCAAAAGAGGGTAAGGAGCTCGCTGAAGACGACTATCACTCCGGACGGCCGTCGACGGCAAGATCCTACACGAATGTGGACGGAGTGAGGACGCTGCTGAACACAGACCGGCGCTTAACCAGTGAAGAAATGGCAGACCAATTGGGCCTGTCTGCATCCAACGTCCAACATATTATTTCACAGGATTTGGCCATGCGCAAGGTGTACGCCAAGATGGTGCCGAAAATTCTGAGTGTCGACCAACAGGCAACGCGTGTGCTCATTTCCGAAGAAGTGTTAGCCGATTTCCACCGAGATGAAAATTGTTTGGACAATGTGATAACTGGTGATGAAACATGGGTTTTTCCATATGACCCCGAAACGAAAAGACAATCCGCGGAATGGCACACTTCCGCGTCCCCACGTCCAAAAAAGGCTCGCATGAGCAAATCAAAAATCAAAACGATGTTGATTGTGTTTTTCGACCGTCATGGAGTGGTTCACAAGGAGTTTGTCCCACCAGGGGAGACTGTGAATGCGAACTTTTACGTGCAGGTGCTCACCCGCCTCCGAGAACGCGTGAAAAGAGTCCGACCGGCCATCGCAAACTGCTGGGTGGTTCATCATGACAACGCGCCGTGCCATGGCGCGCTCGTCGTCAGACAGCTGCTGGCCAAATACGGCGTTGCCACGTGGCCGTACCCACCCTATTCTCCCGATCTGGCACCACCGTACTTCTTCTTCTTCCCCCTGATGAAAAGACAGCTCAAGGGACGACGTTTTGACTCGATAAAGGCCGTTCAATAGGCTTCGAGACTGTAGACTCGAAGAAAAGTTAAGTATCAATGTCAACCCTAAGAATGTTTTATAAACATTACAGGTTTGTTTCGTTTTTGGAAAGGTATGAGTAACACTTTTCTTGCCCATCATCCCTGTCAATCCTATTGAATTTCTCGTATTTAGTCGCCCTTCTCTCATATTTTTTCTCTTCCAAGTACTTCCACATATCTTTTCCTCGCTTCCCTTTATTCTTTCAAAAAAATATCAATCTGTTAACCTACCTACATTGGACTAATTTTCCTTCGCCGGAAGTTCCCCGTCTCCAATTTTCAATCCGAAGGCACATGTACCCGACTATTTTCCGTTCTGTCGCCAACTTAATGTTGACCCATTAGGGTAACACATTCACACTCTTGAAAGACCAGCAGTAAATTGAGAAACTGTAGCGACAGAATGTATAGTATGATCCTAAATTTCAAATCATTTTTGGCCATCATGCCATTGATTTGGTCTCCCTCTATCATTTTTTCATACCGCTGTTATTCTTGAAATCTCTTGTGTATTTATTTCTATTCTTTGATTATCAATTCCTTTATTGGTGGAATAATTTTAATAAGCACTAATACGTCCTAAGGGTTGAATTTCTGGTATATTCTCTATGCTCAGTTTGTCTATAATCGACCGTCCAACTTTTTGATTAACCATTTCATTTAAGGCAATTGAATATCCTTTAGGTTGTTTGCTCCCACACTCCACAATCTTCTATGACTTTCCCTGTCCCTTTTAGATTGCGCTGTAGTACCAGCGTTGATCTAGAGTTAACCACAGTTTCTTATCGACCGTTGAAACTACGTTCTATCACTCAAACTTAATTAGGCGTTTTGTCGAAACCTGCAAAAATAAATGCCGTTCTAAAGTTAACCTAACGAATTCTTGTATTCCGAAGTCAAAAAACGTGACGAGGCAGACTGAGGGTCTTTCACCTTGGCAAATCAGAGTTGGATCAGCAAATATGGTTAAGAAGGCCACCAATTTTGGTGCATCTTTCCCAGGAACAATGATTTTAAATGAAATTTTTAAGAAAGAATTACAATTTTATTAGGCCTTCCTGATTCTCTTCACTTAGTTTTATTTTTCTCAATGGTTTACATATAATGATTTATGGTTTTTAAATATAAACTTGTAAATCTTGAACTCCTTTGAAAAGGTGTGTGAAGGGAGAAAAAGAGGAGAGGAGTGTAGGAAAGTTCAGGGTATTCGCTCCCCATTTATTTACTTCTGTCTTAAGTATTTGCTCTTCCATTAACACTTCGACGCGCAGTGGCACTTGATAGCGTGAATATGTTTACTCACGGAAGTGCTGTTCAAGATTAGAAGTTAAGATTATATATATATATATATATATATATATATATATATATTGTGACGCGGCATTTAATTTATAGATAAATTTTCCCCGATACCGCGAGACAAGGGAGGCCGTGACTCTACTTGTTTTGAGGGCGCCAGGCTAGCCGCATGGCTAGCCGCAGAGTCACGCCGCTGGCTGTCACCTGGCCCATCACACTCCTCGTCCCAGGGGAGGGCTCGCTCACCTTTGATGTGCCCCGGGGTGGGCAGCGGCTCTTCAGCTGAAATCACGAGGGACGCAAGGAGGCGCATAAAAATGGACTCCGACGAGTAAACTTCATAAGAACTATTTATTATCACAAGAAAAGGTGTGGGCGCTCCCAAGCAAACATGACGCGCGGTGCCGACGCCTGCTGGGCCACGATGTTGGGTGGCCGCTCGGCGGCAGCCGAAGATGGCCGCCTCGCTGTCGACTGCTGGGTCCCGATGTTCCGGTCGGGGCCTGCGGGGGGCCCACACGGCGAGGTCGGTTGCTGGCACGCGCACCCCCGGTGTTCGCAGGCTGTCGGTGACTCGACGATGATAGCACACGACCTTCTCTCTCGGACATCTCACAACGAACTCTGCTTCCCACGTGTTGGCCGGCACTCTCCGCGCGCGGCGCGCTCCGCTCCTCTCTTTTCTAACATACATTGTCGGCGCCAACAGATAGCGCCCCGCCGTTCTACGGCTCGCGAGAGAGGCGCGCGTATTCGAACTGGGCAAGTGACGCTGCGCCAAGCACAACGTCACAATATATATAACTATATATATAAAGACATGCACTATACCTTGATTGACAATGACGAAATAATAACGACTGTGATTTGGGGAGGAAGTTAAGACAAGATAAAGACAACCTGTTGGCTATTTAAAATGGCGAAAGAATGTACGTAATATTAAAGAGCAATTTGCTGTAGTTTGGATCGAAAATGTTCCTCAAATGGTAGAAAAATAAAATAATTAATTTATTGCATTCAGTTTTCAGAATAACTAACAAAACAGGTGAACGGTTTCCGAGTCTTTTTACAAAATAATAATCATGTTGAAATGGCTGAATCAGAAACTATTTGTTATTTTATTGCTTTTTTCCTCAATTTTCAGAAAATCATTCCTTATCCCATGTAGTCAAAGAAAAAAGTTGCTGATGTGTGGACCTCTTTCAATATATATGACATTTGATTCGCTGTCTGACATTTGAATACTGTCAGCAAATGACGGTTCTTGCCTGAATTAACTGGTTTATTAGTAAACATCTCTATTATAATGGCGATCGTACCCAAGGACCATGATATTGCTTATTAATATTCTCTGAATTTCATTTGTACCAGGTTATTTACTCTTTTATTTTACCATGGAAATTCATATATTGGATGGAAAAATCATTATAAGGAAGTAAATTTTTTTAATAATAATATATTAGAATTGATTCAAGGCAGTATGATGACACTGCTTCCGACCGGTACTACTATGGTGCCGAATGAAGGCATAATAGTATGTCGCATTAAATCTTCGCTACTGTATAGTCGACATGATATATCCAAAAGGCGGCAGAATGATTTTTTTGCCAACGCTGGAGTGGGGTGATTAAAGTTATATATCCTTATTCATTTATCCTGAGTTTTTCAATCTCGTCTTAGGTCTCATGAAGTATAATCTGAATGACCCGCATAGATTGATATTGATTGGCGGAGGATTTCAATTTATAAAAAGTTATTTTAATGATCATTAGCAAATTAAAAGCTTAATGTGTTTCCAAAGTTAGTTATTTAATATTTTTATAGCAAAATCATCAAAATACTTACCTTTAACTTTCTAGACCTTAAACGTGAAAACTAAAAATCAAAGACCACTTAAATGTTTAATCATAAGCTTCAAAATAAAATAACAGGTTGAAAATAACTTTATTTAACCCAAGATAAAACTTATTAGATATTATTCATGTAAACTCAAAGCAACAAAATGTGTTTGAAACAAATATATATGAAAGTACCAAAGAAACTGCGGGAGCTAGTTCCTTTAAAAGCCCCAAAATTTCAGAGTTTAAGAGGACGCCTCGGTAGCTTAAGTGGCTAAAGCACTCGACCGGATATTGAGGGATCTGGGTTCGAGTCCCAGTCAAGGCGAATGATTTTTACGCTCTGAAATTGTTGCATATATGAAAGTAGTTCTAAATTTATTTTTTTTATATTTCTATCATTAAAACATTTCAGTGTTCCAGAAAAATTTTTATCCAAGTTGAATATGTTGCAGTGGTGAGAATGGTTGTTAAACATTTTCCCTGCTCATTGGTTGATACGGATATCCCCACAGTTAGGGTTTTTAGAGCATACTAATAAGAGCCGGATCCCACTTCTGATGATTATCCCTCTGAAGAGAAACATATCCCCGGGAACAATGGAGTGCCCAAAACTCATCCTCGCATTACCCCTAAAATAGAAGATGATCTTTTAAATATTATCAATTATGGAAGGATTTTAATAATGTGCAAAGAAATACTATTACCTGATCACATAAACGGCATTGGATGGGATGTATATATTCACATATGTTGATGTATCTGAGCCAGGATACATTCTAAAGAGAATAGGCAAAAGCAGATTGAGCCCAACCACTGGTTCATCAAGAGGCTGAAATGAAAGGTTTACTATGAATCATGTCATAATTTTCTCAGCGTCGTTTTTTCCAGAGATGATACAACTAAAAATTAATATGACCAATATGAATACAACTAATTTTTGTAGCAGTGTAAATTGGAAATATCGATTATTTTTAGGCTAACTTATCACTTCTAGTGTTACATCTTGGTCTTAAACTATGTTATCGTCCCAGCAGGGATTCTTACATTCCAAATAATTCTTTATTATTTTGAGCAAAAATTTAACATAACATGCATTTACAAAGCTTGTGACTCGCTCAAATATTTACTCATTGTATCACAACATAAATACTTCATTAGGTATAAGTTAAGTATGACAAATATTGTTAAAATATTCTAAATCCCGATAATTTTTACGCAAACCCAAGGAACCACTTCTGATAAAAATTGTGCTAACTGGCCTTAAAGAAAAAATCCTTAACATAGTTAGGGCCATTTCTTTATTAAATTTAGGAACCTTTTCTTTTCATACATTGCAAAACCCGCGTGAAAATTGAAATTAATATAAGTTAGTCCTTGCTCAAAAGATACGTAATGATAATTTAACTCAACATTGTAATTTTTATGCGATATTATTTCGCTCTATTAACAATTTCTGATCTCATAGACGGATGTCACATAGAAAATCATGAACAACAAGAGTTTAAATAACTACTCTCAGGGATGGTACACATCATCTGTGAAAATAGACTAAAGTTATTCATAAACTTTGATTTAAAGTTGTGACATTTTCTAGTAATTTCCAGCAAAGAAAAAACTAATGATAAATTTGCAGACCCAAGAGTTTCAAAAATAAACTATTAAATACCCATTTTTGACATTTCACAATTATTAACAAAACATTTATCGATCACCTACATCCGATATAAATAACAGAGCAACACGCCCTTTCAGACAGACGCTTTGAAAATCAATGATAAAATAGTTACCAGCATTTTTATAATTTTTTCTCTGGAGGGGCATGACTATTGAAGAAAATATACGTGCACTTTAATTAAAAGTATTTGTCGATGCCATCATTTTTTCGTTGAGAATCACTTACCACTACGTATGACGGGTGTGGTAGAAAGATATTAGTCTCTGGTAGCGCCAGGCAATGAATACGACGAATTGAATTTTGGTAGGAATTAAAACCTTGATCAAAGATCCTATCAACTACTCTCAGATTTTCCTCCCTCAATACTTTTATCTCTATCCATCTACCATCCTCAAATATCTGCAAAATAAACGGTAAATATTAGATTATTGATTAAAAACCAGTGATTAAAAGTGATAAAATCAGAAAATAAAAAAACAAATAAATGAAACCATACCCAATACTTTCCGTGACTTCTAAGTCCTGAAAAAATCTGGTAAAGGAAATTTATAAAAATATCTCTGTTTTTGGGAGTATATTACGAATTTAAACAAGAACATTGGTAAAATTGGCAGTAAATAATACTCTTAGGAAGTGGGAAGAATATTCCTCATATTACGATTTCATGAAATTTTTCCCGGTACAATTTGTAGGAAAATGTGGTGTACAGTTGTACTGACTTTGAAAACTAGTAGTACCTTACTCTAGGTCGATTCGTTTATAATTGAGAATAAAAACACGGAAGGCAGAAAAAGAATCAGGTTTGGCTCTTTCAGTTCAAGAACTTTTGAAGCCTTGGTTCCCTTTTCTTAGAACGGTTAATTAAAAGAGCCATTGAGATCACTTACCATCTCTACAACGATAACCCAGTATTTAATTAACCAAAAATTACAATCTATTACTTATAATCTATTATCTTACATTACTAATTTACTAAGGATCAATTCACACCTACCCATCCGCGGTCGCTGGTATTCGCTTCCATAATCCCCATGAGTTCTTCCTTCATGGCCCGAGATTCATTATTGCTCAAAAAATTTCCAATGATGGAAAACTGAGCAGCGAAGAGAAGTTTCTCCTCCTCCGTCCATTCCCCAAAGAACTCAAGGTGACTGGCTGAGTTGACAACGGTCATTGGACCAATCATTTCACTCTCGAGGTTGAATACTCCCGAAGGCTGCCTACAAGAATAATTAAGTAGGACGATGATTGCTGAGCATTAAAATTACCCTAATATCTTATTAAGCGTATATTTTCTCTAGGTTCAAGATTTAAAAACCAAATGCTCCATTCAGCATGATTTTAATATGATAATCCGAACACTACAAAACCCTCAACAAAACGCGAGCAACATATTGTTCCTCGAGGAATGAAAGATCTTATTCACCTTTTATAAGGTATTAATCGTAAATACGGAAGGATCTTCGGTCAATGGGAAAACCGTGAATGAAGGACATAAACAACTACTGCAAAAGCAGTGCTTGTTACGAATTGGCTAAAGGAAATACATTAAAAGACTTATAGGTTTTTTAAAGAAATTAGACCAAATTTTTTAAAAGGGTATATACCAAATGAAAAATCTAAAAATTCATAGAAATTATTATGGCAACTAATAAAATTACTGAAACATGACAAAGAGGAGTAAATAAAACCAGACAACGTCACCATTTTTCAGCACGTGCTTTTCTATCCCGCGATATGAGGTCGTATCAAAATTAAACCCAGTCGCCCATTTAAAATATGAAATTGAACTAAAATAATTTCACCTGAAATTTACAATGAATGTGACCCTTAACAAGAGCCCTATTAACCTTTCTATGAATATTAACACACAATACTAAATATTCAATATGTTTTACAATGAAAAATATGTATTCAAATGGGAGGAGTATTTTCAAATGGTTCCCTAACATTCATCACCCAAATACCTTACGATAGTGCAGCTGTAGGCATTTATATGCAGATGCGAATTTAAAATTATATTTATTTTTTGCAAATTTATTAATAACAATCACTATTTCCCTAGCATTAATTTTTCTTCGGTTTTCCAGAATAATTTCAAATTTGAAAACACATAAAAACCATCTGAAACAAGGATGCAAAGAGAACGCTGATTAGACCTTTGGAAAAATACTAAATTTACACTCAACCCGGCGTAAGTCACGGTATGGTTATTGCGTCGAGATGCTTTATAAAGACATTTTCCATGTGTTTAATATTTTTCACTTGGCCTTTCTTATTCATTTTAGACGAAAAATACAAATATAGAAAAAATATTTAAACATTATGCTTCTTTATGTTTTAAAATGTAATTTTTCTTTAACCCCTAGAAATCAGATCCCTAGTACTTCAACTTTTAAAATACACTTACTATAATATTTTTAAATCCAAGATAATTAGGAATAATGATAAAACTAGGTTTTCAGCGTAAACATAAAATGCTTATGTTGAAAACATGTACAACATATAGGTATATGGTTTAAATGATTAAATCTATTATATAATATTGGACGGAACAGGACACAAGTCACAGATAACACTTAAAAAGGACACACAAACTAGTTTTTGAGTTTTTGGCCTACGCCGAGACCTTCTTCAAGTAAGAGACTACCGCGACCGATATACATATACATATTATACATATATATATATATATATATATATATATATATATATATATATATATATATATATATATATATCTTACCTATATATAGGTATATTTTAAAATTATATATATATATATATATAATTTTAAAATATATGTAATTAAAGAATGAATGCCAACATAAAAATTGAATCTGCCATGTGTGTTTCCATTGTAAAAACTTTATTGATATCAAGCACATAAAATATTACCATCATTTTTACAAGAATTTTATTGTAAATGTAGGTAGACATTTTATTTTTTGAATGCGTAAAAAATAAAGAAATAAATGTTAACGAAAAAATATTAAAATCTAATCAAGGGGCAATTAATATAAGTTAAGAAAACATGAATCATACTGCAAGGAATATCCTATTTAAATCAAAATGCCAGATTGACTTATACTTACCCATGTATACGAGGTATAAAATTTCATACTCATAATCTTTACATTAGTGACTTAGTTACATTATTTTTTGTTATATTAGGTTTCCTTCAATTAGAAAAGTGGTTAAGAAAATGTTCGCAATAAACTAGAGGGTGGTGAACTTATAAGTTAAAACTTCATGCAGAAATTAATTTACCACACGGTTTTTCTACCAGTAGTATCAAAACACTTGAAAATTTGACACTAATATCAAATGAGTGTAGTCATATTTTTTAATCTTAAATTTATATTATGCCTACGTATACATTATATCTCTTAAAAATACGAATAAATAAATTTTAACAATAAGCAATAAAATCCTAAGGATGTAAACAACAAAAACAAGTTCAAATGTTTTGATAAACAATATTTTCACTGCAAATTTTCATTTAAAAAATCGAATATGTAAAAAATCATAACTCCTGGTATTCCCTCATAATTTAATTATATTTGTCAGGGGACACATTTCAATGTGCTATTCCATTGCTTTCAAAAGATTGCTTTCAAAACATTTATCACACAAATATTGAAACATTACCTTTAAAGTAAATTCATAATATTCAAGTATGGATAAAATAAATTTTTTTGCAAATTCGACATCATGTTATAATTATTTTCTCTCCGGTCATGAATTTAGCACATTAAATCGGCAATAAAGGAGAACGTGGATTTTAAACGCCCTTATAAAGTCTCACTATAAGAATACGGTGCATAGAAGTGTAGGATGAAGTAACCTCTAACCCGAGAAGTGATATCTGACTTCTCAAGGATTAACAATAGAACCAAACTGTAACTTGAGTAAGCATTAATCAATTAAAGATATACGGATCGGAATTCCTGGACTTAGCTTCTCATTGCGACGTAATCTGAAGATATGGGCCAAACGTTCAATTAACTTAAAAATTCTGATGTAACATTCCCCTCAAAACTTTTTAATAACTTGAAAAGACACTTAAATACAAACTATAGACATTTTTAGGGGAGGGCGTATGGAGTTTTCGACAAAAACTCAATAAGTTATGTTTTTGATACTTCATGCATAATGTAATATAATATTATATTTAAATGTAATTTTTTCTTTTGGTCAAGATTTGAAGCTATTTAAGTTCCGAAAAACATTATTACTAACACGAATCTCTTTATGGTCTGAAGGAAAGATCAAAAACAAATTCTGCACTATACGCCTTTGAAACAAATAATATGCGTTCATGCTGTCATCACTCATAAAACTCTTGGCACTATTTATTGCGTTTTTATTTTTTTAATTTTATAAAAACATTTATGCGACTTTATGAAGCATATAAACACATGGATATTAATCTAAAATTTGAACTAACCATACAATGTAAAAAAACCTCAAATAGAAAATATGCAAACTTTCATTAGCTCATTTAATACCAGTAATTTAAAAAAATTCGACTTGTTTCAGCTTTGATAATTATAAATTACACTGTATTTATCATGAAATATTGAAATTTTTTAACACTTGAAAGTTCTATTATTTCTATACCAGTGACTTGAAATAAGAAAATAAAATTCTTTTCGAACCCACCATGGTAAATATCATATAAGCATGGTATATCTCTACGCATATCCCTCCATACAAACAAGAATGCATACTCTACAAACTAGCAACAATTTTTCAAAAGAGAAATATTTCTGGACTATGTCTGTCTATGAACTGTTAAATACGCCATAAAAACATCAGAAGATTACTGCTTAGATTTTAGAAGTCATCAAAAAATCTTCTCGTATGTCAAACTGTGTGGATGATTCACAGTTCAACTCTTTACGCGTATTCAGCCATCTTGGATAAACACGACAATGGACCTATTGACCAGACATTCGCTAAGACTTTCTGGCATAGGCGCAAGAATAATTCATCCGTTAAGTATTTACGTCGTCCTTTGTGAGAGACAGTCGACGTGTTTAAGTTCTGTGTTTCGAAAATGTGAGATAAAGTACGCCACAGTTTCAAAATACGGGAAAACCTGACCTATTGCACCACCAAGTCAATTGTTTCACGTCATATGGATTTTCCATATAATCCGAACGTGAACGCTTTAATTTGCTCCAAGAAATTTTGTGTTGTGTTTTAACCTGATACTAAATTTGTGTTTGAATTGTTATATTAAAATTTGTAATAATTGATTCATCCCTTATTTGTACTTGAATTGCATCATAACTGGCAACCGTCATCAATATTTAGGAATAAAGCATTCATTTGGCTAATGATATAAGTTTTCTTCATTAATGGGTCATCCATTATTAAAATACCGTGCATCAAATACTATGCAGAGCATCTTAACACTGAAAATACATAGGTTGACATTAGTTCTTAATGTGAATTTTACTGAAGTTAAATGGATACATATATATGAATATTTAAAATACCTTTAAGACATGACAGTATATTTTTATCTCATTTTAAAATTAAGGAGAAAAACAACTTGTGCCACAATTGGGCTAATTTAGGTTTTAAAAAGCCGGAAAAATTTATTGGCAGCAAGAAGAAATCCAACACTGTATCCAAAAACAATTAGATAGTATAAACCGATTTGCTTAAGTTGATGTTTACACACTATCGCCTTGTTTACATATGAGTGGAAAACAACTATATAAAGCATGCGTTCACATTTCCGTGGCGTATTATTGCAACCCAAAATATAAAACATTTTCTTAATATCTTTAAAATGTTATCTCTTAATGTTGCCAAATATTTAATAAACAATGATATTTAATCAGTAAATACGACTCCACTCCACTCACCACACATTTGGAAATAATATAATTATCTTCTATGATACAAAAACGCCTTCGCTATGCACGTGTCCCTGGAAACAAGGGTTTTTAATCAAAATTTAAATTCCTATTTCAGTTTACTTTTAATAAAATGTCAGTGCAATTTATTACAATTAAAAGCCTCAAAATCGGATCATATTGACACTGTCGGATACATTCAACAAAAATAAATAATCTCAAAATGACTTGGTGAATATATATATATATATATATATATATATATATATATATATATATATATATATATATATGCATGTATAAATAAACCATAAACACAATAATCAGCCCGGAGGTCGGTTTTGTTGGTGATGGTGAGCTAAGAGGCGTGTGTAATTCACGCATAAGATAAGGAGGGCCAGTTCCTTTCCCTCTTCTGGTTTTTGTTTCGCAGAAAGATATGGTATCGAAAAACATCACATAGCTTGTGTGGAGAAGCAGATGCTCAGTTGTCTCGTCAGTGGTGCAACCCTACTCCTGCATTACCTCAACCCAAATAATATATATACACACATACATACATATATTTATTCTGTTTAAATGATTGAAAACGGACGCTTCACAAAAAGATATATATTCAATAGCGTTTTTCATTTCCCTGTCATAATCACGAGTAATTACTGTACTCTACATTACTTTAAAGGGTCTTAAATTTCAGCTTACAACATTTAAGGAGAAGAAATTAGTTACGCGAATTGCTGGATGATATAAGGGAATGAAAAAACATCAAATCCCACGCTTGATCTCAAACTCATAAAATGATATCCATTATAGAATGTAAACACATTGACTTTTATCTAATAATTTCAGAATCTATGCCTGGAAAAAAATTTCGTTTCAAAGAAATAAAAGTTCAGTTAGATTAGGTGCCAAATGCATTTCCCACATTTGCACATCAATAATTTTTAAAGACGCAATTTTCGTTAAATATTACACATTTTTGTATCATTAGAAATGAAATTTTGGAAACGCTAATGTCTGAAAGAGTGACTCTAAACCAGAAAATAATCTCAAGTTCTAAAGACAAGGTAATTCATTTCGAGTACACCCGGTTATGGTAAATATCATATACCTCTAATTAATCCCAAGATTATTTTAAGAATTCACAAAAAATACAAATATTTTCCGTATCAACTTACATATACCCCATAATCCCACTAGAAGAGTACTCCGTAGTTTTAGACGTCCTTTGAAATCTTCTGATAATGCTTGCCAAAATTACGGTGACGGTGATTCACAGTTCACTCGCTAACGCGTATTTAGTCTCCGGGGGAACACGACAATGGAACTGCCTTCCTGTTGCTTGCGAAGCCGAAGAAGTAATGACACGGCACGGGTTTCCGTTAAGTAGTTCCGTCGTTGGCCGTAAGAGGTGGTCGACGGCAATAAAATGTACGTTTTGCAATCCTGAAGTGAGTTGCGCTCCACGTTTCAAATGAAAAGTGATAAATAACCTTTCTTTTCAAATCTCATGTCTGCAAAAGTCATTTTTTCACGTTAGATAGAATTTTCTCTAGTTGAACACGCCATGTTTTCCTTATGATCTTTGCTTGCACCTGCTCTTTAAGGTAGATATTATATGTTACGTAAAAGCCTAAAGTGATATTTGAAATGCAGTCATGAAATATAAATATGTGATGACGGACATTTCCAAAAATTATTTTAAACTAAGAAGTAGTATAAAAAAATTTATCAGAACTTATGGCATACTAAATGGAGCTAAATTGCAATTGTAAACCAAGTATTACAAGACTCAATCTGCAAGTTCTATTTGATATTTATTTAAAATTTATGTTACTTAACAGTTAACTAAAATGGCTTAAAAATTTATGAATTCTGGTCCTTTTCTAATTTTATTTCTAATCCTTGCTCACTTTAACGACAAGCGCAATTCAAGTTCCGCATATTGAAATAAATTATTGTTTATAACTGGTAAAACATATCTCTTATTATTATTAATTATCTACTCAACGCACTGAAAATATTAATTTATTTAGTTTTTAGATAGACCTGTGGGGAATGATTACGGTTAATTATATGTTAGCTTGTGGAGGGTTGACAAAAACTCGTTTCCTATTTAATATGGTAATCGAAAATATTTTCCCTAATTATATATAATTTATGTACAATAGTTTGAACACTTCTTTATTAACAATGGCTGATAAAATATTATTGAATAAACCATCATTACATTTAAAGGATATGCTGATAAATTATTATGTTGAAAAAAATATTAGTTATTGCTGTCACTTTTCAAACTTCACTCAACGTAATGGGGATATTTTTATGAAAACCAAAAAAAATATAAAAAATTAATATAACTTCAACAATATTTCGATTAAGTTGTAGTAGATTAGTAGAGTAGTAGTAGTTTTTAGGGGAGACGACCGACAGCTAAGGTCATTTGCGCCATAGGGGATGGACAGGAAAGGATGAAGGGTGGAGAGAGGCCCGGCGTCGGCATTAGCCTACTCTTTACGAAAGGTGCCAAGGGGTCCGCAGCTTAACGTCCCATCCGACGGACGCCGTACTCACTCAAAGTGCCCTCCACAAAGCACCTCAAGTAGGGATCGAGATACCTCTGAAAAATATTCAACACCGCCGGGATTTGAACCCGCGCCCTCAGGGTGGGAAGCTAGTACGTTAGCCCCCGCACCATCTCGATCTCCAGATTAGTAGACTAGTAGACTAAAATCCAATAATATAATTTTAAATACCAAATTACCGACAGTAATTTCAAAAATTAAAATATAGTTTTTACATTATTGTTTATTTTTGTTCGCTTTTAAATACGACATTTTACTGAACTAAAAAGTTCTCAGTATTAAATATTTAAAATTATCGGATAGAAACTATCATCCATAGAAAGGATTTGAACAGTAGGCATCAGAAGATTACTATGAAGTGTAAGTATAATTTAAAAAGGCACGAAATAGCTATGTCATGCTGTTGGCTGGAGATTTCTTAATATATATTCACACTTTGTAACCTTTTTTGAATGTGAGTGCATAAATCATGGACAACGTGTGCATACAATCGTATTTTGGCCATAATATTGGAAATACATTTTGTTAAAGCACATACAATTTCTAATCTAGCCTAATGTTTAAGAAACAATAATTAGTCTAATAAAACTAAATCCACATTACTCACCACTTCTGAATAATATATTGATCTACAATACATCAAAACGCTGTTGTTATATTTATATATATATAATTACATATATATATACTTATAGATATATAATTACACATATATATATTCATTCATTTACATGAAAATAGAAATAAGGAAAAAGGTTAGGACATATAGTATATACGACCCCTAGAGCTGTACTGGCGGGAGCAATGATAATTGCTCCTGTTTGGGTCACCCATGTCAGATACATGGAGTTTGAAATTATTGAGCCAGACGAAATGTAGTCCACACAGCGTCTGTTCCTCAGTCAGGTGGCTGAAAAGGCGTCTGACCGTAGGGAGTTGCTACTGATTGATGGTTTTACGTTAAAAACACTTTTGAGGAAGGCAAAGTGTGTTCATGTCAGAAAATCTTTGATAGTGATAGGAGATTGGAATGCGACGGTAGGAGAAGGATGAGATGGTGATGAGGCGGGAAACTATGGTTTAGGTGCAGAGAATGACCGCGGGGAGAAAGCAATCTGCAGGAGACAGGATTTCATGATCACCAACACTTGGTTTAGAAGCCGCTAAAGGGGTGGGTATACATAGAAAATATCAGGTTATACAGAAAGGTTTTAGTTATATTATGTATTTTAAGTATGGATACGCACAAGACTAGGAAGAGTGGGATCAATTCGCAAAGCTTCCCGGGAGTAGATGCGGACTCTGACCACAATTTAGTCGTTATGAATTGTATTGTCTGTTTCAAATAATAAGGCAGTGGTGGCGGGATAGGAAATAGAATGTAGACGCATTAACTGGATTGACAAGGAAGGTGTCAGGTGGCTGTAGAGAAAAAATGAAAGAGGGAAAAGAGCTGGGTAATACCGAGGAAAAATGGGAATATATCAAAAAAGGGATATCGAAAGCCGCAAAAGACACTATTGAAACCCTTAACGCGAAAAAGAAAAGGAAACCATTGATCACGAATGAGATGATTAGACAGATGGATGAAAGAAGGAAATGGAGGAATGTAAATACAGAGCTAGGAAGAAGGAAGTACAAAGAGTTAAATAATAAATTGAGACGGGTAAGAAATAAAGCAAAAGAAGCATGGTTGAAGACGCAATGCGAGGATATGTAAAGTTTGCAGAGGAAGGGTGAAAATGGTGCGCTATACAAAAAGGTTAAAACAATATTGAGAACTGAAAAGGGAACGTCTGTCTTAACAGCTAGAGATAATTCGGGTACAATAGTTGAAACAAAAAAGATACAGGAGAGATGGAATATATGGAAGAAATGTGTTGCAAAAAAACTATGCCAAAAAGTTAAGAAATAGAAAGAGAATATGGCGTACTCGTAGATGAAGAGAGGTTGGTCTAGGCATATCCGACGATGAGATAGTAAGAGCACAAAGGGAGATGAGTTAAAAGACGGTCGTGGGGGTCTTGCCGATGTAGTTAAAGGTTTGGAAAAAAGCCGGAGGATGAGCCTTAATGCATTAATCCCTAGTAAGTATGAGAAAGAAATCTAGCCGGTAGACTTTGTCAGGTCAATGTTTTTTCCTATTCCAATATAGGTAAAGGCTACATCATGTGACGGCTACTGAACAATAAGTTTGATTTCACACGCAGCTAAAGTTATTCAAAGCATCATCAACAAACGAATATAGAGCAGCGAAAAGTACGAATTAGGAGACGATCAGTGTGGGCTCAGGAAGGGGAGAGGCACGCATGATACCATTTCAGTCATGAAATCTCTGATAGAAAAAAAATAGAGAATATATGCAGGACGTATTTGCCTGTTTCGTAGATTTGAAAAAGGTGTTTGATAGAGTGGATTGGGAAAAAATGACAAATATATTTAAAAAAAGGCATAGATTGGAGAGATAGTAGGCTGATCCGCAAACTGTACATGTTACAGACTGCTCAGGTGTGAGTGTGGGATGGAGAATCAGGATGGGTGGTGATAAGAAGAGGGGTAAAATGGGAGTGTCTATTATCACCAGTATTTTTCAACGTACATCCGTAAAGAAATCGTAAATTAGGCATTGGAAGAACTGGTGGTGGGAATGGAAGTCGGGGGGCAACTGTAAAATTAGAGTTTGCAGATGACCAATTTTTAGTTTGTCAGTCAGCCAAGGGCTTGCCAACTCAGCATAATGCATTGAAGGGACAGTGCGGTGTGCAGGAAATGAGATTAAATTTAATTAAAACACTGGTTAATCAGCTATCGAGGAGAGAGGCCAAGTCATACTTAAAGTGAAAGAAGTCATACATAAGCGAAAAAAGAGGGCAAAAAATAGCAGGTGGAGCAATTAACATATCCCGGAAGTCTTTTGGAGCAAAATGTTCTGAGTAGTAGTCATATAGGGAGATGAAATTAGTGAGGCAAAGAAGAGTTCACAAGGAGGAAGGGCATGGTGTCAGGGATGTTGAGTAACGACGTTACCAAAAGGCTCGTTAAAACTTTGATTTGGAACCTAGTTATGTACGACTCGGAAACATGGTTATTGAAGTAGGATGATAGGGGTAGATTTGAGGATTTGGAAATGTGGGTGAATGAGAAGGTTAGATATAGTTTATTGGGTAGGAAGGAAAACAAATGGAGAGGTGCTTGTAAAGGTGGGAGAGGAGATGGGATTGTCGGGAGAAATTCTAAAAAGACAGAAAAAAATGAAGCAAAGCATATTGATTGAAAATGGGATGTTGAAGATGGTGATAGAAAGGAATATGTTGGGAAAACTATAAAGGGGCTGTAATAGGACTTGGATGTACAAGAATGGATTGGGATGGTAACCTTAGATCACTTATCACAAGCCGCCGCAGGGGCTGGTGGATTATAATGAATGTAGATAGAGAGTTTTGGATGGAATTAAGGGATGAAGGAAGTACACGGAAACAACGCACAAATATATATAAACAGAGATGTAGATTTTTAGAATATAGAGATACAAAGAAAGGACACTCACAATTTGTTATTTGACGTTTCGACAGCTTGGCTGTCGTCTTCAGAATGGCGTTCTCGGGGGAGAGCGGAGAGGACATGTGCAGGGGAGAGGTGGGGGAAGGGGAGGTAGGGGACCAATAGGAAATGAACAAGGGGGTGGGGGGGTATGTAGGCAGCCATATGATGCATTCAGTGGGCTTGGTTCAGCCCGGGCGGTTTAAATGATTGGGCCACCCAGATATGCGTCATCTCGCGGGTTATCACCTCTATTATACTCGCAGATTTGGGAAGGATTTCAATCACCGAAACGGAGAAGCAGTCGTCAAAAGATTGATTGTGGGAAGCCGTGTGAGTAGGGATGGGATAATTAAGAAAGGTGGGAGATTTGGTGGAATATCGGTGGTTATTCATGCGGAGGGAAAGTGCGGTCGTGCATTCGCCCACGTAGAAGGTAGTATATAGTGATCAAGGTAGTATAGGGCCGGGATGACTTGTGATCTGCTCGGTTCCGCCTTCCACCCGCACCTTTTTGTTCGTCTTTCATGTGCCCTTATTCTTTTCCTTATATCCATTACCATATTAATGAATATTTGGTCGCCAAATGGTGGTGTTTCATGTTTGAATATGTATATATATAGTATATATATATATATATATATATATATTTATATATATATATATATATTTATATATATATATATATATATTTATATATATATATATATATATTTATATATATATATATATATGAATCGTATATGCATGTATAAATAGATGTACAACTGCTTGGGATTTTAAAGTTGAATACAATTTGCTTATTGTTTTTAATTATACGTTTGTAAAAATATATTTTTTAATCATCTCGGTGGCCGATACCATAACATTATGCCACAAAGTAAGATACAATTGATATTACCTGATATTGCTTACTGATATAAATATTCTTAAATTTATCTAATCAATAATTATTTTAACGAATAGCATGAATTTTAATCCACATTTTAACTTCAATGTTCAGACAAATACAGGGACGCACCCAAAACTGGTAGGACTGATTTTCTCTGGCGCGAACGGAGCGGTGGAGGGGGGTCTGCCTGACAGGGTAAGGTGGAGGGGGCTCTTAGCAACAGACCGACACCAACCTCAGTCACCTCCGGGCTGTCGTTGAGTGAGGACACCGTTTTTAGTGAAGCAAGTTTTTGTCCGCGTCGAAAAACAAAATGAATCTGAATTCAGAGCAACGTTATTCCGTGAAGTTTTGTGCGAAACTCGGGAAGACGGCAACTGAGACCCTCGATATGATCAAGCAGGCTTATGGGGACACTGCCTTAAGCCGTTCCACAGTATTTGAGTGGCACAAGTTGTTTAATGAGGGTAGGGAGCTCGTTGAAGACGACCATCGCTCCGGACGGCCGTCGACGGCAAGAACCGACACGAATGTGGACAGAGTGAGGACCCTGATGAACACAGACCGACGCTTAACCAGTGAAGAAATTGCAGACCAGTTGGGTCTGCCTACATCCAACGTCCAACGCATTATTTCACAGGATTTGGCCATGCGCAAGGTGTGCGCCAAGATGGTGCCGAAAATTCTGCCATGGCGCGCTCGTCATCAGACAGCTCCTGGCCAAATACGGCGTTGCCACGTGGCCGCACCCACCCTATTCTCCCGATCTGGCACCACCGGACTTCATCTTCTTCCCCCTGATGCGAAGACAGCTAAAGGGACGACGTTTTGACTCGATAAAGGCCGTTCAAGAGGCTTCGACGAGGGTCATCAACGGCATCCCCAAAGAAAATTTCCAGCGGGCGCACGGGGAATGGGAGCAACGTTATACTTAGTGTGTAGTAGCTCAAGGAGCATACTTTGAAGATTATTGAGTCGATGTAAGTATATCGTCAATAAAATTCTTGTAAAAAATCAGTCCTACCACTTTTGGGTGCGTACCTGTAAAATATGACATTATGTATCGCTTTAGTGGGTAGTGGACTTAAGCTCTTTACATTGTAGAAGACAAAACTATTTGCATGAAAACGTTGTGCTATGGAGGAATGAGTCAATGTCAAACCCTGCATTAGATGGCTCTAACAAAAACAAAATGCCATCTCATCATTATCAATACCAATTTCAATTACCAAATGTTGATACTAATAATTTTTAATCATTAAACTTCACTTGATATAACTAGTAGCTACCTTTCATGGTAGGATGCTGAAAACGGGCCTTTTTACCATCCCTGTGGTGCGCTTGCATACATTGAAATTTTATAAATATTGAGTTCAACAAAATTAATAAAATGTTTTATTGCATGATAAGAATTGCCAGTGGTGTGCGCGTGATATGGATTGGCAAAGATGTGTCGCCGGGGCGTGGGACGCGCAGGGATTTATCAACGCAGGCCCAGCAGCTAATAACGTGTGATGCGTATGGAGAGTAAAGGTGGCGCTAAGTCTTCGTTGAGTTTTACTCATTGGCAAGTATCCAAGAAGAAAGTGCGAAACCAAAAAAGCGCCTTTAGCAAACAGAGAAAGGAGAGGGAAGCGATGGGTGGACGAAAGGGAAGAGTCGTCGGGGAAGTGGCAGTAATCCCCGAGTACTCAAGAGAACAATCATTTCTTTCACATGCATTCGACCACCACGTGTGAACAACTTAAGTCTATCAGCTATAACCTAAGTCATATTAACGCACACTCCGGCAGGAGGACAGTGATGCGAGAATTGCGATGCTAGGTTTTTTTATGGTGGGCGGAAACTGTAAATCATACGGATGCCTCCATGGCTGGTATTCGAAGTAGATAGTGAGTCTACTACGCCGGTAGTGTCTTTGACACTTTGTTTGCTACACCAGAGATGCCCCCACGTTTGAACTAAGAAAAAGGCAACGATAATAACTTAATAAGCAAAACTAATGATCCTTCTTTCACAAATATCTGAGGCAAAAAATTTAAAACGTAAATCTCAAATGAACTACAGGGTAATTTCTGCTAATTTTCTAAGGTAAAAAATTCGATAATGTGACAGCTGTAAACATGCAGCGACTGATGATGGATAGGTTAACAAAAAGCGACCATTGAAATGTAATATAAAGCAAACATGTAAATATTTCTAATTATGATAATTATAGTAATCCCTGCAACATTATCCCATATGGTTATTTTAACATAACATAATATATGGTATGCGTGAGCTTACATTACAGCCAGATACTGAGGTACTTCAATGTTAAAATATATTAATATTTTAATTAAGAACTGATTTTTCTAAATCTCACAAGTTGCTTTGCCGAAGAGAAAAGTTGTGTAAACCAAGCTGGGGAGAAAAAGCACTTTTAAGTACGCAGTAATTGTTATTTAACTTCGCGAGAACTCCTAGAAAAGATGTAAAGATTGCTAGAGTGTAATAATTAAAATAGATGGAGGACAGAGGTGATAAAAAACAATAAAAAGGAATCGCCCCTTTTTCGATAATAAACCAGCATTATGGCAGGAGTTTTTTTAATAAATCGCATAATAAGTTCACTTATTTCATTTTTTTGAAATCAAATAAAAAACTAAAGTGATCTCCGGACATATTTTATGAAACACGGACACATGTTAAGCTACTTAATTATATTTTCCAAATTTTTAATTACTCGGTGTATTTACGCCAGTAGCAGCCCACGATTGGCCCCGAAATTCCCTCTCCATCTACGTTTTACCCTTTTTATCGCTCCATCCTCTCTTCACCTCTCACCCTACCTAACCCGCACCCCGCTTTGAAGTTATATATACGAAGTTGGGTTTTATGGGGAACACCTGATGATGACGTCCAACCTAGGTCGTGTTCTAAATAAAGTGAATGTGGAAAAGTTATTAATTTCCTTTCAATTTATTGTGTAAATTCCGTAAAGTTTCGTCGGAGACAATAAAAAGAAAAATAATTATTAATCTGGCGGTGGACGTTTCAATATGCCGTACCATCCAACGGCTGCCTTCAAATATCTAATACGGAGCTTAGGACAGCGTAATCCACCGGTCGATCACGCTGCCAGGATATTGGATAGATGTGTGTCCTACAGGTGGTTCACGCCGTCAGGGAGGCCGATACTTTTGTGACCCACGGGTTAACGTGTTAACAAAACCAGATTCTTTAATAGAATAGAAGACTTAAATGGGAGAATGCGTTTCGGCATCAGCACCTCGAAGCTGTAGCACATGATATTTTTTTAAATTTTCAATTCCTTGTTTTCAATATAGTGTTAAAAATCAAAATATCTCTTCTTTTTAACTGAATCATCTTTAACTCTGTATGCCGTTCGGTAGGGCCATCCGGTATACCTCTATTAATTCTAGTTCAGTTTCATGTAGTTCCATTAGTACTCCTATTATCCTATGAATAAGTATCTTCTCAAAAGTTACTTATTTTTTCATTTATTTTTATGTAAGAGCATTTCCTCTTATCAAACACTTTCAGTTTTTTAGCCAAGACCGAAAATAAAATTATCAGCAATAAACTCTGGTGATAAACCCGCCTTGATCGTTTCTTTCATTGCCGTGATATCGATTCCCTTAACAACTCTTTCCCTTGTTATACCTTCAATTCGCTTACTATACTCTGTTCATTCTCATTTTACCCTCTCATTCTCTACAAAACCACATAGACCATCGCCGACAGAGCCCTCGACTTCATTTCCCGTCGTTACATTCACTTCCCAAAGTCAAATTAAAGGGGTCTGCTCCCCTTTTCCACCTCTGTATTACCTTATCCCGAATTAACCATTCCACCAACAACCCAGAAAGTCTCATTTAAATATGCCAGTTTTAGTGGGCACGGAGAGAATGGTTGCAGGCTGATGAAGAAAGAGGAGATTTGGTGGATACATTAAAGATTCCTGTGCTCGCTTTCTGTATTTCTGTATCGCTTTAGACATTTCTCTTCTTTAACTGTTGAAAGTTAAAATATAGTTCCTGTGACGATAATTTTTTCCAAATATCCTTTATTTCATCATATGAACTAAAACCATTATGCATGTCAATGGAAGCCAATTTAGGTATATAATCCTATCGAATTATTTAAAAATTGTTTCGTTCATTTGAAATCACCTTTGAAAACAATGAAATTAATATTTTAGAAAATGTATGAAAAAGCTATAAATACGCCATACTGCCGTTGATTTATGAAAAAGCTACCCGAACTTGAATTAAAATTAAAAGTTTAAATAAACTAGGTGACCCTTTGATGTAATCATTTGCGAATTGGACTAAACATTTTCACGGTCGAAATTTTTCAAAAATAGAACAATTTTGAACGGCCTTAATTTTTTTGTCGCAAAATTCTACACATTTCACCCACGGGGTGTCGCATAACGCGGGAGAAGAAACAAAAAAAACTAGGCATCTTTAAAGAGACCAACCCACACCATTTCCTCATATATCTGTCACGAAGGCGCGCCATGAGGGTGATGACATCAGTCGGCCACCTAAGACTAAAAAAACAAACACTTGCGACGCACTATCCACTATCTTCCAGCAGGAACGTGCTTTAAAAAGGTCTGGCGTTTTTCTTGGGTGAAAGCATTTTCATGTTAGTGCGCGGCGGTAGAATCCATGTGGAAGAAAGGACTGTTCTTTTGAGAAGGAAAAAAGGACTGTCTTATAAAGTCGTTTTTTTCACACTCTTCTTGGATGATTGTCTATGAAAAAAGTCACCCATGTCACTAAATCTCCGCCTTTCCTCTCCATGCGCGTTCTTCGCTCTTGGGGCCGCTTTAATGAAATCCTTGCGCTCAATGCGACCCTGTGACATCTTTCCAAATCCGCACCCAGCACGAGCCTCTGGCATTTCTAACACAACATAATTTTGATGATGGTGCGTTAAAATGTGTGGGCAGGTGTAAAAGAGGACACATTGGTCGATATAAATTGTCGTAAGCTGCTATTAACATACGCTCTTTGTGAATGATTAGTCGGAAAGCGTGGTTAAAAAGATTGATTTTCCATAGAGTGGGGAAACAGCCAACGTTTTACGTCCTCAGAATCAAATTTGTGTCAAAGGGGACTCCGAAATTGCTTGCCAGCACGTTATTCGAGGTCTGTTCAAAAAGTATCACGAATTTTGAATTTTCGTGGGTTACGTGCATTTCATTTCGGATTTTTTTGGCGTTATGTTGGTAGTTATGTCTCTCTTTTATGCAGAAAAGTTCGGCTATTTTGAATGTTCAGTTAACTGTTGAGAGCTGTTTTGCTTGGGCGTGTTTTGGCTTGACTTCGATTTTTGCCTGTTCCAAAAATGGATCAAAGAATGTTTCACATTTTGTGTGAAAAACGAAATTAAGTGCGCGGACGCATTCCTAATGTGTACTGTGGCATATGGAAAAGCTACTTTGGACTGAGGCAACGTCTATTGGTCGTACAACAAGTTCTCAGAGGGCCAAGATGATGTGAACCACAAAGAGCGTGCCGGACGCCCAAGGACGTAAACAGAGGAAAACATTGATGAAGTGAAGAAAATAGCATTGACCAATCGTCGAAAATGCCGTTAGAGAAGTTGCTGAGGACCTAAACATATTGATTGGCTCGTGCCATTTGATTTTATCAATGATTTGGCCATGAAACGGGTCGCCGCGATATTCGTACCAAAATAGCTCAGTTTCGACCAAAACCCCCAACGCATTAACATTGCTAATGACGTGTTGGACTCTGTCCATGACGAGTCAAATTTGCTCCAGATGGTCATAACTGGTGACGAGTCATGGGTTTATGGTTATGACGTGGAAAATAAAGCTCAATCATCACAATGGAAGCTGCAGCACGAGCAAAGACTGAAAAAAGCGGACCAATTTCGGTCAAATGTGAACGTTTTGCTTACAGTTTCTTCAATTGCAGGGGCGTGGTGCATCATGAGTTCTTACCACAGTGTAGAACAGTAAATAAGGAATATTACTTACACATTATGCGCAATTTGTGTGAAGCAACCCCCACAAACGCCCAGATTTGTTGAATGTACTGTCAAAGTTGGGCGATTGATAAGGAATAGGTATTTCATCGATTATAGACCTTGACAAGAAGATAATGGTTAATTTCAAATGGAATGCACGTGTACCCGGAGGCTGCGAGCGGTCAGGGATAGGTAAATATGCGCTATTTGCCTTTCGTCAGGGTCGCTACGTGGAAGTGTTGTCAACGTGAAGTCCTTGATTGGGTGCCAGGAGAATGGGGTTTGTAATTATGATTTGTAATTTGCAAAATTTACCAAAGTGGCCCAAAAGTGACATTCCATAACTACTAAATGAACTGAAAAGAACAGCAATGGAGAGAGGGCAATGGCTGCAACGATAAGGCTCCTTAAGAACATGATAATGATGAACATACAGGGTGGCACCCAAAAGTGGTAGGACTGATTTTTTACAAGAATTTTATTGACGATATACTTACATCGACTCAATAATCTTCAAAGTATGCTCCTTGAGCTACTACACACTTAGTATAACGTTGCTCCCATTCCCCGTACGCCCGCTGGAAATTTTCTTTGGGGATGCCGTTGATGACCCTCGTCGAAGCCTCTTGAACGGCCTTTATCGAGTCAAAACGTCGTCCCTTTAGCTGTCTTCGCATCAGGGGGAAGAAGATGAAGTCCGGTGGTGCCAGATCGGGAGAATAGGGTGGGTGCGGCCACGTGGCAACGCCGTATTTGGCCAGGAGCTGTCTGATGACGAGCGCGCCATGGCAGAATTTTCGGCACCATCTTGGCGCACACCTTGCGCATGGCCAAATCCTGTGAAATAATGCGTTGGACGTTGGATGTAGGCAGACCCAACTGGTCTGCAATTTCTTCACTGGTTAAGCGTCGGTCTGTGTTCATCAGGGTCCTCACTCTGTCCACATTCGTGTCGGTTCTTGCCGTCGACGGCCGTCCGGAGCGATGGTCGTCTTCAACGAGCTCCCTACCCTCATTAAACAACTTGTGCCACTCAAATACTGTGGAACGGCTTAAGGCAGTGTCCCCATAAGCCTGCTTGATCATATCGAGGGTCTCAGTTGCCGTCTTCCCGAGTTTCGCACAAAACTTCACGGAATAACGTTGCTCTGAATTCAGATTCATTTTGTTTTTCGACGCGGACAAAAACTTGCTTCACTAAAAACGGTGTCCTCACTCAACGACAGCCCGGAGGTGACTGAGGTTGGTGTCGGTCTGTTGCTAAGAGCCCCCTCCACCTTACCCTGTCAGGCAAACCCCCCTCCACCGCTCCGTTCGCGCCAGAGAAAATCAGTCCTACCACTTTTGGGTACAACCCTGTATGTATGACGTAATATATCAAAATCATTTCCTCCATAGGGAATATAAAATACTTTTCTATTTTTATTCTGTCTCCTGAAATGATCAGATTTTACAGGCGTATGCTGTTTATTTCATAGAATATCGTAAACAGCAAACATGTCGTTGTAATATTAATGGACACCCTGGGTGGGAACCTTTGCGATCACACAAATGGGCACGCATCAAGAAGATTTGAATTGAAGAGGCAATTAAAAGATTAAGTGTTAAAAGCTGATAGAGAGGGAATAGTATTATATATATCACAATCGAAGGTAAGACCACAACACGAGATCAAATATATAAATAGTAAAAAATTTCCCCCTCCCGATTCATGGCAAAAACAATAGAAAAATAAAATAATAACATTGCTAACAAACGCAATTCAATGACTATTACCTATAGCTCCCAGTCATAAATAATGAATGTAACTTTTGGGGCAATATATACATTCTTCACTTTGTGAGTCTCAGTGGAAACTGACCAAATTTTTCCACGCAGCCTTCAAATAATTCTGCTTGCCCATGAAAATAAAAAGCATTTGGTGATATGTACTACACAGACTTTGCTGGTACACAAGCTCACTGTGAGCTTACCATCCCGCAGTTCAAAATGGTATCTCATTTAAATCGGTCAGATCTAGTGAGGTTAGTGAGGAGGAAGGGTTATTGGGAGAAAGAAGATATTTAGGGGATGCACTAAAACTAACATTAATTTCTTAATCAAAGAAATTTTAGTGCAATAAAAGTTGAAATTTAAAGTATGGTCCATGCTATAACATTCTTTCCCAAGGCTCATTTTTTTCCCAAAATATGAACTAAAACTATTGCGCGTGTAAAAGACAATCACTTTATGCATAAAATCCCTTCAAATAACCAGGTATATTCTTTCATTAACTTCAAATTACCTTGTGAAATACAATGAAATGAAAATTATGGAAAATTTATCAAGGTGCCATATTTCATTCATTCATCATATTGTCGTTTATTTACGTAAGCATCTCTTTTCAGACACAAACTTCAACTTTATAAAATCTGGATAACCGCATTACCCTTAATTTTACTGCGTTTCATAAGAATACTCATTAAAATAACACTGTTTGTCCATTGAATCAATTTGAATCAACAGTTTTTTTATTGAGTTACTTCAAAATAACCGAATGAGATAATATTATAATCAAGGATTTTAGAAAATCTTTTACTTTGATATTTTTACATGCATGTTAATAATCCTTCTCAATGGTCGCATTATCGATAGCGGAATTTCAGCAATAGTTACTTATTTTCAGCCGTCGGGCCATCCTGATTGTGAGCTTCAGAAAAATTACCCGCATTAAAGATGCAATACAAATTGACCTGAACACATTTCCGTCCGATATTCTTCAACAATAGAGCATTCTTGAACGTCCTCAGTTTCCTTCCCACCACAGCCTTTATAGTTCGCCCTCGGGGTCATCGCCTGACGTGGAAGCAGAGTCCTAAATGCCCCAGGCATCCCTGAAGCGGCACACCCACGCTATCACTGCAAACATCTGCCGCGAAGGAGCTCCGTGAGGATGACATCAGTCGAAACCTTCCACTAGCACAAGCGACCCTTGCGATGCAATCACCACTATCTTCCGGCAGGAACGTGGGTCAAAACGCCTCGCGCCTTCTTCGGATGGTAACATTAATCTGTTTGTGTGCGGCGGTGGAATGAGTATGAGAAAAAGGACTATTCTCTTGCCCTCCGTTCACACATCGCCCCTTTCTACTCCCTCCTTTTGCTAAAGGAGCTTTGTTTCAGTTCCGCTCTTCCCTCTTGGATTCTTGCCAATGACTATGAGTAACGGCGGCCGCTTTAATCGCCGCTCACTGCTGGGTCCACGTTTACTAACCCCCTGCCATCCACGCGACCCCGTTGAATCGACTACGACAATCCCCATCCCGCCCACCACTGGCATTTCTTACTTGACGCGATTTTGATATCGGCACCGACAAAGTTGTGTGCATGCCTAAAGGATCACGCATTGATCGATAACAATTGTCACTCGTCGTCATGATATCTCTTTTTGAAGGGGTAGTCGGCGATTGAGATCCAAAATGTTGATTTTATATTGAGCGGGAAAACAAGTGACAGTGTACGTCTTCCGTTTCAAATTTATATCAAAGCATAACTGACGACCCTAGTATTACAGTAACAAATGGAAACTGAAGGTTCGTCAAATGAGAGAGTATATGCCGTACATAAAAATTACAACTGAACATCAGATTTGCCATAACTCCTATTACGATTTATATTAAAACAAAAGAAGGTGGTAAGTAAAATAAAAGAATGCGCATAACGCTTTGTGTAAGGGGATATAGGCGTAGGTAAATTGGTCAAGAAAAATGGGTAACATTGGGGAAATTTTATGTAAAGAGGGGACGGAAGGGAGATTGAGAACGGGGGGTCAGCAGAGACAAAAATTGTTATTATTATTATCAAAATCCACAAATGCAAATATACAATGTCAGGTGGCACACAAGTCCCAAGTAATCACAAGAGATAGTAGGTAAAATCAGTCACTAAAACAAAAGTACACTTAAATGAAACTTCAAAATACAAATCTCTTTCACAAAACAAGAAAATCCCCATCTCATTAACGTCAATCAATCAGCAAGAAAAAAAAGATGTTACATATAATTTTACACCACATTTCAATCAAATTATTACATATATTTCTTACATCTTTTCTTAAAAGTATGCAATCTATTAGGAAAGGCCTCGAATAGTGGATAAGATGGTAACAAATAATAGGATGGTAATAAAAGATGAAGCATAAGCGGTACGAACGTAGGTAGTGTCGAGGCAGAAATTATGCCTCGGTTTGCACTTACTTCGGAAGATATAAAAGGGATGCTATTGCACGTTTTTAGCTGCCAACATTGGAGAGCTGAGGTCAGTTAGTTTTATCTAATCGATTCGAAAGACTCGGCCTGCAATTCTTTAAGTAGTGACTCGCCTCTTTCTCTCGATTTAATTTCTTCCCGATGAAAATAATCCTACACATTTCCGAATCTTTGTGACGTAATTATTGCAATTATAATTTTGATATTCCACCGGTTATTGAAAATTATGAATGGGCATAGTCTATATAATGGCACAACGGTACATTTTCTTGTCTCTTCTAACAAAAACAGATCTGACATCGGATATGTCCTCTCTTCCATGCCGAATACTTCCTCCCTTCCTTTATTCCGTCTCACATTCATATCCTATTTCTCTCTTTCTCCATTTGTCTAACATTGTCCCCTTTGTCAAAGTTTTCAATAACCCAATTCATATCAATTATCAATAATTATTCTCAGGTTCTTCGTCATCATACTTTCACTAATCAAAACAGGGTTGGTGGGGAATCTGATAGGATGTAACTTCCACACAAAATTGACTTTAGTACTTTTTTACACAAAAAGCTTTATTATTAACTTTATTTACAAGGGAGTGTTAAGTGCAACATAAATGCATGGGGTGTTATGCAAATATTCCCATTATTTGTTATCCATAGCCATTTCACCCACTAACCGAAGAATAGATGAACAATAGTTACACAATATCACGATGTATAGATAAAATGCGTAACATAAACAAATATCTGTAGGTAAAACTTATGTGAATGTATCACGGGTGTGAATGATAATTTATCGGAAGATAGCACTAACGAACAAAAACAAAAACATAGAAACAAACAAAAAAGGAACTCATACTTAGTATGTATTTTCGGTTGTTTTGTCTTTGCTTACTATTGTTACCTTGGTATATATCATATATATATATATATATATATATATATATATATATATATATATATATATATATATATATATATATATGTATATATACATATATATAAATATATAATAATGGGACGGCACATTAGAACACAAATAGAATAGCAACATTTAAAAGGACACTCACACGGTAAATTGTTCGAGCTTTCGGCCCTCTCAGAGCCCTTCTTCAAGTCTTCAAGTGATAGGGCCGAAAGCTCGAACAATTTACCGAGCGAGTGTCCTTTTAAATGTTGCTATTCTATTTGTGTTCTATTGTGCCGCTCGTGTGAGTTTTTCCGTACAATCGTGGTATATATATATATATATATATATATATATATATATATATATATATATATATATATATATATATATATATATATATATATATATATACATAAATACATATATACATATATATATACATACATATATATACATATATACATATATATATACATACATATATATACATATATATATATGTACATACATATATATATATATATATATATATACATAAATACATATATACATATATATATACATACATATATATATACATATATACATATATATATACATACATATATATACATATATATATATATGTACATACATATATATATATATATATATACATGAATAAACCATTAACACAGTAATCAACCCGAAGGTCGGTTTGGTAGGTGATGGTAGAGTTTACCCAGTACTACGCCCGACGGCGTGTGAAATGCACACATCAGGGTAGGGGGCCAGTTCCTTTCCCTGTGCCGGTTATTGTATCCCAGGAAAAACTGGTACCCGAAAAATCACATAGCTTGGGTGGAGCTGCAGAAGTCCATAGGTTTGCCCGGGAATCGAACCCGTGACCTTCCGGTCAGTAGTCGCTCTACCCCCTGGACTACCGCGACCCTCATTTGTTATGCATATATTTTACGGTCAAAGTAGTAGGGGCGTAAGAAGAAGAATTGCGCTAGGCAAAGAGGCTTTCACAAGGAGGAGGGAGTTGATGACAGGGACGTAGAGTAAGGATATTATGAAAAGACTCGTAAAAACTTGGATATGGAACGTAGCTATTTACGGCGCAGACGTGTGGTCTTTGAAGCAGGAGGAAAGACGTATACTGGAGGCTTTTGAAAGGTGGGTGTGGAGAAGAACGGAGAAGGTGAAATGGACAGAGAAGAAAACAAATGAGGAAGTACTTGGTATGGTGGGCGAAGAGAGGGGTTTGTTGGGAGAAATCCTATGGAGGCAGGAAAAGTGGATGAAGGGGGCATTGACTGGCAGTGGGATGTTGAAGACTGTAATAGAGGGGAGAATGTTAGGCAAACGAGGAAAGGGAAGGAGCAGGATAGGGATGTTGGACGGGATGAAGGGAGGAAGAAAGTACTCAGAGATGAAGAGGGACCTGATGTAGAGTAGGATGCTGGATTTTGAGTTTTGTTAGGAGTTTAATTTTTATTTGGTAGCTGTGTCCATCCAAAAACCTACCTTAACCGGTAGATTAACTAACAATAATAATATATATGTGTATATATATACACACGCATATATACATATATAATATGTAAGTAATATATATATACACATATATATATATACTCATTCACATAGAAATATATATATTTATATATATATATATATATATATATATATATATATATATAAGGAAAAGGGATAGGCACACATATAAAGGACGAACACAATATTCGGTCTAATCTAGATTAGGATACTGGATTTTGTATTTTGTTAGGAATCACAAAATATATATTTAGTAGCTGTGTCTATCCAAAAACCTACCTTAACCGGTAGATTACCTAATAAATAAATATATCGATTATGCAAAAACACACGGGCAGTATAATATTTGGACGGCACAATAGAACTTAAATAAAGTAATAACATTTAGAAGGACCCTCACATTGTAAATTGTTTAAGCTTTCGGCCTTCTCCGAGGCCTTCAAGTAAGACTGAAAATTTGCTGGAGAGCAGTTAGGGGTCGGGGCGGGGGAGGGGAGGTGCAGGGAATGATGGGAGGGAAATTAAAAATGGCTCTTAAGGGTGGGATTTTGAAAGACCGGAGAGCTAATATATACGCGGATTCTCGAGTTCTCACCTTTATATTGGTGGCTGAATCGTGAACGGATTCCAGGATGCTAAGAGCAAAACCCTGGTCGAATGAGAGGTTGTGGAAATTTGAATGTAAAGGGATAGGAAGAGAAGAGAGTGAGGAACCTTCTGAGATCCACCAACCCTTTGGCACCCCCCCGCGACAATTTTCCTAATATTTCCCCTATTTTTAACCGTTCCCGATGTAAAATTTGTGTACTTATTACATCTACTGCCCACATCCCCATATTGCCCCCTCACCTCGTTCCCACGCTAATTGCCTCTCAAAAAACATTATTTATCCTGTGTCATGCAAACAATGCACTTCATTTTACATAGGCGAATGCATTATCCCCTTATCCATTCGAATGAACAGCCACCGATACTCCTGCAATTCTACCTTACTCTCATCCCTTCCTAACCCTTCACACGCCAATTCCCATAATCTTTCATTCGACCAGTGTTTTGCTCATAGCATCCTACAATCCCTACCCGATTCAGCCACCAATGTAGAGGTATGAACTCGAGAATCCGCGAGGTCTTTTAAAAAAGTATCGCCAATTTTGAATTTTCACGTTTTAAGTATAATTGATTTTCGATTTACTGTGGTGTTATTTTTGTACTTATGTCTCTCACGTATGCCGAAAAGTTCGGCCATTTTGAATTTTCAATTATTTGCTGACAGCTGTTTTCTTGGACGTGTTTTGGCTTGTCTTCGATTTTTGCCTGTTACAAAAATGGATCAAAGAATGTTTCACATTTTGTGTGAAAAACGAATTAAGTGCGCGGACGCATTCCAAATGTGTACTGTGGCATATGGAAAAGCTACCTTGGACTGAAGCAACGTTTATTGGTCGTACAAAAAGTTCTCAGATGGCAAAGAAGATGTGAACGACGAAGAGCGTGCCGGACACCCGAGCACGTAAACAACAGACGAATACATTGATCGAGTGAAGAAAATAATACTGGCCAACCGTCGAATCGCCGTTAAAGAAGTTGCTGAGGACCTAACAAACGAAGAACAAAAATTGGCCATTACTATGCCCCTGCTCACATATCGTTACTTATGCGCGAAAGTTTGGCCAAAAACAACACACTGATGATGCCGCAGCCACCGTATTCCCCAGATCTGCCCCCGGTGCCTTTTTCTTCTTCCCGAAACTGAAGAGGCCTATGAAAGGACGACGCTACGCTACGATTGATGAGATAAAGACTGCATCGAAGGAGAAGCTGAACAAGATCACAAAAAATGATTTTTGGAAGTACTTCGAGCATTGGAAAAAACGTTGGCACAAGTGTATAAAATGTAATGGGGATTACTTTGAAAGGTAAAAAATATATATTCATTAATAAATAAATGAGGTCACGGATTAGATGTTTAATAACACAAATAATTAAACATCTAATCCGTGACCTCTTCCCAATTATCAATAACACTCAGTCCACATCACTTTTATTCCCACACTGTCCTCTGTTTCGTTTAAACGCCCGTCGAACTTGCGAGACATCTTCAAGTCCACAAATCCACCTTCAAGCACCCCCGTCTCTCACCCGCCCCTATCCGCACCATGCAACCGCCCACGCTGCAAATGCTGTCATCTTTTAAGACCCTCCCCCTCACTTAGTACCAACTCCCAACCACTCGCAACCTGTACCTCAAAAAATATTATATATCGCCTCTCCTGTAACTTCTGCCCTGCCTTCTACGTGGGCGAATGCACGACCGCACTTTCCCTCCGCATGAATAACCACCGATATTCCACCAAATCTCCCACCTTTCTTAATTATCCCATCCCTACTCACACGGCTTCCCACAATCAATCTTTTGACGACTGCTTCTCCGTTTCGGTGATTGAAATCCTTCCCAAATCTGCGAGTATAATAGAGGTGATAACCCGCGAGATGACGCATATCTGGGTGGCCCAATCATTTAAACCGCCCGGGCTGAACCAAGCCCACTGAATGCATCATATGGCTGCCTACATACCCCCCCCACCCCCTTGTTCATTTCCTATTGGTCCCCTACCTCCCCTTCCCCCACCTCTCCCCTGCACATGTCCTCTCCGCTCTCCCCCGAGAACGCCATTCTGAAGACGACAGCCAAGCTGTCGAAACGTCAAATAACAAATTGTGAGTGTCCTTTCTTTGTATCTCTATATTCTAAAAATCTACATCTCTGTTTATATATATTTGTGCGTTGTTTCCGTGTACTTCCTTCATCCCTTAATTCCATCCAAAACTCTCTATCTACATTCATTATAATCCACCAGCCCCTGCGGCGGCTTGTGATAAGTGATCTAAGGTTACCATCCCAATCCATTCTTGTACATCCAAGTCCTATTACAGCCCCTTTATAGTTTTCCCAACATATTCCTTTCTATCACCATCTTCAACATCCCATTTTCAATCAATATGCTTTGCTTCATTTTTTTCTGTCTTTTTAGAATTTCTCCCGACAATCCCATCTCCTCTCCCACCTTTACAAGCACCTCTCCATTTGTTTTCCTTCCTACCCAATAAACTATATCTAACCTTCTCATTCACCCACATTTCCAAATCCTCAAATCTACCCCTATCATCCTACTTCAATAACCATGTTTCCGAGTCATACATAACTAGGTTCCAAATCAAAGTTTTAACGAGCCTTTTGGTAACGTCGTTACTCAACATCCCTGACACCATGCCCTTCCTCCTTGTGAACTCTTCTTTGCCTCACTAATTTCATCTCCCTATATGACTACTACTCAGAACATTTTGCTCCAAAAGACTTCCGGGATATGTTAATTGCTCCACCTGCTATTTTTTGCCCTCTTTTTTCGCTTATGTATGACTTCTTTCACTTTAAGTATGACTTAGCCTCTCTCCTCGATAGCTGATTAACCAGTGTTTTAATTAAATTTAATCTCATTTCCTGCACACCGCACTGTCCCTTCAATGCATTATGCTGAGTTGGCAAGCCCTTGGCTGACTGACAAACTAAAAATTGGTCATCTGCAAACTCTAATTTTACAGTTGCCCCCCGACTTCCATTCCCACCACCAGTTCTTCCAATGCCTAATTTACGATTTCTTTACGGATGTACGTTGAAAAATACTGGTGATAATAGACACTCCCATTTTACCCCTCTTCTTATCACCACCCATCCTGATTCTCCATCCCACACTCACACCTGAGCAGTCTGTAACATGTACAGTTTGCGGATCAGCCTACTATCTCTCCAATCTATGCCTTTTTTTAAATATATTTGTCATTTTTTCCCAATCCACTCTATCAAACACCTTTTTCAAATCTACGAAACAGGCAAATACGTCCTGCATATATTCTCTATTTTTTTTCTATCAGAGATTTCATGACTGAAATGGTATCATGCGTGCCTCTCCCCTTCCTGAGCCCACACTGATCGTCTCCTAATTCGTACTTTTCGCTGCTCTATATTCGTTTGTTGATGATGCTTTGAATAACTTTAGCTGCGTGTGAAATCAAACTTATTGTTCAGTAGCCGTCACATGATGTAGCCTTTACCTATATTGGAATAGGAAAAAACATTGACCTGACAAAGTCTACCGGCTAGATTTCTTTCTCATACTTACTAGGGATTAATGCATTAAGGCTCATCCTCCGGCTTTTTTCCAAACCTTTAACTACATCGGCAAGACCCCCACGACCGTCTTTTAACTCATCTCCCTTTGTGCTCTTACTATCTCATCGTCGGATATGCCTAGACCAACCTCTCTTCATCTACGAGTACGCCATATTCTCTTTCTATTTCTTAACTTTTTGGCATAGTTTTTTTGCAACACATTTCTTCCATATATTCCATCTCTCCTGTATCTTTTTTGTTTCAACTATTGTACCCGAATTATCTCTAGCTGTTAAGACAGACGTTCCCTTTTCAGTTCTCAATATTGTTTTAACCTTTTTGTATAGCGCACCATTTTCACCCTTCCTCTGCAAACTTTACATATCCTCGCATTGCGTCTTCAACCATGCTTCTTTTGCTTTATTTCTTACCCGTCTCAATTTATTATTTAACTCTTTGTACTTCCTTCTTCCTAGCTCTGTATTTACATTCCTCCATTTCCTTCTTTCATCCATCTGTCTAATCATCTCATTCGTGATCAATGGTTTCCTTTTCTTTTTCGCGTTAAGGGTTTCAATAGTGTCTTTTGCGGCTTTCGATATCCCTTTTTTGATATATTCCCATTTTTCCTCGGTATTACCCAGCTCTTTTCCCTCTTTCATTTTTTCTCTACAGCCACCTGACACCTTCCTTGTCAATCCAGTTAATGCGTCTACATTCTATTTCCTATCCCGCCACCACTGCCTTATTATTTGAAACAGACAATACAATTCATAACGACTAAATTGTGGTCAGAGTCCGCATCTACTCCCGGGAAGCTTTGCGAATTGATCCCACTCTTCCTAGTCTTGTGCGTATCCATACTTAAAATACATAATATAACTAAAACCTTTCTGTATAACCTGATATTTTCTATGTATACCCACCCCTTTAGCGGCTTCTAAACCAAGTGTTGGTGATCATGAAATCCTGTCTCCTGCAGATTGCTTTCTCCCCGCGGTCATTCTCTGCACCTAAACCATAGTTTCCCGCCTCATCACCATCTCATCCTTCTCCTACCGTCGCATTCCAATCTCCTATCACTATCAAAGATTTTCTGACATGAACACACTTTGCCTTCCTCAAAAGTGTTTTTAACGTAAAACCATCAATCAGTAGCAACTCCCTACGGTCAGACGCCTTTTCAGCCACCTGACTGAGGAACAGACGCTGTGTGGACTACATTTCGTCTGGCTCAATAATTTCAAACTCCATGTATCTGACATGGGTGACCCAAACAGGAGCAATTATCATTGCTCCCGCCAGTACAGCTCTAGGGGTCGTATATATACGCGTCCCCCTTCATCACTGTAGACGTCCTTCCTCACTTCATCCTGTCCAACATTCCCATCCTGATCCTGCCGTTTCTTTATTTGCCAAACATTTTCTCCTCTATTACATTCTTCAACATCCCATTGCTGATCATTACGCTTTTCGTCCATTTTTCCTGCCTCCTTATGATTTCTCCCAATAATCCCCTCTCCTCTCCCACCATACCCAGCACGTCTTCGTTTGCTTTCTTTTCCGTCCATTTTACCTTTTCCATCCTCCTTGAAACCCACATTTCAAAAGCCTCTAATCCACTTCTATCATCCTGCTACTGTGACCATATTTCAGTGCCGTACAGTCAGGACCAGCAGTACAGCGCCAAGCTCCACATCAAAGTTTTCACGAGGTTTTTCTTATAATCTCTGTACTCGACGTCCCTGTCATCAACTCCCTCCTTAGAAAAGCCTCTTTGCCTAGCGCAATTCTTCTCCTTACGTCGCAACTACTTTGACTGTGTTGGTAAAAAACACTTCCAAGATACGTAAACTGTTCCAATTGCTCTAGTTTTTGCCCTCTCATTTTAATATTTAACTTAGCCATTTCCTTTCAGAAAAATTGCATAGCCTTGTTTATATATATATATATATATATATATATATATATATATATGATGAAACTAAATAAGGCGGTGGGGGTGGATAACATTCCTGCGTAACTACTCTAAAGTTTAGGAAAATGTGGGAGGAAGAGGCTTAAGGGGCTGATTCGTAGCATCTATGAGGAAGGAATATGGCCAGAAGACTTTGCGAGATCAGGGTTAGTTCCTATTCCGAAAAACGTAAAGGCTACGTCATGTGAGGACTACAGGACAATAAGTTTGATATCCGACACAGCTAAAGTTGTCCTCAGGATCATTAACAAAAGGATAGAGAGTAGGGCAAATGATTAAATAGGAGAGGATCAGTATAAGTTTATGAAGGGGAGAGGTACGCGTGATGCCATTACAGTAATGAGATTATTAATCGAGAGGAATATAGAATACAACCAGGAGGTATTTGCCTGTTTCGTAGACTTCGAAAAAGCGTTTGATAGAGTGAAATGAGAAAAACTAATGAGTATATTGAAGAAAATAGGAATAGATTGGAGGGAAAGGAGGCTGATGCGCAACCTGTACATGTCTCAGACTGCTCAGGTGCGGGTGGGAAACGGGGAGTCCGGATGGGCAGTGTTAGGAAGAGGTGTAAGGCAGAGTTACCCATTATCACCGTTGCTGTTCAACCTGTATGCAGAGGAAATGATTAAAGAGGCATGGGAAGAACTGGAGGTAGGAATGAAAGTGGGCGGGGAATTCGTAAAATCAGTTAGGTTCGCTGATGACCAGGCTTTAGTTTGTCAGTCAGCCAAGGGGTTGCAAGCATTGCTGAGTGAACTGGAAATTCAGTGCGACAGGTATGGGATGAGAATCACTATTAAAAAAACAAAGGTTATGCGATTTTCTGGAAAGACAAAGGCTAAGCTAAACATTAAAATAGGAGGGCAAATACTAGAGGAGGTAGAACAGTTTACGTATCTGGGAAGTGTTTTGGACCAACACCGTCAAAGTAGTATGGACGTAAGGAGAAGAATTGCGCTAGGCAAAGGGGCTTTCACAAGGAGGAGGGAATTGATGACAGGGGCGTTGAGTAAGGATATTATGAAAATACTCGTAAAAACATTGATATGGAGCGTAGCTATGTACGGTGCGGAAACGTGGTCATTGAAGCAGGAGGATAGACGTAGACTGGAGGCTTTTGAAATGTGGGTGTGGAGAAGAATGGAGAAGGTGAAATGGACATAGAAGAAAACAAATGAGAAAGTACTAGGTATGGTGGGCGAGGTGAGGGGTTTGTTGGGAGAAATCTTATGGAGGCTGGAAAAGTGGATGAAAGGGGTATTGACCGGCAGAGGGATGTTGAAGACTGTAATAGAGGGGAGAATGTTAGGCAAATGGAGAAAGTGAAGGAGCAGGATACGGATGTTGGACGGGATGAAGGGTGGAAGAAAGTACTCAGAGATGAAGAGGGATATGACGTAGAGTAGGATAGTGGATTTTGTATTTTGTTAGGAGTCACAAAATATTTATTTAGTAGCTGTGTCCATCCAAAAACCTACCTTAACCGGTAGATTACATAATAATAATTATTATATATATATGTATATATATTAAATATATTTATATGCATACATATAGATTCTCATTCCATATCTATTGAATTGAATTTCTAAATCACTCAGAAATGTTTGAAACACCTTGGCTAATTGTAAAACTAGAGCTAGGGCATCAGCAAACCTAACTAATTTTACGAATTGCCCTTTGACATTCCTTCCTACCTCCAGTTCTTCCCCTGTCTCTTTAATCATTTCCTCCGCCTATACGTTGAACAGCACCGGTGATAATGCACAACTCTGTCTTTTACCTCTTCCCATCCGGTTTCTTCGTTTCCCACTCCCACTTGAGAAGTCTGATACATGTACAGGTTGCGGATTTACCTCCTGTCCTTCCAACCTATTCCTTTTTCTGAAATATAGTCATTATTTTTTCTCAATTTACTCTATCAAACGCCTAGCCGAAATCTACGAAACAGAAAAATACGCACTGAGGGTATTCTATATTACTTTTAATTAATGATCTCATTACTGCAATGGCATCCGCGTGCCTCTTCCCTTCCTTAACCCAAACTGATCAAACCCTAAGTAACCATTTGCCCTACTCTCTATCCTTTGGTTGATCATCCTAAGAATAACTTAAGCTGCGTGGGACATCTAACTTATTTTCCTGTAGTCCTCGCATGATGTAACCTTAACCTTTTTCGGAATAGGAGCTAACACTGATCTCACAGTCTTCCGACCAGATTCCTTCTTCATAGATGCTTCCAATTAGTCCCTGTAGGCTCTTACTCCCGCATTTTGCTAAACCTTTTTGTAGTTCCGTGGGAATGTTGTCGACTCCCCCGGCCTTATTTGATTTCATCTTCTTTAATGCCCCTTACATCTCATTATCGAGCATGCCTGGGCCTAAGCTATCTTCATCTACGTCATCTTCCCTTTCTATGTCTAATCTTGTTGGCCTAAGTTCTTTACAATACAGTTTCTCTTTATATTCCTTCCATCTCTCTTGGATCTTTTCTATTTCAATCTTCATTCACATGGAAATACATATAAGGAAAGGGGATAGGAACATATAAAGGACGAACACAGGAGAGGTGGGGAAGGCGGATTCGAGCAGATCACAAGTGCAAATATTTTTCCTTGACCGGGACTTGACCACCGGATCTTTTGACTTTCCGGGTCGATACTCTAACCACTTGAGCTATCGAGGAAATGTAATTTACACTGAGATTTACGGGGGCTTAATGCACCCTAGTACCCCAATTCATTGGCCGCGCGCTATTCTTTGATACGGCTGCTCGCTGTTTCACTGATCGAATCATCATTTCTCATTTGGTACATTCGTTTTTGGTAGATTTTGGACTGATAAATTTACCACGCCTTCACTTCTTAATATCACCTAATAAAATGCAACCTGACACTCCACACTACTATCTCCTGTCTTTTAATTCCGCTTACAGCCCATCCCCCTTCGCTCCGTTCAACATGCATAACCGTTTCATACCCTTTCCTGACTTGCACAACGTTCTCCCCCGCCAGAGTCTTTAGCATTCCATCGTTAATCAAAAAGCTTCGCATCCATCTTTCTTGCCTTCTTTTAATTTCTATCAACAATCCTCTCTCCTCCCTTATCATGTCTAAAATGTCCTCGATTATTTCACTTTACGTCTATTTTACCTTTTTCATTCTTCTCCATACCCACATTGCAAAGACCTCCTATCTATGCACATCATTTTGCTTCAACGGCCAATTTTCCGAGCTGCACTGCACCATGCTCCTTATAAATGTTTTCACTTTAAGTATTTATTAAGCTCCATACTTAATGCCCCTGTACTTAATGCTCCATACTTAAATCCCTCCCTCTCATGAAAGCTTATTGGCCTTCTTCTTCTTACATCTGTAACCCTTCCGCTCTGAATATATTGGTTAAAAACACTTCCTAGTTGGGTAAACTTCCATTTAGCATCTACACCACCGAAAAAATACTCGGAATCCATTTCCACTGCCTTCTTTGAATTTCTCAATGCAATTCAACTACATGTCTGATACTACGTTTTTGTTCTTTTTCGTCTCTTTTACCTTGTCCCTGCTTCTTGGCACCCATATCTCAAAAGTCTCCAATCTATGCCTAACATCTTTCTTCCACGACCAAGTTTCCGAGGCACATAACACCACACAAGGTGCTTAAAATAACCTAACCCCCATACTTAACGTCTCTGAGATTAATTCATTTTGTCTAGTAACAAAATCTTGACCCATAGAATATTTCCCCAATTTTTTCAAAAATTTAGCAATATCAATCGATAAACCTTCAAAGATAAGTAAACTATTCCACCTGCTCTATATATTGTCCCCAGTTTCGACAAAAAACTTAGTTTTCTCTTTCCCTATAATCTCGCAACCTGTGTTTAATTTGTGTTAATTCTTCATATATACCTTAAAGGTTAATGTTCTAATGCTATCATAATTAATGGTAACCCCTTGACTGACTGCTTAGCTAAAGCATGATTTTCCTAAAAGTTTAACTGATTTCAAAAATACCCTACCGACTTTCATTCGCATCCCCAGTTTTTCTCAAATCACTTTTATAATGTCCCCCACAAACACGTTGAAACACGCGGAAAATATTGGACACGCCTGACTTACTCCTCTTCCTAACTCTGACCATCTTGTCTCTCCACCATATGCAATTGAACAATCTGAGATATGTAAAGATTGCGGAAAGTTCACCTACCCCACCCATCTAATCCTGTCTTCAGTATTTCTTTCATTAATTCACCCAAATTTACTCTGTTGAACACTTCATCAAAATGTATAAAACAGCTAAGTTCATCTGGATTCCACAATATGTTCCTTTCTATTGGTGCCCTACTTACAGCAAAGGTATCGCGCGCACTTATCCTCTTCCAGAACACAAACTGATTATCTCCTAGGTAATCCTTTTCCCTTTTCTGCCTTATAGCTTTTCATCTTTCTATTCATCACATCTTTCCTTTGAAACTCGACACATCCTCGCACGGTGTCATCCACCACGTTTCTTTCGCTCAATTAGCTTTCCGCCTTAGTTCATCATTTATTTCTTCGTACTTTTCTACATAATCCTACCCAAATTTTACCTTTCGCCAATCGTACCTGTCCTTTTAATCATCGCTACAGTAATCCATGGCTTCTTCGACCTTCCCGTATTTACTGCCCCCGTAGTTTATATATTATTGAAAATGGCCGCACTAAGGTTCACGATGAAGACCGCAGAGGTCGGCCTAGGCTGACGGAAATATAAAATATATGGCGGAAGACCACAAAAAACAGCGTCTATGCCTATGCCAAAGATAGTAACCCACTCTTAGATCGTGTTCTAACTGGGAATGAGACAAAATCACCTCTTTCCAGCGATGAATACGCGGCTTATAACACAGTGCTATGACAGTGACGCAGATTAGCATGCTGGTCTAAACAAGTAGTTAAAATATAAGGCAGTAGATTTCTTCTAAGATGGAATTGAAAATCTTGTGTATCGTCATGATAAATTCCTCAATTTGAATGGTGACTATGCAGAAAAATACATGGATTGCATAAAACATATCGGGAAAATAGATTTCAGATATTGCTACAATGCCTAAAAACTCTTCTAAATACATTCCTTGAGCCTCTAAACACTTCTGCCAGCGGCTTTTCTACGACTGGAAGGCTCCCAGGTTGGAGGATTCCGGCAGGTTCGTAACGGTACGCATGCAAGCTTCTTTGATGGCACTTGAGTGCCGTCAAAGTTCCGTCGGCACTTTGAGTCCCATGATGGTGTCCTTTGAAGGAGGATTTTACTTTTGGGAAGAGAAAATAGTCTGTTGATGCAAGTCGGGACTAAAAGAGAGTTGGGGATTCGTCGCGATGCGGTTTCAGAAGGTCTTCGCAAGCAGACACTTGAATCTGCCCTTGGCCGTCCGTAAAGACTTTCGGGGAGAGTTTAACACAGATCTTTCGCATCGCCAAATTTTCAGTGATAATGGCGTGCACTGTTATTTTACCAATGCAGATTTGGTCGGCGATCATGCGCACACCTAACCGATGGTCTAAATTTAGCACTTCACGCACACGTCAGGAAAATTTGTTACCGAAGTTTTTTATGCAAACATTGTAGTTTAAGCTTCATGAAGTTTTCTTGGGTCTTACAGTGGGTCAGGGGTTCCATGTCGTATGATCTACCCAGAGGACGATACACGAGTCGGGCATCGAAACGTCGGCCAACATGGAACCCCTGACCCAGTGGAAGACTCGATAAAACTTCATGAAGCAAATACGCCGGGAAAGCACCAGATCTTACTTCATTGTAGTTTAAGAATGTCCCTTTCAAATGTAAATAATAAAACTTTGTCTTTATACTAGGTTCATATTTTGTTACTCATGGTGAGGGGGGAGAGGGGATTACTAGGAAAAATTAAAATTTTGAAGATTTGCGAAGATTTTTATCACTACCGCGCTGGGACAATGTTATGCTGATCCTTTATCGTTCATAGAAAAAATGACATATTTAATCGATTATTTCTACTCTTAATCTCTCTAATTTTACTGAACATGATCTCGTCTACCGTAGTACGATGGGGGTAATAATATATATTCTACATCATTGCTAAAGAGACATCCTTCCAATTTATGCAAGAGATTTAATCTGTAATTTAGCACTCTCTCCGTGAGTAATTCCCAGCCTAACTCCTCTAATATCTTGGATGCCCTACTAAATTTAACATAACAAAGTTTTACGAATCTAGCTCATTTATGCTGCACGCGATCTAATTCGGCTTGAATTCAACTTCGTGAGGAACCTATACACTCGTACTAACAGCATGTTCTAAATGAGGCCTAACTAGCGGAAGATAGCATTTCTCTTTGATCTTTTCATCACATTTACATCTACATCTACATAATACCCCGCAAGCCGCCGCAAGGGCGTGTGGCGGGGGGTGTTTGGTCACCAACCGTAAAAGGAAAAATACCACATGCAAAAAAACAACACGGAAAATCACACCCACAGCAGCGCACACACTCATGCAAAAATCCCTTCATCCAATACTCATGCAAACACATACTATATACCGCAAAACAACTAAAAAACTGCACCCCATGATGCAGCACGAAAGCCATCCTACAACACGGAAGCCAGGACACAACAAGCAAGAAATTGAAACATCACTACCACATGAAAATGCACCACGAAACACTCTACCCCCAAAGAGTCTCTAAATGGCAGGGAATGCGACCCAACGTTGCAGGTAGCAGGAATTTCCCCCCGCGGAGAGGGACGAGGGATTGAAAGGAAAGAGACTTAAAAACAGATGAACGGAACACGAATGAGGTCATTCGGAAAGAATGGGTTATTATAGCAAAACACATAAGGTTAGTGGAAGAGCATGCATTTAAATACAACTAATTATTTTTTAGACGCTGAGGGTGGCAAGTGGAATTTTTGCTATCTATAACCCTGCAGTTGCTATCCCGTATTGTCCGTGGGAAGAAGGAGTCCTTGAGTCGGCTAGTTCTGGCATCTATTTCCCGAACTTTATATGCATGATCCAAGCGACCAATGTATGTAGGAGTACGAATAATTTGCGAGACCTCGGTGCTGAAACATGCGGATCTAAATTTATTTAATAATTTCAATCTTGCATTGAATCGTCTTTCAGCCAATGATTCCCACCCCAAATCCATGAGCATTTCGGTGACGCTTTGCGTTTTATCGTACGAATTTTTTACAAAACGGGCTTCCCGGCGTTGAACCTTCTCAATTTCCCGAATGAGACCTTTTTCACTCGGATCCCACACGCTGCATGCGTATTCTAAATGAGGCCTTACAAGAGCGTGGTAACAACGTTCCTTGACCTTCGAGTCACTTTTGCCGACAATGCGTCTAATGAATCCCAATTTTTTATATGCTTGACCGCAGACTTTACGTATGTGAGTCCCCCAAGTTAAGTCTTTTGTGAATGTGACACCTAGGTATTTTACCGTATCAACTACTGCTAGGTCACCTCCAGCTAATTTGTAAGCAAATCCCGTTGATCTTTTAAAGAAATTTACCACTGAACATTTATTATAATTTAGAGTCAATCCCCAGTTAGAACACCATTTAGTAATGCAATCTAAATCCTGCTTTAGAATAAAACGATCCTCATCCCCAGATATCTCCCGATAGATCACCGTGTCATCCGCGAACATCCTAGTTTTACTTTTCACTTCGCGGTTCAAATCGTTAACAAAAATCAAGAAAAGCAACGGCCCGATCACACTTCCCTGAGGTACCCCCGACGTGACTCGAACGCTGTCGGAACTAGCGCCATCAAGGACTACCCTCTGTTCCCGCTCTGAAAGAAAATCTTTAACCCAGCTTATGGCGCCCTTGTTTATACCCGCGACCTTTAATTTATGAATGAGTTTACCATGTGGGACCTTATCAAATGCCTTTTGAAAATCTAAGAAGATGGCATCCACTTGCCTACCTCTCTCACCAGATAAAAGTAAATCATGTGTAAATAATCCTAATTGGGTTTCGCAGGAGCGGGTTTTCCTGAATCCGTCTTGATTGTCACTTAAAAAGTTAATATTGTCTAGGTGTCTCATTATTGAACTGACAATTATGTGCTCTAAGATTTTGCAGCAGATAGAAGTGAGAGATATAGGTCTGTAATTACTGGGATCCTCCCTGTCACCACTTTTAAAAATAGGCGTTATTTGCGCGGTTTTCCAAATCTTAGGTACTTTGCACTCTGTGAGGGATTTTTTAAATATATATTCAAGGTACGGGGCAATTTTTGGAGCTAAATGTTTTATCACCCTAGCTGGTATATTTTCGGGACCCGGGGATTTGTTGGGTTTAATCTCGTTAAGCAATTTTAGAATTCCTTGTTGGTCCACTGTTATTTTTTCCATGGGTGGAGTATGTATTGTTTCTTGGAGATATGCGGTGGCAACATCTTTCGAGTAAACGCTTTGGAAGAATGAATTTAGGATGTTAGCTTTACCCTCACTGTCTGTATGAATTATATTGCTACAATCCCTTAAGCAAGCCACGGTTTGTTTGCTCCCATTTACTTCCCTAACATATGACCAGAAAGCTTTGGGGTCAGTGTCCAAGTGCTCGCAAAGCACTTTGCGTTTAAAGTCCAGTAAAGCGCTACGTAATTGTGTTTTGGTTTCAATTTTAGAGGATCTATATGTGTCCCATAATTGTTAATTCTCAGGGGATGATGTGTTCACGCCTGCCCTCTTTACCCTAGAGTGTAGCATTCTCTGCTTTCGAAGGGCTTTTCTAACGTCTTTATTGTACCACCTGGGGTCGCGATTTGCTTTAACGTATTTTATAGGTATGAAATCTACGATTCCTTTTTGCATGATATTGACAAATTCTGTCCAAGTTTCTTCCACGTTGACATGACTTAAGCGGGTTTTGAACTCGGGTAGTGAAGAGTTTAATTGATTGGCAAAAGATTCAAAGTCTGCTTTATGGTAATTATAAATTTTTCTTTTTGGTTTAACAATCATTTTTATTTCTATGTCCAAGTGGACATTAATTGCTTTATGGTCACTCAAGCCCTCATCAGTTGATACACTAATAATACGTTCAGGCGTGTTTGTAAGAAATAGATCCAATATGTTCTTTCCACGGGTGGGCATGCGTACTGCTTGATGGAGGGAGTTTCTTTGAACCAATTTTATCATGGAATTGCAAGATTCGCGATCGCGGGTCCCAGATTTAACGATATTGTTGTCCCAATCTATACCAGGGAGATTAAAGTCGCCACCAATTATGTTTATGCTGTTATTATATTTACGTGTAAAATTGTAAATTTGATCGTTGAGGGTGTGAAGTGTTTTCAAATCTGAGTCTGGAGGTCTGTAGAAAGAGCATAAATTTATGTTGGGTTGATTGGTCCGTATTAAGGTGCACCAAACACTTTCTATGTTATTATTTTCAAATGAAACTTGCCTGCTTTCAAAATGACTTTTAACTGCCACGAAAACCCCTCCTCCGGGACTTGTATCTCTATCGTGTCGGTAAACTTTGAAATCTATTGGGAAAATTTCTTGGTCGTTTATGTCATTGCACAGCCAACTCTCTGTGCCTAATACTATATCAGCGGAATGAGTTTGGATTATGTGTTCTAGATCCGCTGATTTGTTCTTGAGGCTTCTGCAATTTATAACAAGTATAGTTAAATTATTTTGATGTTGAATAACGTCCTTATTTGTGCCTGACTGTAGTTTAGGACGCCTTTGTGGGGAAGTGCGTGTCACATGTCTTTCTAAATCAATGCCAGTGTTGTCGGTGACTTTTATATTTTTATAAATAATATTATACGCGCTATCCCCAGATGTTATTGACCCACTAAGTGACCTGCCCTCTATCCTAAAAAAGGCCTACAGTGGTCGAGTATCCTATCCGCTACCTTACTCGCCGCTTCCGCCGTGTAATGGACGCCAGATCGGTTAAGGGGAGTCCTGCAAGATCGGAGGGTTGGTCTCAGGTCGACGAAGGAGGCTCCTATGTCCGAGCAGAATCTCGATAGTCTCTGGTTTATGCCTTCCACTCGGCTCCAAACCAGAGACCCGCGATCCTCCCTCGGAACGATGCTGCAGACCGTTAGTCCCAGCCGAACCCCCTCGACGCCCTGGACGCGCTTCACCTCGGAGCTCAGTTCCCTAAGGGAACGGAGGACCTCCTCGGATCCACGGTCCGTGACGTCGTTGGTGCCCACATGGGCCACGACCTGCAGCCTAGAGCACTTCGTGCCTTTGACCGCCGCCTCTATCGCCTTCGTCACCTGAGGGACTCCTCCGCCTGGTATACACCAGGCGGTCACCCGTTGATCGGCACCTACGCGGCGCGCCCTTTCCCTCAATGGGACCATTACACGACGGACATTCGAGCTACCTATTACTACAATTCCCTCCCTTCCCGTTACCTGACGTCTTACCCTAGGCAGTGCCCTCGGAGTAGGGGTAGGGGCTGCAGGTACGGTGGTGCTGTCATCCGACAACACCTGGTACCTGTAGGAGACGGGGATGGTATCTGCCTCCGCAGAGTCCAATCCTCGCCGCAGCGTTACCTTCCCCTTGCCCCGAGAGACGACCCTCCAATCGTCCGAACTACGGACGTGAGACACTCCCTCGTTGGGAGATGGGACACGGGGTAGGTCTCTAATCGCCCAGCCACGTGTTGCATTCGGACGAATCCGTGCACCCATTTGGGCGTGGCGGGTTTTCGTATTCCCACCCCGAGCACCATCTCTCCTGAGGGGAGTCCTCCGGCCAGCGATCTCCGATCGAAGCTCCCGCACCATTCTCTCCAGCATGACAATACGGGCCCTTAAAGCCGCGCATTCGCCAGTGCCTTCGAGCATGGCAACAGGGGACCTAGATGAAGCCATCTTAAATAACAACCGAGTTCCCAACAAAAGCTAACTTGTATACGCTACGCTAAAATTTCTAAGAGGGGTTAGTTAAATTTACCTCAATCAATAAGTTACGCTTTGGAAGATAGTAAAGAAAGGAAAGAAAGGAAAGAAAAAAGATGGGAAAGAAAATAAAGCACTCACCGATAACCAATTAGATTCGACGGACAAAAACCACCGCAAGCCACTAAGAGTACCCACTAGGAATACCACCAAACTATTAAAAACTAATAACAAGCAACACAAAAACTAAATAAGCTTAACTATTTCACAAAATTAAAGCTAACACTGAACTACACTTCACTAGGGAAGAACAAACACAGAGGTACAGAAGTAACAGCAGGCACGCAGGTAGTCTCAGGTAGGGTCGAACCGGTTCTAGGGAGCGAGCTCGAGCACGTCTGTTCTCGGCAGAAGCCAGGCAGAGAGTGGAAAAAATCACATAGCATGGGGTGAGCTGCAGGTGTCCAGAGTGTCTTGCCCGGGAATCGAACCCGAAACCCTCCGGACAGTAGTCCAACGCTCTGCCCCCTGGACTACCGCGACCCACATATTTATATAAACCCAGTATTTATAATTTATATTTACCCAGTACTCTTCTAATAAATCCTAATTTTTTGTTAGCTTGTCCACTTATTCCCCGTATACATTTCACCCAGGAACGGTCGTGATTGAGGGTAACGTATTTAATCGAGTTTACACATTCCACTTCGGTATTCCTGATGCAGTAGGCGTTCGGGAGTGAATTGCTCCTTTTCAAAAAATTCATCACCACGCCCTTTTTTAAGTTTTTCTAATTGCCAAGTATCACACCAGCGTTGTATAGCAATGAGGTATTCCGATAAAGCTGCTGTGTCCTGAGGATTACGGATATCTCTGTAAACCACTTCATCCTCGTAAAATAAATGTATCTTAATAGTGACTACGGAGTCGATGTCGTTAACGTTACGTAGGAAATAAAGAGACCTGATATCACTTCTCTTGGGAACAGCTGAAGTGATTTCTACTGCATTTGAGCTAATTCCACCTTTTCTTCGGCTCCTCCATGGCACGGTATCCCAATTGTCCAGGAAGGGTGTGGTTTTTCCTATCCACAATCCACCTTTCCCGGGAGGGCGAATCGTGGATGTTGAACATTCTACCGGCTGTGGCATTCTCCTCGATGGGGTGCCAAAGCCATACTCCATCTTCGAGAATCCCTCACTCCCTTCCATTCCACCATGGATATCACGACGCTGGCCCCTAAGTCTGTCTGGCCGTGTCACGTGGCACGAAATCATTCGACGACGCCTTTTGGCCACACGGCAGCAACTGCATCTGCTGAGATCTTACTTGAGAAAGGTAATAGAGTTCTTTAAACTTCTTGTAACATTTCCTTAATACTCCTCTGACTATCGTAATTTTTTGCTTGCTTGTCCACATATTACCTTTACATGCCTCACGGTGATGTCTTCATGAACAATGGTAACACTGAAGTACGTGTATTTAATGGAGTCTTTAGTTTCTATTTCGTTATTTTTGAATTTTTGATGCAGTTTTCTTTCGCAAGGGAACTAATGCTATTACAAAATTCATAATATTAATTATAATTTATGTGTGTCGTACCAACTTATTGTCATATTGCATTAAAGTACATTAAGGCCATGCACTAATGCTTTCTCTTGACAACGAGGTCAATTTCTTTTACGTGAATGAGGAATGAGAGAATTTCGATAACACTTCACGACGGAACACCTGAGGCGACATATACTGCGAAAGAGCGAACACCATCTATTACAACTCTTTGTTCGCTCCCTAAAAGCCTTTATTTGAAGATAAATAATTTAACTCTATATTTGGGAAAGCCGGTCGGGGTCTTCCCAGGAATCCCGACTGCCGGTGGCCTCATCCGACCTCTCCCCTCCCCCTCCCCGTTTGGCTATTACCGCCCGTGCCCCTCACTTTGCCCCCCCCCCGCCGCGCCGGTTTGCCTTCGTCTCAGACCCAGGCAGTACAAAGCCCTGAACTCAAGTCTGATCACTTCCCGTACGGTTTTCGTATGCCTGCATATAATTATTATTCCATTATACATATGGAGATGGGTTCTCCTCGGATATCTTCTTAAATGAATATTTCCTTTCCCACATCAATTGTGCCACGGCTCATCTCTGGAGATTCAAACGAATAATAGTAACCTAAAAACATCATACCTAAGGATCGAACAGTTTAATTTAAAAAAGTAAAAAGTTTTTCAGCCACATTTTTAATTGTCTTCGTCTTATCCTTGTCGTAAATTAAAAAAAAACTTTCGTTGATAACACTTCTGTGTCCGTGACACGTGTCCATTTAGGGGAGGTAGAATGCATTTGCTTTCATTTTTTAATAAAAAATTCACATTTTTATAAATCTTAGACCATTTTTACATCCGCATCGGTGAAAGATGTCAAATATATTATTCTTTTTTGCACATAATCGTTGTTCACTCAAAGAGAATTTCGGTGATTTAGTCATATTCCCTTCTATTTCCTGAGAAGAAATGAAATGATGTTTAGAATTAACGAGGTTTATATCCCTCGAAAAAGATCCCATCCACAGAATGTTCTCCTTCGTTCCTATTTTTCTATCCGACAATACGTTCAGGAATATTTGATGCAGTCATAACGACTACCGCGGGGATCGAGATGGTGCGGGGGCTAGCGTACTGGCTTCCCACCCAGAGGGCCCGGGTTCAAATCCCGGCGGTGTTGAATATTTTTCAGAGGTATCTCGATCCCTGCTTGAGGTGCTTTGTGGAGGGCACTTTGAGTGAGTACGCCGTCCGTCGGATGAGACGTTAAACCGCGGACCCCTTGGCGCCTTTCGTAAAGAGTAGGCTAATGCCGACGCCGGGTTTCTCTCCACCCTTCATCCTTTCCTATCCATCCCCTATGGCGCAAATGACCTCAGCTGTCGGTCGCCTCCCCTCAAAACTACTACTACTACTACTACGACTACCGCCAGGATAAAGTTGACCAAGATGAATAACCTAGGTCGTGTTGCTAGACTTCAAGGCAAGGGCTAAACGGAGTCTTCAAAAGGCATATTACAGTCATAGAATGAACCCAACAAAAACTACGTTATCTGGACGACGTCTAGGTCTGAGGCGATGGCATGCCGGCGCGACGGGTGGGACAAAGGCTTTATGTATTTTGCATTAGTCTGAAAACAACACTTCGGTCTTTACATCGGATATTGAATAATGACATAACAATTAGACAATTACATACAGCCAAGCCCTAGGAGGAGGAAAAATCACCTAGGCGAGAATCGAACCCGTGACCTCCGGGCAGACAAGTGAGGACATCAGCCCGCCGCCACCGGGGTCGGCTACAATAACAGAGGGGGAAGGGGAGAGGGCGAATGAGGCCACCGGCAGTCGGGCTCCCGGGGAAGACTCCGACTGGCTTTCCCGAACATAGATTAAAATTCTTTTTCATCTTCAATGAAAGGCTTTTCGGGAGCGAACGAAGGGCTGTCATAGATGGTATTCGTTCTTTTGCAGTAGAAGTCGCCTCAGGTGTTCCGTTGGGAAGTGTCATCGAAATTCTCTCAGTCCTCATTCAAATAAACGAAATTAATAGTTCCCTCGCGAAAGAAAACTACATCAAAAATTCAAAAATAACGAAATGGAAACTGAAGACTCCAATAAATACTTCAACACCGTGACTCATGTACGGAGAATACGTGGACAAGCGAGCAAAAAATTACGTATGTTAGAAGAGTATTGAAGAAATGTAACGAGAAGTTTTTATAGTTCCGTTACCTTTCGCAAGTACTATCTCAGCAGGTTTCTTTAGCATTGATATTTATTTACCTATCCTGCAATCCACCGCTAAGGTATGTGGCAGGTGGTGAGTTCACACCGGATTAATTTTGAGCCGAATATTTTTATCCCTACTGCGGACGGACGATGTAACTCTGATCCGTTATCGTTCGTGGAAAAATGGCATCTTAAATTAATCTATTCTACACATAATATCTCTAAATGTATTGACATTATCTCACTTACTTTAGTACGATGGGGTAATAAAACATTTTCAACATCATTATTAAAGAGATATCCTTCAAATTTATACAAGGGATTTAATCTATAACTTAGTCTTCGCTCCGTGAGTGATTTCCAGCACAGCTCCTTTCATATTTTGGATGTTATTGTATTATTTCAAGTAGCCCAGTGAGTTGTTATTTCAACTAATCTCAGTTTATAGTGCTTCTAGTTTCTGATGGGTCCTCTCTAATTTGTAGGGAAGTATATTTCACCTAGATACCGTAGTGAACGTAATTATTTATCCCGATCTACATCATTAGGATAAATAGATATGCATATATATTTTACTAAAATGTTAAAAAAACTTAATATTTAATATTTCACGCCTGGAGTCGAATCACCCCCGGTCACACACCCAGGCATTGGCCGGCAGCATATAATATAGATAAATAAAGATAGATTAACGGTATAGATCACCAGTCGAGGCCAACCGAGATACTCGTGAAGTCCCATCCTCCGCAATCTTTCCTGGGCAAGCCTCCGCCCGAAAAAATGGACAATGACAGATCAGCAAGAAGAGCGCCACCTGGGAAACGGTTGCTTCATCCTCAGTTACGGGTGGTGTGCGACACAAACGCTGGCAGCCGCGAAGAGGCAGATTTACCACAACAGACAGGGTAGTCGACCAGAGGTGACTGGGCGGAGGGGTGTGCTGGAGTTACGGCCGTGTGGCCGAGAGGCGTCGTGCCATCGGCGTTATATTTTGGATTTCCCTTTTGACAAACATTTGGCATTCCGGAGCTATCATCCATAAATGCGGCTGAAGTGTATGCCGCACTCTAAGGAGTTGACCTCACCATGGACCTACTTTACCATCTAAAATTAACTAATGTATCCATTCTCATGTATACTGGTTCCCAAGTTGCTCTGCACTCCCTGCGCAAAGGGCAGTATTCCATGTAAATCCACTTCTTATTAATATGTACGTATATGTCACTTTTAATAAAGAATGATCATTCACATACCATAACCTGGATCTGGACACCCTTTGCCACCAATCCAGCAGACAAGCCCTCTAGACCGTGCCTTAAATCGCTTTCCTGTGTGCGTCCGCTACATTTTTACTACACAAACAATAGGAAGGCTGCTCAGGGAGAAGTCGCGCGGTGAAACGGAAAAGGTGATTCAGGAGGGTGTCCCGGTCCAGCAGCAGCATACTTTTGCTCAGAGCGGAAGGTGATAAAAATATATTGGCTGACCACACTCTCTACGATATCGCTAAACCAACAAATAGTATTCGCTGTCTTCGTAACATCATTTAAATTAGGATTTCCAACGAACCCTCTCCACGGATTACAGCAATGATTTGGAGGAAGAGATTTTGTGCTGAGATGATCCCTGAGCTGTACTTTTGGGGGAAATGATATTTTCTCCTGGTAACATCATACATTCCATTTACCGCGAAGGGCAGACGAAAGGTATTCCCTGCATCGTCTGTTTATAAGTGACCCGGCTTCAAAAGTTGTCCATCATGTGTGGGAGGCTATTTGAGTGATGTCGTCAAATTAAAATGTTGCAAAAGGTAAAAGGGAAACCGCTTCAATTACTTTTGTCGATAAAATATAAAGGACTCAACTTGAGGAATGAGTACTGGTAACTCTAACGTGTCTCGGAACTAACTAACCTGTCTCGGAACATGACCGCGTGTCGTACTTTACAGCGGGAGAGGCGAGGCTCCCACCCTCGCAATTAGATGACAAAATTTTCAGGCGCTGTCGTCACAAGCAGTTGAGAAGGTGTAGGAGTGCTCCACATCAGCTAGAATAATGACATGATTTGCTCGGACGATGTTGAGGGCAGCAGAAAAAGGATATATAAAACGGGAGATTGAGAAAAACACATCCATATTTTATGCTTACTCGAGGCAATATGGAAGGATTAGTTTTTGGAGCAAATGTAATGTGCAATGGATGGGGTAAGACTTGGTCAGGAATAACTGCAGTATAAAGTATGGAGTTTGGTCGTAAAAACAGAGCAGGCGAGTGACTAAATATTGTTGATAAAAGTAAAAGCTGAACCAACAAACTTCGTCATATTCCGGTATATATGACAACAAGTCTGGAGGAAAAGGAAGACAGTTTGAGAAAATCATTGGAAGAAAACATTCAATGGCTATGAGGCATTGGGATGTGACCGTGAGTAAAAGAGTGATTGGGAGTGAGGAAGAGTACTACGATTTAGGAACAAAAAGGTGACCGTGGGAATAAATCAATACATGTATACATTTGTCAGAGGCAGGATGTTATTATTAAGATAACTTGGTTTAAACATCACAATAGTCGTATATTTATACGTGATAAATGCCTCTTCATTATACATTTCATTTTTATGAGAAAATCAACTTATTTTGCTCGACCCACCTGAAACCACGACTTGTAATCTGTTGACCCAGCATTGTACCCGTGAAAAAACGCATTTTCTTCACTCGTGCTCTCTCAGAAGCGTAGACATCTAAAGTTTTTATAAGAACGGTTTTTCCTTAACGGATTGTTAATGTATGCAGTACTGAACATGAACTATCGTTTGTGGTATGTAACTGCTTCAATTCCCTAGCATTGATTATCGTCCACCGACTAAAATTTCAAGGATAGACATTGAGATGGCCCTCGGGGTACTATTTTTATTTGCAGAATTTCTATAACGTTGTATTAAAAATCTTTTCCGCCAAATAAATCTTCAGAAATTCCATTGCAATTCGATAGTTTAATTGCGTATTATTTCCGTATTCATTACCAAATCAGCGCCAAAACATCAAAGTATGACGCACACTTGGGAGTCCTGGATACTTTACTGGCATTTAGTTAATTCATAGTCGAGAGATAGTCACTTGACTTCGAGCTCATAAATGATTTTGGTTTTTGATAGTAAAAGTTACCATATTTTTTCTGATTCAAGGTTGAATTTTACGTTATAAGATACCTTGAATATTCCATAGCTATGGTTCTAGCTTTTTTCTCATTTGGTTACATAGTTTACATGATAAAACATAATAAAATAATAATTTAATTAATATTTTTTTATGAATTAAAACTAGAACTATGGAAAATTTCACATTTGAATAAATTTCCTCGTCTCATATTTCACCGATAATTAGTTAATTCCTAATTGCTATTCTTTTACTACTCAAATGAAATATATCCCAAAATAATGAAAAACAAAACACCAGTTGAAATATACGTAGCACCATGATTGGATGGCGGATAAACGAAAGAATAAACTACCCATTTTTATAAAGAAGTTCTGTTTCGGATTGCAACGGAGGACACGAAGAGATCCGGTTATCGCATAAGAGCATTGTAAAGTAAGGTAACGCGTCGAAAATGCTCTTCAAGATTAATTAATTACTCGAACCGTAATATTGAACCGAGTACGACACTGATCCTAGTCCTTTTTACAGTGCGGAAACGCCATTATTACACTGGTCGCTCCAATTAAAATCGGAGCTGAAGATTTCCTGCACGTGATAAAGATGCGAAGAATATTGCTAATGGAGGCTGCGATCAGAAGTTTAACTATTCCAAAGTTTGGATGGATGATAAGCAATGGCGGTTAAGCAAATTTCAGAGATACTACGATATTAACAGCGCTATCTCTTACATTTTCTAAGGAATTATTAAAGAATCCACGCACTACCATCTAGCAAACACTAGATTCATAGCCCCATGCCAACGCACGTGAGAACTATGCAACCCAATGATTATGGGAATGCTTCGGCCCGCGGAAGAGTGTGTTGAATGCAATGCCATCATACAACGGACGTCGCCTGTTTCGGATTTGGTTACCGGGTATCGAAGCGACATTTTTGAATCTTTCTGGAAGTGATGCCATCGAAGTCCTTCACGACAACGATGTCCTACCCCGGTCCAACACGAATCTATCGTCTTCGGTATCAAAGCGACCTACACCACAGAGAGAAGTCAATGGTGGGTAGTGGTGATGACGGTCCATCCAGTTCTAAGAGGAGTTTTAACTATCTCTGCATATTGTCTTCTCTTTCCCAGAGCACAAATCTTCTAACGTTATTCTTCTTCGCCCATTCTCTACACCTTTAATATCTTTATTTCCATTTCCCTCTTTTACCTTCATCCCAGTGATCTTTCTTGGGGGATCTTACGAAACGACCTTTTCGTTGCCACACATATCCATTGGGTGACGCTGACGGTTTCCCAAAAATCTCATAAATTATTTAAATTTTGCACTTTAATATTTAATATTTAATGTTTTTAGGTAAATTTCTTTTCCAGTTTTTTCATACCTTTTCCTTCTAGGCCTGCTATATTCCTGGACACCGCAAGCGTCACTTTCGTCTCAGACAACGACTGGCTGATATAAAGGCTAAGAGGGTAGGAGAAAAATTATTATTATTATTAGGTAATCTACCGGTTAAGGTAGGTTTTTGGATGGACAAAGCTACTAAATAAAACATTTTGTGTCTCCTAACAAAACACAAAATCCAGCATCCTACTCTATATCAGGTCCCTCTTCATCTCTGAGTACTTTCTTCCTCCTTTCATCCCGTCCAACATCCCTATCCTGTTCCTTCCCTTTCCTCGTTTGCCTAACATTCTCCCCTCTATTACAGTCTTCAACATCCCACTGTCGGCCAATACCCCCTTCATCCACTTTTCCTGCCTCCAAAGGATTTCTCCCAACAAACCCCTCACCTCGCCCACCATTCCTAGTACTTTCTCATTTGTTTTCTTCTCTTTCCATTTCACCTTCTCCATTCTTCTCCACACCCACATTTCAAAAGCCTCCAGTCTACGTCTATCCTCCTGCTTCAATGACCACGTTTCCGCGCCGTACATAGCTACGCTCCATATCAAAGTTTTTACTAGTCTTTTCTTAATATACTTACTCAACGTCCCTCTCATCAACTCCCTCCTTGTAAAAGCCTCCTTGCCTAGCGCAATTCTTCTTCTTACGTCTCTACTACATGGACCGTGTTGGTCCAAAACACTTCCCAGATACGTAAACTGTTCTACCTGCTCTAGTTTTTGCCCTCCTATTTTAATGTTTAGCTTAGCCTTTTTCTTTCTAGAAAATCGCATAACCTTTGTTTTTTAATAGTGATTCTCATCCCATACCTGTCGCACTGAATTTCCAATTCACTCAGCAATGCTTGAAACCCCTTGGCTAACTGACAAACTAAAGCTTGGTCATCAGCGAACCTAACTGATTTTACTAATTCCCCGCCCACTTTTATTCTTACCTCCAGTTCTTCCCATGCCTCTTTAATCATTTCCTCTGCATACAGGTTGAACAGCAACGGTGATAATAATGGCAACCCTGCCTTACACCTCTTCCTAACACTGCCCATCCGGACTCCCCGTTTCCCACCCGCACCTGAGCAGTCTGAGACATGTACAGGTTGCGCATCAGCCTCCTTTCCCTCCAATCTATTCCTATTTTCTTCAATATACTCATTAGTTTTTCCCATTTCACTCTATCAAACGCTTTTTCGAAATCTACGAAACAGGCAAATACTCCTGGATGTATTCTATATTCCTCTCGATTAATAATCTCATTACTGCAATGGCATCACGCGTACCTCTCCCCTTCATAAACTTATACTGATCCTCTCCTATTTAATCATTTGCCCTACTCTCTATCCTTTTTTTAATGATCCTGAGAACAACTTTTGCTGTGTGGGATATCAAACTTATTGTCCTGTAGTCCTCACATGATGTAGCCTTTACCTTTTTCGGAATAGGAACTAAAACTGATCTCACAAAGTCTCCCACGAGATTCCTTCCTCATAGATACTACGAATGAGCCCATAGCCTCTTCCTCCCACATTTTCCTAAAAATTTTAATAGTTCCGCGGGAATGCTATCCACCCCCACGGCCTTATTTAGTTTCATCTCCCTTAATGCCCTTCCTATCTCATCGTCGAGTATGCCTGGACCTAAGCTATCTTCATCTACGTCTTGTTCCTTTTCAATGTCTAACTTTATTGGTCTAAGTTCTTTACTATACAGTTCTTCTATATATTCCTTCCATCTCTTTTGGATATTTCCTGCGTCGACTATTTTCTTACCCGCCTTAACTCTAACTGCTACCATCGACCTTCCTTTCTTACTTCCCGATAAAGATTTAACTTTGCTGTACAGGGCACCGATAATACCCTTCCTCTGCAGACTTTCCATATCCTCGCACTGCATCTTCCACCAACCTTCTTTTGCTTTATTTGTTGCCCGCCTCAATTTATTATTTAATTCTTTGTACTTCATTTTGCCTAACTCTGTATTTACATTCTTCCATTTTCTCTGCTCAACCATCTTTGTAATCATTTCATCCGTGATCCATGGTTTCCTAGTCCTTTTGGCGTTAACGGTTCCAATAGTGTCTTTTGCGGCTTTCGATAAACCTTTCTTGATACTTCCCCATTTTTCTTCGATAGTACTTAGCTCTTTACCATCCTCCATGATTTCCTCTACCGGCTGTTTGTACTCCTTCCTTTTCAAACCATGTAATGCTTCTACATTCCATTTTCTAACCCGCCGCCCCTGTCTTATCTTTTTGAAACGGATGCTACATTTCATAACAACTAAATTGTGGTCAGAATCCGCATCCGCTCCTGGGAAGCTGTGCGACTTTATCACACTGTTCCTAAACCTGTGTCTAACCAGAATATGATCTAGCCGATACCTCTTTGAGTCACCTGGCATTTTCCATGTATACCTGCGTCTTTTGTGGTGTCTTAACCAAGTGTTGGTGATGACTAACCCCTGTCTCCTGCAGAACTCAACTGCTTTCTCCCCGTGGTCATTCCTCACACCTAAACCATAGTCCCCCACCTCATCTCCATCTCTTCCTTTGCCTACCATCGCATTCCAATCACCCATCACTATCAAATGTTTCCTTGCAGGAACGCATGCATTTATGTCCTCTAACTGATCGTATATCCTATCGACCTCTTCTTCGTTATGGTTGCTTGGTGGCATGTATAGCTAAATAATAACCAAGTTCGTGGGCTCTGCTTTTATCTCTACTAATAATATTCTATCCAGTACCTGTTTTATGCTTCCTCCTACCTCTTCATTTAATACTATGACAACCCCTCGTTGAGTCTCGTCCCTGCCGCTGTGTATTATTTTTATTTATTTTATTTATTTATTTAGTAAAAATTGTGCACATACAGCAGGATTGCCAATTGCCAATTATATTATAATTATCACTCCAGTAATCCCCGCTATCTTTTCATCTCACCTCGCATAGACCTAAAACATCTATTTTTCCCCTTTCCATCTCTCGCTTAATATTCTCCAGTTTCGCTGTCCTCATCATTGTCCTAACATTCCACCTTCCTATTCAAACTACTTTGGTCTTCTTCTCCTGCGCCTTCTGACCTGCTGCTGCCGGTTTTGCCTTGCAAGGGTTTCGTGGGATGACGACCGAGGAAGCCTTGCCTCCCCTGCTGCTGGGCACGACACACGGCCGATTGGGCCGAGCCCCGTAGTTGCCAGGACTCAAAATCTCTGTTTTGTCCATCATTCACATCATGGGAATGATAATTGAGGTGGTTTCCCGTTGCCTTCCTCAATAGTGTTTTTAACGTGACACCATCACTTACTGGACGCCCACTGGGGTCAGACGCCATTGCAGCCGCCTCACTGAGGAACAGGCGCTGCGTGGACTACCTTTCGTCAGGCTCCTAACCTTCGACCTATCTGGCATGGGTGCCCCTACCAGGAGCAATTATTATTACTCCCGCCAGCACAGCTCTAGGGATCATCAGAACGCACAAGCCCTTCCACCACGTCAAGGTTGTAGTCCGGGGAGGGGAGAGAAAGATATAATTCGAAATTTGCAACGAGAATCGTCAATCGCGCTTCATTTTTTTAGTGAGCAACATCCAATTTGCGAGTACTGACATGGAGAATGCCAAATTTGAGCAGGTCCAGACACTCGATACTAATTCAATACGTATTCGCAAATATCACCATCGACTCTCCGCAGACTTCGATGCACCATCCCTTGTTAGCTAGGTGATCATGATAATTTCTAATTGCTTGGCACGGAAGCTGGGCGGTTTCTAGCGCTCCGTGTAGGTTTGGGGGGTGTTGCAAGTACTTTCCGAGGGTCTGAAAGTAAAAGAGGTCGAGGGAAAAAGAGGGAGATTGCTGAAATTTAGGATAACTACCATATACTCAGCCCCTTTGCTTATGCTTTTTCATTAAGCTCCATTCCCACAGCTGCATTCACATAACGGGTTACTGGGGGGGTTTCTGCAGTTAGAGGTGCGAGGTTGTATTTTAATAATGCTCGCAATGACCAACCTGATATACGACGCTATGATAAACCCTTTCACAATCCTGTATACTTTCTACCTCCACTCTGTCCAACATGCCTATCCTTTTCCGTCATCGCTTGCCATTAGTTCCTTCTTCAATCAGAGACTTCAATAATCCATCGCCAATGAAAACACACTATCCATCTATCCTGCCTCCTTTGGATTTCTCCCAATAACCCTCTCTTCTTCCCCGCCATGCCTGGCACTTCCCCTTGTGTTTTCCTTTCTGCCCATTTCACCCTTTTCATCCTTCTCCACAATTACATTTGAAAACCTCTAATCTAAATACATCATCTTGCTTCAAGGATCATGTTTCCCTATCTTAGAAAATCATGCTCCATAACCAAGTTTTGCCTTTTCTTAATAACCTTAGTATTTCTTTGTAATAATCCTGCCGTTAAAACCCCCATACTTGTGGAAAATTCTTTTCCTAAACTTTCTTATTACTTTGACAATTTTATCCAAAAAAGTCTCAAATAGGTTGACCTTTCCACCTACTTTGGTTTATGCTATATTTAATTGATTTGTTCAATAATAGAACTTAACTAGAATAATTTATACTCTCACAAGAAAGCTAACATTGTTACAAAAATATTATTCCAGTGGAGGATCAATAAAAGGAGGAAAAATTCGTCGAGTCTATGTATGTTGGTTACAAAATATAAATGTTTATTGTTCTTCTGCAACCAGTCTTATAATTAAAATATCTGATAATGACTGATATATCAATTCCAACAAAATTAATTCTGAAAGATATATTTAAAATATTCTCCTAAAATCTAGTTGACGTAAAATTAAAAGGCGTGAAACAATGTGAGTAAATATCAGAATAAATACTGAGGAATGACTTTCCGCTTTTCAGAAAATATGTGACATTCCACATCCTGAAGCCTTTTTTTGTTTCAAAATACATTAATTCCAATGAATAATGAGTGATGATTTAACCACATATTCCATCCAATCTTCAATGGATGGCCCTAAATACCTTAGAATGGATTACTAATATTTCCTTTTAGAGTACAATGGATTTCATTAACAGTGGCATTGAATACAGCCTTATTTATTTTAAAGCCTATCAAATGAACATAGGGTTTTAAGAAAATAGTTACCAAGAAACAGTGCTTATGTAACCCTAGATACATATTAGGTATACTTGAAATTTAGTAAGTTACTTAATTTCATACCAGTAAAATTGTGTAACCTATTAAATTTCTGATTAAACTTTATTTGCTGAGAAAAACTTAACAAAGGATTCTCCCATCATAGCAATGTAAGCAATGTACTATTGCTAAGCAAGAGGCTGGCCAAGGAATGAAACCTGGGCACTCTGGTCAGTATACCAATGCTCTACCCCTTGACCACTGCGACCCTCATATTTTTAAATATTTTCATTAAATTTCTGCTTAGCTCAATTTGCATACTACTTAAGCTGCCCATACCCACTAGGTTCTAAATATTTTGAAACCACATTTATACTTTCACAAAAAACTAAATATTCTTTTAGTTTTACTGTTTTACAAACTCTGGAAAAATGTTTCAAAGTGTACATGAATGACAAATGTGTAAATGAACAAAGTGTAAATGAACCACAAATTTTCACAAAATGTTATGCAGCATTAAGAGTGAAGAGAAACATCACAATTTCAGCAGATTTATTTAGTTTTGGCCTTGCAATGTGGTATGTTTTGTGGATAGAGATAAAGTTCATAAAAAATGATTCATGTAGTGAGCATTATTTCATCAAGACCAGCGGAAGAATGTTTGTACCTACTCCTCATGGAAATTGTTCCCTAAGGTTTCAAAATTTAGAGAGTATATTATGGTCAGAATTTTAAATAAACCAATGCACTTCCTGATTTCCTATGTGGCCGCCATCCTAGAACATATGACACATCTACAGCCTAAGTAAACCTGGTAATCATCTTTTTGTTCATATTTTGGTATGATATGTAGCAACTGGTGGTAGACATTGAAATAATGAATGGGGGGTCCATGTAGAGTTTCAGGATAATGAGCTGGTTAATGTACTGGCTTCCCAACCCGAGTCATACATTCAAATCCCAGAGTAAAATAAGATCATTCAGTGGTACACCAATGCCTAAAAGGGGTCTTATCGTGAGCACTTCAAGTTGATTATGCTGTCCATCAGATGTGAAATTTAAAGTGAGGAAACCTTGGTGCCCTTTGTTAAGTATAGGCTAATGATAATAATATGTTCATTGTCCACTGACCACACACATCATGTAGGTATAGGAGTCATCAAGCACCAACAAAAGTACAATAGGTGTACATTTTTACACTCTGAATATGCTTAGTGAAAAAAGAGCTTAAACATCAAAGTATGTAATAAGAATACCATGAATTACAACTGTTTACCATTTAACAGTTCATTCAATCAATAATTACACTTCATTAGGAGAAATTTCTTGAGTTTCAATTTGAAACTTTTTAATTTATCACTCATTTTCAATAAGTGTGATAATGTCTTATAAATTCTTACACCCATTGCCATTGGGCTTTTATATGAAATCACATTATATCTTATGATTCTGTTAGCAATCAGTTTGGCACCAGTGGTAATTTTACGAGAACAATCATAGACGTCAGTAATTGAGCTATCTACCCTTTTACCAGTTGCCTTGCTTATTATGTTCCATGCTTCTTCAGTCTTATTATTGGTAATGAATAGCTTATAAACAATGCATAATCTCTTTTTTACTTGATATTTTGATACAATCTGATCAAAAATCAGGGGTATTTGACAATTTACATAATCTAGCTTTTTCTTTGATTATTCTTGACCATGCAATGATGTCATCAGACAGCCAATGCTTTCTCCTATACTTCAAACAATTGTCTTTCACTCTGATAGTTGTGATAGCATATTTGAATAAATAACAGAATTTCAATTCAATTAACAGAATAATTGAAGCTATATTCCAAAGATTTGTATGAGTAGACTTCTACCCAAGTCTCTTTTTTCAGTGCATTAACAAAGTTCTCAGTATTGCTTCCAGAATAGATCTTTTTGGAAATTAACCTGACTAGTTGATCCAGACTGTCCAAGGTTATTGTAGTAGCAAGAATGTAATGGTCAGACAGTCTTGTATTGGACACAAATGAAATGCATTTGAAGGATCATGATTTGTAATTACATTGGCAATTAGTGTCTTAGATGTACTTGTCACTTTAGTAGGCTCTAAAATTAGCATTTTCAGGCCATAAGAGGCAAAAACATTGATTTTTGGATGGAGGCAAAAAGAAAATCAGAATACAAGTCACCAGTTAAAATAATAGTTCTGTCTAGAAAATACAATCATTTGAATACTTGACCAACTTTTCTGTGAACAATTTGATATCACTAGAGGGGGAGCAATATTCTATATACCCAAAGTAAAAAAAGCTCACAATTTTCACATTTCCAGTCGCAAGCTGTAAATTCAAAGCTTAATTCCTTAGTATAAGTTATCTTTATCTTATGTACATCCCAAGTCATTTTTTCATTGACAAAAATCACCACACCACCATTTTGAAACATTGTTTGCGAGAAACTGGATACACAGTAAACATCACATAGTTTTACAAAGCTTATTTCTTCCTCACTCATCCAATGTTCAGTTAGGTGCAAAAAATCAGATACATTGCCTCAAAGATAAACTTGAAGTTCGTTTATTTTATTTCTGAGGCCCTGAATATATCTTAATTGAATTGGGTTTCATTAGCTCTGTCTTTGCACAGGGCAAACCTTCAGAAAAAAAAAGTTCTTCAGCAATATGTTTTTCGGCCAGGAGAAAGGCTCTAAAATGGTGTCTTTTAAGTCCTTATCCATGCTGATCTTTAAAGAACTATACAGTCCTTTTGTTACTTTTAACTGTTCCACCTTTTAGCTGTTTACTTTATCATATAGTTTGTTGTTGTTCAATTTTTCTTCCACATACTTTATGATGTCGTCAGCCGTGGTATCAACGTGGGCATTCCACACATGCATGTGTATTTTCCATGGGACACCTCTGATTGAGGAGTCATCGCTTACTGCTCCAACAATCGGAGAACTTGTTCTTTTCCCCCTGTTTTGAATCACCTTGAAGTTACCACATTCATTGACGTTAATCACTTCAGCTGAAGGTTTCCCTGCATCACAGTCCTTAATTACATTGGCAAATTGTTTTTTTTGCAATCAATCAAGTAGCCCTCAAATCACCTTGGGCTTCACAGGTTGATTTTTGGGAATTTTAAATTTACCCGGATCATCTTCATCACATCACTTTTTTCTGCTTTATTCTCAGAGTCCAAATTGGATTATTCCAGTGCACTAACCACTTTCTGGTTGCTAAGTATGTTAACGGAGCCACTTGTTGAATCTGCCTCTTCGCGCTTAGATATTAAGGCCTGAATTATTGAATTCTGAGCCTTTATCATCTCCATATAGTCCACTACTAAGCCTGCAATTAATTCACAAAATTCATGACTACTTCCTGTCTTTTTTTGAATGTTTTCATTAGCTGGGATCGCGAATTCACACCAGATAACATAATGCCAATGCAGAGATCTATCTACCCCTACTCCACTCCCTCAGATTCCTACCCCTACTAAATTACCCAATTATCTCGAACGGCACAAATAATATCAGCTGTCTCCCCTAATAACTACTACTCTTCTGCATGTAGTAGAGGCCCACTAGATTTACCTAGGCAACAAATCTTAAATCCAAAAGGAATTCATTTTCCTTTTATGAATTGGTCGGCGATATGGCTATCATTATATGGTATTTAAGACCCATCCACTGAAAAATTCATATTATTAGCATCGAATTTGTAATTTCTTTTTAAATTGTAGAAAAGAGAATTGATTTTAGAAAATCTATCCAGTCAAAGAAGAAATTACCTGCCAGTTAAGAATTTCATTGAATTTATATCCACTCATCCCTCCCCGGACTGCAACCTTGATGTGGTGGAAGGGCTTGTGCAATCCGATGACCCCTAGAGCTGTGTTGGTGGGAGTAAAATGATTGCTCCACTAATGATGAAAGGTAGTCCACGCAGCGTCTGTTCCTCAGTGAGGCGGCTGCGATGGAGCCTGACCCCAGTGGGCGGCCAGTAAGTGATGGTGTCACGTTAAAAACACTATTGAGGAAGGCAACGGGAAACCACCTCAATTATCATTCCCATGATGTGAATGATGGACAAAACAGAGATTTTGAGTCCTGGCAACTACGGGGCTCGGCCCAATCGGCCGTGTGTCGTGCCCAGCAGCAGGGGAGGCAAGGCTTCCTCGGTCGTCATCCCACGAAACCCTTGCAAGGCAAAACCGGCAGCAGCAGGTCAGAAGGCGCAGGAGAAGAAGACCAAAGTAGTTTGAATAGGAAGGTGGAATGTTAGGACAATGATGAGGACAGCGAAACTGGAGAATATTAAGCGAGAGATGGAAAGGGGAAAAATAGATGTTTTAGGTCTATGCGAGGTGAGATGAAAAGATAGCGGGGATTACTGGAGTGATAATTATAATATAATTGGCAATTGGCAATCCTGCTGTATGTGCACAATTTTTACTAAATAAATAAATAAAATAAATAAAAATAATACACAGCGGCAGGGACGAGACTCAACGAGGGGTTGTCATAGTATTAAATGAAGAGGTAGGAGGAAGCATAAAACAGGTACTGGATAGAATATTATTAGTAGAGATAAAAGCAGAGCCCACGAACTTGGTTATTATTTAGCTATACATGCCACCAAGCAACCATAACGAAGAAGAGGTCGATAGGATATACGATCAGTTAGAGGACATAAATGCATGCGTTCCTGCAAGGAAACATTTGATAGTGATGGGTGATTGGAATGCGATGGTAGGCAAAGGAAGAGATGGAGATGAGGTGGGGGACTATGGTTTAGGTGTGAGGAATGACCACGGGGAGAAAGCAGTTGAGTTCTGCAGGAGACAGGGGTTAGTCATCACCAACACTTGGTTAAGACACCACAAAAGACGCAGGTATACATGGAAAATGCCAGGTGACTCAAAGAGGTATCGGCTAGATCATATTCTGGTTAGACACAGGTTTAGGAACAGTGTGATAAAGTCGCACAGCTTCCCAGGAGCGGATGCGGATTCTGACCACAATTTAGTTGTTATGAAATGTAGCATCCGTTTCAAAAAGATAAGACAGGGGCGGCGGGTTAGAAAATGGAATGTAGAAGCATTACATGGTTTGAAAAGGAAGGAGTACAAACAGCCGGTAGAGGAAATCATGGAGGATGGTAAAGAGCTAAGTACTATCGAAGAAAAATGGGGAAGTATCAAGAAAGGTTTATCGAAAGCCGCAAAAGACACTATTGGAACCGTTAACGCCAAAAGGACTAGGAAACCATGGATCACGGATGAAATGATTACAAAGATGGTTGAGCAGAGAAAATGGAAGAATGTAAATACAGAGTTAGGCAAAATGAAGTACAAAGAATTAAATAATAAATTGAGGCGGGCAACAAATAAAGCAAAAGAAGGTTGGTGGAAGATGCAGTGCGAGGATATGGAAAGTCTGCAGAGGAAGGGTATTATCGGTGCCCTGTACAGCAAAGTTAAATCTTTATCGGGAAGTAAGAAAGGAAGGTCGATGGTAGCAGTTAGAGTTAAGGCGGGTAAGAAAATAGTCGACGCAGGAAATATCCAAAAGAGATGGAAGGAATATATAGAAGAACTGTATAGTAAAGAACTTAGACCAATAAAGTTAGACATTGAAAAGGAACAAGACGTAGATGAAGATAGCTTAGGTCCAGGCATACTAGACAATGAGATAGAAAGGGTATTAAGGGAGATGAAGCTAAATAAGGCTGTGGGGGTCGATAACATTCCCGCAGAACTATTGAAATGTTTAGGAAAATGTGGGATGAAGAGGCTATGTGGGCTCATTCGTAGTATCTATGAGGAAGGAATCTGGTGGGAGACTTTGTGAGGTCAGTTTTAGTTCCTCTTCTGAAAAAGGTAAAGGCTACATCATGTGAGGACTACAGGACAATAAGTTTGATATCCCACACAGCTAAAGTTGTTCTCAGGATCATTAACAAAAGGATAGAGAGTAGGGCAAATGATTAAATAGGAGAGGATCAGTATAAGTTTATGAAGGGGAGAGGTACGCGTGATGCCATTGCAGTAATGAGATTATTAATCGAGAGGAATATAGAATACATCCAGGAGGTATTTGCCTGTTTCGTAGATTTCGAAAAAGCGTTTGATAGAGTGAAATGGGAAAAACTAATGAGTATATTGAAGAAAATAGGAATAGATTGGAGGGAAAGGAGGCTGATGCGCAACCTGTACATGTCTCAGACTGCTCAGGTGCGGGTGGGAAACGGGGAGTCCGGATGGGCAGTGTTAGGAAGAGGTGTAAGGCAGGGTTGCCATTATTATCACCGTTGCTGTTCAACCTGTATGCAGAGGAAATGATTAAAGAGGCATGGGAAGAACTGGAGGTAGGAATGAAAGTGGGCGGGGAATTAGTAAAATCAGTTAGGTTCGCTGATGACCAAGCTTTAGTTTGTCAGTTAGCCAAGGGGTTGCAAGCATTGCTGAGTGAATTGGAAATTCAGTGCAACAGATATGGGATGAGAATCAATATTAATAAAAAAAAGGTTATGCGATTTTCTAGAAAGAAAAAGGCTAAGCTAAACATTAAAATAGAAGGGCAAAAACTAGAGCAGGTAGAACAGCTTACGTATCTCGGTAGTGTTTTGGACCAACACGGTCAAAGTAGTAGGGACGTAAGGAGAAGAATTGCGCTAGGCAAAGAAGGTTTCACAAGGAGGAGGGAGTTGATGACAGGGACATTGAGTAAGGACATTATGAAAAGACTCGTAAAAACTTTGATTTGGAGCGTAGCTATGTACGGTGCGGAAATGTGGTCATTGAAACAGGAGGATAGTCGGAGACTGGAGGCTTTTGAAATGTGGGTTTGGAGAAGAATGGAGAAGGTGAAATGGACAAAGAAGAAAACAAATAAGGAAAAACTTTGTATGGTGGGTGAAGACAGGGGTTTGTTGGGAGAAATCCTGTGGAAGCAGGAAAAGTGGATGAAGGTGGTATTGACCGGCAGTGGGATGTTGAAGACTGTAATTGAGGGGAGAATTTTAGGCAAGCGAGGAAAGGGAAGGAACAGGATAGGGATTTTGGATGGGATGAAGGGAGGAGGAAGGTACTTAGAGATGAAAAGGGACTTAATGTAGATGTTTTGCTAGGAGTCACAAAATATTTATTTAGGAGCTGTTTCCATCCAAAATCTACCTTAACTGGTAAATTACCTAATAATAAATAGTAATATCCACTTATGTTATTTTTCATGAGGATCAAGCCATTTTAGTTGTTTATAATCCATTGTATGTTTTTCCTTGGTGAAGCATGGTATTCCAAGAAAAAATAAATAAATAGCAGCATGAAGTTCACTAGGAAATACAGTTATTAAATGAATACCACATGTGCTTGCATAAAAATTTGGCTGCTTTGTTATATGCTCAACAGATAGATAGATTTATTCGCCAAAGAACAATACATAATTACATGGGCTTCATTAAGATTCAATTACATTTATAGGTGCATTAACATGTATACAAATGCATAGGAATAATAATATATATGAAATATATGAGTATTAAAAATGAAAAAACTGATTTCCCTACATTGGCTCTTTCTATGTACTCTTGGACACTATGAAAACATCATTTACAAAGAATTCTTTTAACATTTTTTTGAATTTATTTTCTTGGGGGAGTATTCATTTTAACTCTTCAGGAAGTCGATTAAACAGCAGTCTTCCTGAAACTTCTGGGGTTTTTTGTAGTACTGCTACTCGGCAATGGCCATAATGAAGATTATCCTTACCCCTGGTGTTGTATTTGTGAACATCCCTATTTCTGACCAGAGAAGGGGTTTTGGGCATACAAAATCACATTATACACATATATACATGGAATGGTCATGATTTTGTGACACTTGAAATACTCCCTGCAGGATTTTATTGCATTTAGTTTAAATATAACCCTTAGTGCACATGTTAGAAGAAATTGGAATAAATGAAATGGTGAATGCACTCTAGAAAGTTTGTGCAGCAGGAGGTGGAGCAAATTCTGTAATTTTTAATTTTCCCTTTTAACTTCCATTTCTTGGATGAAGTTTGCACATTACCCTTTTTTTATTTTTTGTGCTCTATTTTGCCACACACTTTTGATCCTGAGACCAAGCGCACTCAATATCTTCACCATCCTTTGGTAGAACTTCCACATTGCATAAAAAATACACAGAGTAAGGTATCTTGAGTCACCATCAGTTTCATAATTTTAAATATAGAATCTTCATCTGAAACAGCTTTATCACCCTAATCTGATCCATGAATATCGAAAATACTTTTGATATTGGTAGCAATTTCTAAACATGAATATCAAAAATGAAAATGAAATGGAATATTAATGGAATTATTCCACATAAGATTATTGCTTGTACATTTATGCGGCAGGAGACACACATGAGAGAAAAGTACAAACCATAATAAAAAGATATCATATATTACAGCAATACAAATTGGTAAAGATGATGCCTATGCATTTAATCTGCCTTTAGTGCTATTTCACATGATTGGAAGAGTCTTCTGCAATATGTTTCCCAATGGGAATTGGTAAGCAGTGGCAATATACAAAAAGCCTGCACAGATTGAGGGCAGCTTTTTACTCTTAAACCATCCTTTTGTTTGGAGACACACAAAATGGGGGAAGACAAGAGGCTTACAAAGTTGAAAGAAATATATTATTTAGTACAAAGAAACTGATAATATTTGCTTAAATATCATTGAATGAGAAAAATTAGTACAATTTGGCAGTTGAAGCCAGCCTTTTATGTCAGATGTTCTCCTCAGGATTTTGCATTCTTTCCCATTATGGGGACCAAGAGCCACTTAGTCTAGACTCAGACTACCCTTTGAAATGGTCCTGGTCAAAATTATTAGTGGCCACCAGGTCACCAATAAAACAAACAAAAAGAAATTCAGATTCACAGCAAACATTTAGCTATTGTATATGCTCATGGGCAACTGAAGATACATCCATATTTTTCCTATTATCTCAAGACCAACACAGAAATAGTACCAGAGTAATTCAACCCTAAGGTCGATTTGGTATGTGATGGTAGAGCTCACCCAGTACAAAGCCCAAGAGCATGTGAAATTCACATATCAGGGCAGGGGGGCTAGTTCCTTTCCCTGTGCTGGCTATGGTTTCTGCGGAAGGCCTGGTACCCAAAAATTCACAAAGCTTGGGTGGAGCTGTAGGTGCCCAGAGAGGCTTGTCCGGGAATGGAACCCAGACCCCTCAGTCAGCAGTCCAACACTCTACCCCCTGGACTACAGCAACCCTGCATATATATATATATATATATATATATATATATATATATATATATATATATATATTTACTCTTGTGATCCGTTCGATTCCGCCTTCCCCACCTCTATTGTGTTCGTCCTTTATACGTGTTCCTATCCCTTTTCCTTATATATGTTTCTGTATATATGAGTATATATATATATATATATATAAAAAACCATAAACATAGTAATCAACCCGGAGGTCCGTTTAGTAGGTGATGGTAGAGATCACCCAGTACTAAGCCCTATACGGCGTGTGCAAATTCACACATCAGGGTAGGGGGGCCAGTTCCTTTCCCTGTGCCGGTTATGGTCTCCCAGGAACACCTGGTACCCGAAAAATCACTTTAGCTTGGGTGGAGCTGAAGGTGCCCAGAGTGCCTTGCCCGGGAATCTAACCCGGGACCCTCTGGTCGGCAGTCCAATGCTCTACCCACTGGACTACCGCGACCCACATATACGTATATATATATATATATATATATATATATATATATATATATATACGTATATGTGGACTATATATATATATATATATATATATATATATATAGATATATATAGGACAGCACAATAGAACACAAATAAAATAGTAACGCTTAAAAGGACCCTCACACGGTAAATTGTTTAAGCTTTCGGCCTTCTCAGAGGCCTTCTTCAAGTAAGACTGAAAATATGCTGGAGAGCGGTAAGGGGTCTGGGAGGGGAGGTGTGCAGGGAATGCTGGGAGGGAAATTAAAGATGGCGGTTAAGGGTCGGAATTTTGAAAGATCGAAAAGCTAATATATACACGGGTTCTCGAGTTCTCACCTCTATATTGGTGGCTAAAACGGGTAGGGATTCGAGGATGCTAAGAGCAAAACACTGGTCGAATGAAAGGTTGTGGGAATTGGCATGTGAAGGGATAGGAAGAGAAGAGAGTGAGGCAGAATTGCAGGAGTACCGGTGATTGTTCTTTCGACTTGATAAGGGGGTAATGCATTCGCCTATGTAAAAGGAAGTGCAATGTTTGCATGACAAAAGATAAATAATGTTTTTTGAGTGGCAATTAGCATGGGAACGGTGTGAGGCGGCAATGATGGGATGTAGGGAGAGGGGAGTAGATCTAATAAGAAGACAAGTTTTACATCGGGGGCGGTTACAAGTAGGGGAAATATTGGGAAATTTGTCACGGGGGGGGGGGCGCCAAAGGGTTGGTGGAACTCAGAAGGTTTTTGAGATTGGCGCATTGTCTGTATGCGAGAGATGGGCATTGGGGTAGTAAGGATGAGGTCGCATCATTATCGTGTAAAATAGGAAACAGTTCTTTAAGGAAGGTTTTCAGTCTGTGTGATTCGGGGATGCAAAGGTTGAGTCCTGCATCAGATGTGGGCTGGTTTTTATGCGATGTGTGTGGTCGGGTGGAGCGGTGGATTTCGTTTTGTAGAAGATTTTCTGGGTAACCGCATTTGAGGAGTGCAAGATATAGATTGTCAAGGTATTTGTTGAGAATGGCTGTGTTGTTGCAAAACGGCTAGAGAGAGAGATAGGAATCGAGCGTTTCGCGTGTTGAGAATGACAGCTTGTGTGGTGTAGGTATTGCTGATGGTTAGTGGCTTTGATGCGTACTGAAGTGGTGAATTTGTTGTTTTGAAGTGAGATGTCTGGATCAAGAAAGGTGATGGTGGAGTCTGGAATGGAAGAGGTGAATTTAACGGTGAAAGATGAATTTGAGGCGGATAAGAAATTATTGAGAGAATCAGAGCCATGTGTCCAGAGAATAAAAATGTCATCTATGTAGCGCACCCAGAAAAGAGGTTGGAAGGGTTGCTGTGACAGGGAAGTCTCTTCGAGAAGGCCCATGAAGAGATTGGCATATGGTGGTGCCATCCTTGTTCCCATCGCTGTGCCTTTGCTGTAGGTAAAAACAATTTTGGAAAGAGAATGCATTTTTAGTCAGGACGAAAGTGGCAAGATTGAGGAGAAATTCAGTCGAAGGGCGCTGGGGTAGGGGGCATAGAGAAAGATAATGCCGGAGGGAGGATAAGCCTTCTGCATGGGGAATAGAACTATAAAGCGAGGTAACATCAATGGTGGCCATAAGTAGGTTGGGTGTGGAGGGAATAGAGACAGAATTTAGATGGTTGAGGAAGTGGTATGTGTCTTTCGTGAAGGAGGGCAAGGAGAGTACCAGTGGTTGTAGGTGGTGGTCAAGGAATGCGGAATATATATATATATATATATATATATATATATATATATATATATATATATATATATATTTATATATATAGTAGTAGGGACGTAAGGAGAATAATTGCGCTAGGCAAAGAGGCTTTCACAAGGAGGACGGAGTTGATGAGAGGGACGTTGAGTGAGGATATTAAGAAAAGACTCATAAAAACTTTGATATGGAGCGTAGATATGTACGGTGCGGAAACGTGGTCATTGAAGCAGGAGGATAGTCATAGACTGGAGGCTTTTGAAATGTGGGTTTGGAGAAGAATGGAGAAGGTGAAATGGACAGAGAAGAAAACAAATAAGGAAAAACTTGGTATGGTGGGCGAAGACAGGGGTTTGTTGGGAGAAATCCTGTGGAAGCAGGAAAAGTGGATGAAGGTGGTATTGACCGGCAGTGGGATGTTGAAGACTGTAATAGAGGGGAGAATGTTAGGCAAACGAGGAAAGGGAAGGAACAGGATAGGGATGTTCGATGGGATGAAGGGAGGAAGAAAGTACTCAGAGATGAAGAGGGACCTGATGCAGAGTAGGATACTGGATTTTGTATTTTTTTAGGGATCACAAAATATTTATTTAGTAGCTGTGTCCATCCAAAAACCTACCTTAACCGGTAGATTATCTAATAATAAGTGAATATATATATATATATATATATATATATATATATATATATATATATATATATATATATATATATATATATATATATATATATATACATACATACATACAGGGTCGCACCCAAAAGTGGTAGGACTGATTTTCTCTGGCGCGAACGGAGCGATGGAGGGGGGTCTGCCTGGCAGGGTAAGGTGGAGGGGGCTCTTAGCAACAGACCAACACCAACCTCAGTCGCCTGCGGGCTGTCGTATAGTGAGGACACCGTTTTTAGTGAAGCAAGTTTTTTGTCCGTGTCGAAAAACAAAATGAATCTGAATTCAGAGCAACGTTATTCCGTGAAGTTTTGTGCGAAACTCGGGAAGACGGCAACTGAGACCCTCGATATGATCAAGCAGGCTTATGGGGACACTGCCTTAAGCCGTTCCACAGTATTTGAGTGGCACAAGTTGTTTAAAGAGGGTAGGGAGCTCGTTAAAGTCGACCATCGCTCCGTACGGCCGTCGACGGCAAGAACCGACACGAATGTGGACAGAGTGAGGACACTGCTGAACACAGACCGACGCTTAACCAGTGAAGAAATTGCAGACCAGTTGGGTCTGTCTGCATCCAATGTCCAACGCATTATTTCACAGGATTTGGCCATGTGCAAGGTGTGCGCCAAGATGGTGCCGAAAATTCTGAGCGCGCCGTGCCATGGCGCGCTCGTCGTCAGACAGCTGCTGGCCAAATACGGCGTTGCCACGTGGCCGCACCCACCCTATTCTCCCGATCTGGCACCACCGTACTTCTTCTTCTTCCCCCTGATGAAAAGACAGCTCAAGGGACGACGTTTTGACTCGATAAAGGCCGTTCAAGAGGCTTCGACGAGGGTCATCAACGGCATCCCCAAAGAAAATTTCCAGCGGGCGCACGGGGAATGGGAGCAACGTTATACTTAGTGTGTAGCAGCTCAAGGAGCATACTTTGAAGATTATTAAGTCGATGTAAGTATATCGTCAATAAAAATTCTTGTAAAAAAATCAGTCCTACCACCTTTGGGTGCGACCCCTGTATATTTATATATATATATATATATTTGTTATTATTTATACATGTATTTGGTGATTGTGTGGGTGTGAGCGTGGTGTGTTTGTAGGGGCATAACGCACTTTATCTACGAGGGTAAGCTGAAAGGTAATGCACACATGCTTGTAGACTACAAACAAAAACAAATAGCAAGATCGGACTATAAATAAATTTTAGTACAATTTTTAAGTTTCAAAATGTGTTAATTTTTCAACATAGTCACCGTTAAGGCTAACACATTTCTCCCAACGTGTAACAAGTTTTTTCATTCCGTGACTGAAAAACTCTTCTGACTTTTCTCGTATCCGGGACATGACGGCGGTCTTCCCTCATCGTCCGAGGTGTAATGATTACCCTTGTGGTGTCTCTTGAGTTGAGGAAAAATGTCGGAGGAATAAGGAGGGTGTGGAATCGGTTCAAATTTCAGGTTTCGCAGAGCCCCTTAGTTGCGCGCGAGGTGTGGTCGAGCGTTGTCATGTTACAAGATCTTTGACGCCAGACTGCCTTTAAACACGATAAACTTCTTCCTTGTATATTCCAATATGGTTTTTGATACGCTTTTGAGTGATTCCCCGGTCATTTTGAACCAAACCTTCGACGAGTTTGCGATGTTCATCGTGGCAGTGATCAGTCTGCGTGTTTCATTTAATAATTATGGCCTTTTTCAGGCTCGCAAACACGAAATTTTACTACCCAACGATTTACAGTAGACATATCAGGAGAATCGTCACCATAAGCAGCCTTTAAACGACGATGAATCTCAGTAGGAGTCACTTTTTCAGCAGTTAAAAATTCGATAACAGTACGCTGTTTGACTCACGTTGACATAGCACTAGAACACGTCTCCATACTACCGCCTCTCGAAATGCACTGGATGATTGAAACGACCTCAAATCTGCGCATGCATGTTGAGGGGGTATGTTGCTTCCATATGTTACCATAAGTGCTTCTGAATGTCATTTTGTGTGTGGTCTACAAGCATGTGTGCATTAGTTTATAGCCTACCCTCGTGTTCTTTATGTAATTTTGTGACTACTTTCCTGGTTACCCTTTCCTGTTTTATGGTCACGATGATCCATTCCTCTGGTAGAGGGTTAAATAGCTCTCGTGCGACATCTTTTTGCCTAATGATGTAAGCATTTGTTCTTATAACACCCCGTAGATTTAAGTTGTAGTTAACACTGCCTTACTAGCTTAGTGAATTGAGCATCAACATGGCAACTTGAAGATCCGTGGTTCAAATTTCGGTCAAGTAAACTTTATTCTGTTTGGAAGCTACACCATTTCACATTCCCGCACCAACGCTGTATTCATTAGAGTAGACATGATAAGGAAGAAACAGAGAAGAACTAGTGAGCATTGATTTCAAATGGGTTATTGAAAACTTTGAAAAAGGGGAGAACGTTAGGCAAATGGAGAAAGAGAGAAATAGGATATGAATGTGAGAGGGAATAAAGGGAGGAAGGAAGTATTCGGAATTGATGAGAGGCATATCTGATGCCAGGTCTGTCTTGTTAGAAGAGGCAAGTAAATGTACCGTTGTGCTATTATATAGACTATGCCCATTCATATTCTACAATAACCGGTGGAATACCAAAATTATAATTGCAATTATTACGTCACGAAAAATTCGAAAATGTGTAGGATTATTTTCATCGGGAAGAAAATAAATCAAGAGGAAGAGGCGAGTCGCTAATTAAAGAATTGTAGGCTGAGTCTTTCGAATCCATTAAATAAAACTAATTCACATCAACTCTCCAACGGTGGCAGCCAAAAACGTACAAGTGCATCATTTTAAATCTTCACAGGTAAGTGCAAACCGAAGCATAATTTCTGCCTCGACACTGCCTATGCTCGTACCGCTTATACTTCATCTTTTATCCTTTTTTCTCTATTGACCCCTCTTCTCAATCTCCCTTCCGTTCCCTCTTTACATAAAATTTCCCCAATGTTTACCTTTTTCTAGACCAATTTACCTATGCCTATTATGTCCCCTTACATATAGCGATATGCGTATTCTTTTATTTTATATACCACCTTCTTTCGTTTTAATAAAATTCTAAATAGGGGTTATGGCAAATCTGATGTAAAATTGTAATTTTTTATGTACGGCACACACACTCTTCATATGCCGAATATTCTGAATCTTCAGTTTTCGTTTGTTACCGTAATACCAGTGTCGTCAGAGTAAACGAAGGGCCGTATCGTACAACTCAAATGGATGGTGCATATAATGCCGGTGTTTCACTTTGATATAAATTTGAAACGGAAGACGTAAAGTGTTACTTGTTTTCCCGCTCAGTAGATAATTTATCTTTTGGATCTCACTCGCCGACTACCCCTTCAAAAAGAGATATCATGACGACAAGTGACAATTGTTATCGACCAATGCGTAATCCTTTAGGCATGCACACAACTTTGTCGGTGCCGATATCAAAATCGCGTCAAGTAAGAAATGCCAGTGGTGGGCGGGATGGGGATTGTCGTAGTCGATTCAACGGAGTCGCGTGAATGGCAGGGGATTAGTAAACGTGGACCCAGCAGTGAGCGGCGATTAGAGCGGCCGCCGTTACTTGTAGTCATTGGCAAGAATCCAAGAGGGAAGAGCGGAACCGAAACAAAGCTCCTTTAGCAAAAGGAGGGAGTAGAAAGGGGCGATGGGTGAACGGAGGGCAAGAGAATAGTCCTTTTTCTCATACTCATTCCACCGCCGCACACAAACAGATTAATGTCACCATCCGAAGAAGGCGCGAGGCGTTTTGACCCACGTTCCTGCCGGAAGATAGTGGTGATTGCATCGCAAGGGTCGTTTGTGCTAGTGGAAGGTTTCGACTGATGTCATCCTCACGGAGCTCCTTCGCGGCAGATGTTTGCAGTGATAGCGTGGGTGTGCCGCTTCAGGGATGCCTGTGGCATTTAGGACTCTGCTTCCACGTCAGGCGATGACCCCGAGGGCGAACTATAAATGCTGTGGTGGGAAAGAAATTGAGGACGTTCAAGAATGCTCTATTGTTGAAGAATATCGGACGGAAATGTGTTCAGGTCAATTTGTATTGCATCTTTAATGCGGGTAATTTTTCTGAAGCTCACAATCAGGATGGCCCGACGGCTGAAAATAAGTAACTATTGCTGAAATTCCGCTATCGATAATGCGACCATTGAGAAGGATTATTAACATGCATGTAAAAATATCAAAGTAATAGATTTTCTAAAATCCCTGATTATAATATTATCTCATTCGGTTATTTTCAAATAACTCCATAAAAAAACTGTTGATTCAAATTGATTCAATGGACAAACAGTGTTATTTTAATGAGTATTCTTATGAAACGCAGTAAAATTGAGGGTAATGCGGTTATCCAGATTTTATAAAGTTAAAGTTTCTGTCTGAAAAGAGATGCTTACGTAAATCAACGACAATATGATGAATTTAAGGCACCTTGATAAATTTTCCATAATTTTCATTTCATTTTATTTCACAAGGTAATTTGAAGTTAATGAAAAAATATACCTAGTTGTTTGAAGCGATGTCATGCATAAAGTGATAGGCTTTTACACGCATAGTAGTTTTAGTTCACATTATGTAAGAAAAAGGAAATTTGGGAAAAAGGAATGTATGCATTAACTATTTTTTATTGCAATAGTTATATTACTTAAATTTCTTACGTAAAACGAATGGTATTAGCCCATCCACATAATCCCCCCATCCCTAAGTCTTCTCATCTACATCATCTCACTAGCTCTGGTCAATCTGAGCGAAATTCAGTGCGATAGATGAGAAATGAGAAATAATGTAAAAAAACAAAGGTCATGAGTTTTTCCAGAAAGAGAAACGCTAATCTAAGCCCTAAAATAGGAAGGCAAAAATGGAACAGTTTACGCGTCTCGGAGATGTTTTGGACCAAAATGGTCAGAGTAGTAAGAGCATGAGGAGAAGAATTGCATTAGGCAATTTCATTCATCATAGGCAAAAAGCTTTCACAAGGAGGAGAGAATTGATGCCAGGGAAGTTGAGTAAGGATGTTTAGAAAAGCTCGTTAAAAATTTATGGAATGTTGTTTTGTACGGCGTGGATACATTGTCACTGAAGCAGGATAACAGTTAGGTCACTGAAGGAGAACATGGATTGGTGGCTTTTGTAATATAGGTATGGAGAGTACTATTTTGTCCATCTTAACCGGTAGATTACCTATTAAATATACATGTATATATGATAAGAAATATATTGTATTTTCAGGCCCATAAGAAGCTCTGTAATATTTCAGTTTAGAATATACCAAAAATATTTGTACCTGACAGGAAATAATCGAAGTATTTTAATGTACTCTTAATATAAAGAAAATGGAATTGTCACGTTAAAAAGTTGCGGCTATATCATTTTTTATTCATCGTATAGTCCTAGAAATTTGTCATCACAGCTACTAAATCCTTTCTGCAGTTATTTTCACTCAGTTTGAAACTTGCCTCGTACACAATTTCATTGTCGCTTACACCTAGACATTGCTAATTTCTCATTTTTTTTCAAGATATTTTGCAGTCTCACTTTTAACTTTCTGTCCCCTTTCCTTTTCAACCAGCCACTAAAACTAGAATACGACGACCGTTTCCTTTTTCCCGTCGTTAATAGGCCATGAGTTTGTGCATGAAAACATTTCTTTCGTATTCAATGTTTTCTCTATTGTAGATCTAGTTTGAATGCTCAGATCATTTCTCTCCATTGCATCATGACGTTGTCCCAGAAAAATCGGCAATACGCATAGCTATCGCTTACTTCCTCGCTTAAATGAAAATCATTTTCTTTGATACAGCAATCCCATTCTTCACGTGATTTATTATCTATTTTTCAAATGTTTCTCAAGCTTTGGCCACTTAGGAATATTTGAACGTTAAGGTTTTTTACTTGTGTCTGTCTTTACTAAATCCACCTTCTACCTCCTCTTCTTAAAAGGTTCAGATGAAAATGGGAGGAAGAGTTTTTATGGGTTTTGAGCATATATGAGAGAGGAATTGACGTTAACGGAGTTAATTGGGTAGAACTAATAAATGTGTTTCCGAACATAGGAGTCGGTGGTGGGTATAGATTTTTCTGCAACATGTACGTGTCCCAGACTTCTATAGTGCGAGTAGCGGACGGAGGGTCCGGATAGGTAGTGTTAGGAAGAGGAGTAAGACAGAGGTTTTCATTATCATCTGTTATTTTCATCGTAGACATAATAAATTGCCTGTGGAAGGAATGGTAAAATGGCATTTATTCTTTAATCTACATATATGCTGCTCTTTTGGATTTGGATGGATATAGGTAAAAGAAAAGGTACTTTATCTGATGCTTTAGTCCGCTACACCCAACATTTCAATCGGACGTGAAGAAGAGCTAGGAGAGAGAAATACAGGTAGAATAGCTGTTAACATTTTTGACAAGCAGAGGTAGCCTGTTCATAGCATAATCTTAAAGGGTCTTAATATCGGATAAAGGGTCTTAATATCGATCTCAAACGTATGTTTAGGCATTGCATTGGACAGGGGGCATGAGAAGATACAATGGAGGAAAGTAGAGTAAAATACAATGAGAATGCCCGACCGTCATTTTTGCGTATTCTTATTCCCACAGATTTGCTTAAGAAATTGAAAAATCAAAAGGTCTTTGAGCTCTGATAAGGAGTATGTTTTAATTATTGGAAAATGTATGCTTCCTTGTCTGGGTATTGGTGGGAGAACTTCGTTAGGTTGCTTTCAATTCAGAGAAATTTGAAGTGAAAACTGAGAGGAAGAAAAGGATAAAAAGAGTTAAAAACCACTAAATGTACAAGTAAAAACTAATTCTGGAAATCTGTGTTCTGTTGGTATACTGTAACTAGAAAACTCTTGAGGAACTGAGTATTGATAAAAACATGCTGTAGTGATACCATTGTTGAATGCAAAGGTTTCGAAATTGTGGCTGCAATCACTATCGTTACTGATTTTGTCAAAATGCACAGCCTTGCAACAATATGTCTTCAGGTAAACCAGAGGATTTAGAACTTGTGTGAATCCATTCGGTGATCACTGAAGATAAAGAAAATTAAAATATTTACGGAGTGATGGAAAAAAATACATTTCACGGCTTGATTGCATCGATGTGTTATGAGACCGCTGCCAATCGCCTTTCAAGCCTCCAAGACTACTAAGGTGAAGAGAAACCTTCCGCGTTGTCAGGGCGATCCAATTGCTCCCCGCTAAGGGCAGCCTTGTCCTATTCTGCGCTGGAAGGGCGCTCGCAGTTTCTAAGCTGCCTATGGGGCGCTTATGGCGGCCCCACGGCCAATATTGGATGTCGGTGACCGTTCAGATGAGGGGCGAATCCGACTCCGCCGCTCTCTCGCAGAAGGTTACCAAGATTCTCGACAGGATGTCCGGGAACTACAACTTCCCGTCTTCGTGCATTTCCGAGACGCGTGCAAAACGACCGCGCCCCAAGATGCAGCGAAGAGCAGAATTCTGCACCACTTGGATTCGAGCAAGACTCGTTCGCGTCACTCAAAAATATTTGAATTTTTAAGACAAGAAATTCCACTCCCACCAATCAAAACACCGAGAAAGGAGAAAAGTTAATAGACGAACTGGCATTTCTTGAAGTATTGAGAGAAGCTTTGAAAACTATTGAAGTGGTTTTGTATTTCAGAATCCTTGATTCACTTCCCAGCTAGTTGACCAATTTTCAGATCAATATTTAGCCATAATGGCCCACTTTTCTCATGTTGGTCTTCATAATATGAAAAAAGTCTTCAGCAAATAAAAATATGGCAATCTTGCGAAATAGTCTTTTGTAAGGTAAAGGGAGTAGTACTTGCATGAGTTGAATTGAAACCTATTAAATGTGCAGACGATCAAACGATATTAACATAAAGGGTACTACAAAAGTGTTTAGGAAATACCAAGAGCTGTTAATGATTTTTCATGAAGATTGTTACCTACAAGGTGAAGGTTAGATTTGGCAAACAAACTGGAAATGTAGTCGTTACATTGCAAGCGCAGGTTTACTATGGCAATTCTCCTCATCTTTGTGTTGTTGATATTAATCTCCATGCGAAATCACAATGTACTGGGCTTACATGCTTGAACAGGCATGCTATGGCAGGGGGTGCTGGGCGACCAATTATTCCACGTCTATTCAACAACTCCCACATGCACGACGTCAGCAGACACACCCATGCCATGCATGAACAGGTGGATACATTCAGGTATTAGGTAGTCACGGCCAGCGATGTAAATATTCCGAAGAGATTAAAACCAGGACTGTCATTGGTAAGACAGCCTTCAATAAGGTCATAAGGCTAATCACAGGCAAAACGATTCCAAGCAGCTCAAGGAAAAGATTCGTCAAGCACGTTTGGACCATGGTTTTATACGAGGCGATTACTTGAGAAATTAATAATAGAAAGAAAATGATTAATAAATTCTTAGGATAGGGCTGTGGAGGAAGTTTTAAAAGAGTAAATGGATTAATAGAGTACGGAATGATCAAGTGTTTGAAAGGGCAGGAGAAGAAAGATCTTTTATGAAAATGATAACGAAGAGGAAAGATAAATGGGATAGCCAACTCTTGAGGCTATGTGTTAAATGAAAAGAATAATCCAGTGAAAAATTGAAGAGAAGAATAAGGAGGGTATGTATTGCTGACGGACGCAGAAAGGGGTAGACTACGAGTTGAAGACGAACGTACACGAATAGAGAAAAGCGTCCAGATGCTGCATGTTTTAAGACACACCCACGACGAATAAGTGTGCTTTCACTGACCATGTGCTCTCACTCTGCAAGGAACGCGAAACCGTAATCATTCACCTTTTGCCAAATTTGACTCAACTTTGATTGACTGTATATTTATTATAATTAAAAGTATCATAAAAGAAAAGTATGGCTTTGATAGATCAATGGATTACTCGTACTGCTGCTCTTCTAATCCTCGCCTTAAACAACGATAAAAACCTTATCAGCCTGCATTACAATAAAGCATTATACAAATCTACGTACTTCTTTTTTCCCTTTTTATAATCTAGAAAAAGAAAGAACATAAATTAAGGACGAATCTTTACCCTCCTTAACGTAGATTAAATTCCCCCTCAATAAGATTTTCACCATTGCATATTCCATTCAAAACTTCTTCACCAACTTTACTACCTTGTTCGAATTCTTTTGAGCGATATTGTATATCCTCTACAATGCTCAACACTTTTTGTATCCTATTTCTGTGCATAATTTTATTTCTCTGTTTTTATTTCTCAAATTCATATTTTGAAAGCACCAAAACAAAGCTTCCAATCTAACTAAAACAACAGTGGATACATACGAAAAAGAAAAAAGTTTTTCCGAATCTCTTCTTAGCATGGTTACTTATAGTCCTTGCTACGAAATCCCTCCTCTTTGTAAAAGCTTCTTCCCCTGATGCTTCTCCTTTTTTAATGTCCTTACTATTTTACCCAATTTCTTACAAGCGATTCCATAATAGATGTTGTTCCCTGCAAGTTATTTTATTCATTATGTTGTTGTATTGTCATTGTTATGTTGTGTGCACAATAAATCCCTGGGAAAAATAGTTTCGTCATTTTGCAGTAGGTTCATTCGTCACAAATTACAACCTACTAATCATCTATATCAAGTTCTCCAACTTCAATGTCTATTTTAGCTTTCTGATTTCTATACCTCCGTTTCCATTTCATCCATTCCCGTCACAAGCCTATCAAACTGAGTCTGTATTAAGATCAGCAATGATTTCAATCTCTTTGGGGTTAACTAAAGCTACGTCATTCACAAATCGACTTTGATTAGTTCCCCTGCCTCCTTATCCACTTGGTGAATTTACGCAGTCTGAAACGTGCAAATGATTCGATATATCCTCCCAATCCACTCCTGTCCTTTATACTACATTCGTATATTGCACCCAATTTACTTCGTCTAACGCTTTCTCGAGACCCACGGAACAAAGAGATATTCTCTATCATATTTAAGTCTTCCACTACATTATTTTGTTTCTTTCTATCAGTGATCTTATTAGTAAAGAGGCGCGCGTGACATCAGGCACATATTATCCTTTGTAAACCCAAAATGAACTTCCTCATGTACTTATTTTCCTTTCCCTCAATCCGTTTGTCGATGATCCCAAGTACCATCTTTGCTGCGAGATAAATCAAACTTTTTGGAAGTGATCCCATTTACTCACCTTTATCTTTTTTGAGTGATACGGATTCAATAGTAATTAAGCCAAATTCCTCCCTAATTGATGCAAGAAATGAGTGTGTTAAAGTTTCCTATATGTGTTCCTAAATCTATAAATAACTCTACAGGGTTTTGTAGTTATATTTCCTCATAGATTTGTTTATTTCTATTCATTTAATTCTTGCTCTGGCCCATGGTAAAATATTCCTGAATCTGGCTGATCCTCAACGGAATCGTATCACTATGCCTAAGTTTTTTTCAATGCTGGCCTAGTAACGGTGCCGTTTTATAGTATTGGTCCATCTTAATATCGGTATTCTTTTCATCTTGAATATTCTCTTCTGCCTCCGTCAATATTTTTATGGGCGCTATTCTGATAATACGAACGGACGTTGCTTTATTATTTCCAACCGGTTCACAAATTATCGTGTATCACAAAACCTGTTCATTTGGTATGCTCCAAAAATTTCCCCTAGTTACTAATCATCTGTGCTTTGTTTTTCATTTTTGTAAAAATTATCTTCTAATCAAGTTTTTCAATTAAAAAATTAAGCAGTCTGAGCATTAGTGTTTAACTGCCCTTAATCCACTTTTTCCTTCGATTTTATCGTAATAGAATGTGCTTTGAAAAGATTGAATAAGCCAACACGTATCTCTTTGATTGGATTTCCGTTCAGTCTTCTCGCAACCCCCTCGTTTCCCCTAAATGCTTCATATCCACACTTTTGATTACACTTTTCTCATGGCACCGCTTTTATAGCTGTAATTTTGAAGGAGCGACTGATTTTAAGGATGACTGATTTCTCTCCAGAAACAAATGTTTTTGCTTAACCGGGATACGAACAATTACACTCAAATTTGCAATCCGGGCTACATATTTGTCTTGTTATTTCTTTTTTTTTACTAACAACCTTTCGGCTACTTCTGCACTTCGAAGATACTGTTAGACGATTCTAAATGAATTGGTACATACCGTTGATAAGGAGGTGAAGAATAATCTTCGGGTCAATGTCTTCCTTTTAAAGGTGCGCTGGCACATATCATATACATTTTTGGGGAGTTATGTGCGCCTTTATACGCAAACTAAATACCTTTAACGGCCGCTCTCATATCATACTTTTTTGTTTGTACGGCCTCATTAACTTATTAATGTTCTTTACTTGTGGTGCTCCCCTCTGTCGAGAGGAACTGATGAGTTTGAAATAGAATGACGTAATTCTGAAATCCTGTGCTATCTAGCTGCTTTTCATCCACTGTCCAGTAGTGTACTTGCTGTGAATAACTGCTTACTCCATTCAAGGGCTGTTCAAAAAAAGATGGGACTGTTTGAAAAAACATGTGATTTTAGTAGTTACCCTTTTACCATTCTTATCGCCTTCAAAATGCCGCCCTTAACAGCCAATACAGCGATCCCAACGTTTTGTTTCAGCTTTCGAATGCCGCCTGGAGCGCTTCTTTGGGTAGCCTTTAGGTCTGTGGTACAATTTTGTTAAGTGTTTCAGTATTTTCAAATCGGTGTCCTTTCAAGGTGGATTTCAACATTTGAAATAGGAAAAAAATCGCTGGAGAGGGTGCCGGAGAGTAGAGTGGCTAGGAGAACACCAGTGCGCCGTTTTTGGCCAAAAACTCGGTAACAATCAATTTAATGAAGTATGCGGCGGTGCGTTGTCGTGATGAAAGCAACACGACTTGTTTTTCCTCATTTTTGGTCTCTATCGCAACATGGCCAGTCTTAATCTTCTCATACCCTCTATACAGGGCTGCTCATTCACTGTTTGTCCTTTGAGGACATATTCACAAGAATAATTCCTTCCCAATTGAACTAAACGATCAGTATCACGTAAAGGTTCGATCGCGACATCCTAGCATTTTTGGGTCGTGGGGAAGATGGTTCCATCTACTGTGAAGAATGGGCTTTGATTTCTATATCATAATCATAAACCCAGGTTTAGTCACCAGCGACGACTGTTTTTAAGATGTTTCAGTCGTCGTTTGAACCATCGAGCAATTCCTGGCTGATATCAAGACGTTTTTGCCTCTGTTCATCCGTTAACACTCGCGGCACAAATTTGGATGCAACGCGATGCATGCCCAAATTTTCTGCCAATATGATGAAACACGATCCAACACTAATGTCAACTTCATTGGCCATTACCCTAACAGTTGACCAGCCGTTTATTTAACTAAATCGTTAACACTGTTGGCATGTGTGTGTTTGTTGACGTCGTGCATGTGGCAGTTGTTGAATAGACGAGGAATAGACGTGCCCAGCACCCCGTGCCACTTGTCCCTGCGACTATTTGTGTGGTAGTGGGTATACTAGTATATGACTATAGGGACGTATAGGGGGAATATTTTTAGCCCGTTTTTCATCGAGTAGGTGAGACCACGCGACATGATAAGGGATTGACTGACGAACGGACGGTAAAAAAGAATGTTTTTCTCTTGCACAATTTGTCTCCACAAAGCAATAGGAAGCATTGCATAAGACAGTTCTTACACATGAGAATAAAATAATACCAAGAGTCAAAAACGTAGGTAAATTGGAGCCGTTGGCTTTAACACTGCCTGTAAAGCCTGCCGGTGGTGACTTGCAGGGTAGCATATAGACTTTTTTCCTCTTATTAAAAGGTCTGCAACATTTTCATCAGTTTCTTATAATTTTCAAATATATCGCCGGCAAGACAGCTTTGGCTTATCTCTATTGCATGTTTAAATTAAAAACAATTACTTCAACACATTTAGAAAAAACTGTGATTTTATGATAAACAATTTGTACTTTTAGTGCACAATTGTAGTCGGAAAAATCTTACACAATGAAGTTTCTTTCTTCTTAGCCCAATCTTTTAAATTTTATTTTAAAACAATTATTTTTCTTTGTCAATCTCTCAAATTAAAATAAACAAAAGGGAAAAACTGAACTTCTCCGATACTGCATTCGCACCCGAGAAAATACAAATTCATGACACTCCTTCCAAATATATGCCTTACCATAGAAAAATCTAACTAGTATATCAATGCATCTCCTGAAATTTTCCACGTGTGTACTTATTGTGGTGATTAATCAGATTTAAGGCGTTTCTGAATGTTTTTAAAACTTTCAAGCATTTCCAAAGAAAAGCTTAGTTACCTAGGCCGGTTGAGGCGAAGGTTGGAGAAGATTAATTAGTCGTAAAAAAACAAGGAATGGCCTGTCGCAAAATATGGAAAGTTGGTCAAGGACATATTTAAGTGGGGAGGATGGTGATTATTGAAAATTCTAGCTATCCCAAAATATGACCCAGAAAATGATTTTACGCTAAAAGTTGTGATATCATAAAGAAAACTCGCCCACGGACCAACTGTGGCAGAACAGGTTTCACCTCATTAAAGACAATGTACTCCAATCTCTCACTTAAGATACCAGTGGAACTTTCGGTATAAACAGTAGAGTTGACAAAAGAACGGTCACAATATGTAAAATGAGAACCAGATGGATTTGGCATACATCGATAACCTATGGACTTCAGAATCAGAGGCACTCTAGAAAAAAAATAAGAAAGGAGTGAACCTCTGAAGGAGACCGAGGAACAACTGTGCAGACCAAGTAACGGTGAGCGTGAAACGGGAGGTACTTTTTAGGTAATCCACCTGTTAAAGCAGATTTTGGATGGACACAACTCTACCTATAACTCTAATATGACAAAACATTCCTCCAAATGTTTCCACCTGTTCTAGCTCATATGCCCCAAGATTTTGCTAATCCAAAAAATATGATAGTTTTAACAAAATGGTAAGTCCATAGATGAAGTTAATGAAGTTCTCATAAAAAATAAATGCAATTTTCTGGGCGCTAACCTTACCTGTACCTTACATGTACACTTTGATAACAACAATCCAACAACTGGTACCATCCCTACCCACACCTCATCCCCCACCTCTCCTGCTCTACACTAGTCACCCTGATTTTGCAGGCACAAGTGCACACAACACACACCTCCTGACTTTTAAACTTGTATTATATAAACTGTAACATGCTAATGATGCATGAGCATTGAAATACATAATACTATGGTAAAAATAGGAAATTTTGAAAAATCACAATTTAATATTTCACATTATCTTTAATTGCCATAAGTTTTATTTTTATTATTTATTAAATAATCTACCGGTTGAGGTAGCTTTTGGATGGACGCAACAATAAAATAATTTTTTTTTATTCCTAACAAAACACAAGCCAGAATCTACAACAAGTCCCTGCCCATCTCTATTCCTGCCTTTTCCTCGTTTACGTAACATTCTGTATCACAGTCTTGAACATCCCACTGCCGATCAATATGCTTCTCATCCATTATTCCTGCCTCCTTATGATTTCTCCCAACAAACCCCTCTCCTCACCCACCATACCTCCACCTTCCTCATTATTTTTCCTTTCGGTCCATTTCACCTTCCCCATCCTTCTCCACACCCACATTTCAAAAGCCTAAAATCTACGTCTATCCTGCTGTTTCAGTAAACATGTTGCCGCACCGTGTATAACTACGCTCCATATCAACGTTTTAACGAGCCTTTTCTTAACATCCCTACTCAACCTCCATGTCATCAACTCCCTACTCGTTGTAAAAGCCCCTTTGCCTAGCGCAATTCTTCTCCTTACGTCCCTACTTCTTTGACCGTGTTGGTCCAAAACACTACCGAGATACGTAAACTGTTCTACCTGCTTTAGTTTTTGCCCTCCTATTTTAATGTTAAGCTTAGCCTTTTTCTTTCTAGAAAATCGCATTACCTTTGTTTTATTTACATCGATTCTCATTCCAACAGTCTATTGCACTGAATTTCCAATTCACTCATCAATGCTTGCCCTTGACTGAGTGACCAACTAGACCTTGCTCGTCAGAAAATCTAACTGATTTTACCAATTCTCCGCCGTCTTCCTTTTCTATATCCAGTTCTTCCCATACATGTTTAATCAATTCCTCCATATTTGTTGAACATCACAGGTGATAATTGGCAAACCAGTATTACTCCTCTTCTTAACACTGCCCATACGGACTCTCCATCCCCCGCTCGCACCTGAGCAGTCTGAGACATGTACGGGTTGTGGATTGGCCTCCTATCGCGCTAACATATTCCTACTCTCTGCAATGTACTCATTAGTTTTTCCCAATTCACTCTATCAAATGCTTTTTCGAAATCTACGAAACAGGCAAATACGTCCTGGTTGTATTTTATATTCCTCTCTATAAATAATCTCATTACTGCAATGGCATCACGCGTACCTCTCCCTTTCCTAAACCCAAACTGATCATCCCCTAAGTAATCATTTGCCCTACTCTCTATCCTTTTATTTATGATCCTGGGAACAACTTTAGCTGCGTGGGATATCAAACTTATAGTTCTGTGGTCCTTACCTGAAGCAGAGAGCACATTTTTTTTGGAAAAGAAAGTAACATGGATCTCAGAAATACTCACGGCATAATTTCTATCTCATTAATTCAACGGATCAGCCCATAAAAACTGTTCCTCCCAAATTTTCTTAAACCTTTCAGTAGCTCCGCGTAAATATTTATACCCTCACGGCCTTATTTGAATTCAATTCCCTTAAGGCTCATCCTATCTCACCAATGAGGGAGCCTGAACCTAGGCTATCTTCACCTACGTCATGTTCTCTTTCTATGTCTAACCTTGTTGACCCAAGTTCTTTGTCATAGAGTTTTTCTATATATTCCTTCCATCTGTACTGGATCTTTTCTGCTTCAACTGCTATTTTCCCCGACTTGTATCTGTCAACACAGATCTTCCTTTTTACTTCCCGATACTATTTTAACCTCTGGGATAACGCACAAATTTCACCCGACACACGGCCTATTGGAACGAGTCCCCTAGTTTCTAGGACTGATATTCTCAAAATTGTCCATCATAATAGTTTTAGGAGTAATAATTGAGGTGCTTTCTCGCTGCCTTCCTCAATAGTGTGTTTTTAACGTGACACCATCATTCAATGGCCGCCCCACTGGGGGAGACACCTTTGCAGGTGACTGAATGAGGAGCAGACACTGCGTGGACTACCTTTCGTTTGGCTCCTAACCTTCGATCTATCTGGCATGGGTGACCCTACCAGGGACAATTATCGTTGTTCCCGCCAGCACAGCTCTAGAGGTCATCAGAACGCACAAGCCCTTCCACCAAGTCAAGGCTATTAATCCAGGGAGGGAATGGGAATTATATTGGTATTTAAATGGAGGGCTAAATTCAAACAATATTTGTTTAAAAGAAATAATGAATGAATAATAAAATGAAGTGCAACAAAATTGAGAGAGAAGTAAAATTATGTTCGTGAATATTTCGGCAATATAGTATCTTCCATTTTTTCATAGAGTCCCTGACGTTTCATCCCTGTAGCGTCACATAACTCGCGTTCCTAAGAAGATAGACAAGTGCACAGTGGCACAATACAACATCGATAAAAATACGAAAATTAGATATTCATAATTGAGAAAATATTAAGGAGTGTAAAGATATTAAAGAGTGTTAAGTCAGGCACTCAATTGTACACGATTAGTGTGACAGCTGTGGAAGAGTTTATCCTGCCATACAGAAGGTGAAAGTAGATAATACAGGTACACAGGTAAAATTACAGGTATACAGGAGAGTAGATAATACAGTCACTGTATATATATATATATATATATATATATATATATATATATATATATATATATATATATATGTATATGCCTCCTCGCCTGTTTTTGCCGCCCTTGGTTCAGCTGCAGATAACCCAAATAATCCCATCACTTTTTCAGCATCAACAGCTGCTATATCCTACCTTACTTCCGTCCACCCTTGGAAATTGGGATCACGTTTTCTAAAAAGAGGTTTTCTTATGTCTCAAGTTACTTTTATTTCATACCCCTTCTTCTTCGTAGGTCACCTAGTTGGCCGAAATATCATTATTTGTTAACGGATGTATCATAAAGAAAAATAGAAGTTCCTAGTGAGATTCCTTCAAAGCCATTAATGCAACAAAATAATAGAAGAGTCTAAAAGAGACGACCGGAGCAATGGCCATGTCCGGGACAATTCTACCACGGGTTTAAATTTGGAAATATTATTCAAATATATCAGTATTTATGGGAGGTCAAATTTTCGCTATAGAATTAAAGTTAAACGTTTATATTGAAAAAAATATTGAGTGGAAAATATCTCCACAATTCAGACATTATTTCGGAACGAATGAATGCCAACAACGTTTCAGTAAATCTTATTTAAAGTGGCCATTGACATCTTTTACGAAAAAAATTGTATGCTAAGTATATTTTTGTAAAATGCTTTTCCGTGACCAATTATTCTAAAATATTTTCAATGTGTAAATATTTGCACAATTTTAATGGCGTATGTATTTTATACTTTGTCAAAGGAAAGGTCCTTTCTAATTGGAAAACAACCTATAGGGAGAAAATGAAACCACTAATTCTCACAATCCACCTCTGGAAGCGCTGAATATTCTAGGAAGAGCCATTTTGATCTCAGAACTGATTAAAGGAAATCCCTGAACTCCACCCCTTTATGGTAGACAATGAGCAACATTTATTAAACAAGCAGCAAACGACGCAGGGACTGTGTATCTCCCGGGACACGAAAATTACTCCCACCAGTTCCTAGTGCCTATTTGGTGGGTGGATGAGCGGTTATAACGTAGGGTACCATTTTTCCCTTGAAGAGGTAACCTAATCCTAAAGGCGTATATGTCTTACTAAGCCAACCGCATAGGATGTAGATGGAAAAGGGAAACCATTGGTATTCAAAATCCCATGGTATTCCTAGTCCGACTGCAGTGTCCTCGTAAGTATGTTTGCTCCTGAGAAAAATATTCCGTAGTTAAAATATGCTCACATTCGGATCTCCGGTAGTAGTCGGTCCTCTCTCGTTTTGCAAGTTAGAGGTGTAGGTTAGCATAACTGTATTTCCTTAGTTATTTAAAAAATTGGCAGTGCATACGCATGCAATGAAACCATTTTAATTGCCATGCACCTCGGAGGTACAATAGACGTGTATCATATCTTATACCTGTTTATCTTATTTTGGATTTATGGAACAGTGCCACGCCACAGAAGCATCTGTTTGCACAGAACGCTTGCCTCCCCAGAGCGCCATAGTACGTCCTCATCGCCGAAAATTCCCGTTCCCTTAGCCCATCGACCCCAGAGCTCTCAATCTGACCCTCTACCGCCGCCCACTGCCTCTTGACATCCGCGTGCATATTTTAGGTCTTATATGAGCTTTCTGTCCGACTTCATCCACTCTTAAAATCCGTGAGGATCAAACAATTACCTTTACAACCTTTAATTGAAGTATTTTTGACATTCTCCAAATACGTCATTAAACCCTCTAGTTAAAACGTATACTTTTTATGTAGATTATGTGTAAAAGCTATGAGGCTCAATGCTCCAGATTACAGTCATCAGTATTCTTGTAAATACGTTTTCTTTCACATTTATGTTCATAATGACCTTGCTTTTGCCTATTTTTGTGAACAAATTATGCAGATATGCCAAAAAATAAGTTATTCTTTGCCTCTTTTTGGAACAAATCAGATGTTAAGGGTATATATTTTCAATCCCCTTGAGGAAGTGACACTTTTATTTTTGCCAAAAGTGAGATTAAAAAGAGGAAAGTTCGATCGTATGTGGGTGTATTTTGAAGGCCGAAAATATTCTTCATTCAAGGATGATCGCGGAAGAGTAGCTACGAAAATAGGTGTGATTAACTTAGGTATTCCAACTTTGTTGGGCTCAAGATAAGGTTCCAAACCAAGTACTTTTTTTATTTTGATTGAGTGCTCCATATTTGAAGGCTACCTCAGGTTAACATTATTCGAGCTCGTGTTTTAAAAGCTGACTCAAATGTGAGGTGACTTACTTGTATAGAGAATTGAAGTTTATTATTGTTTATTCGCATTTATTATTCTCACTGCGATTACTGGCACTATCTTATATAGTCCCTCGTAACAAAATCAAGCACAGCACCGAGCAAGACTGCAATTAAACTAAGGACTATTTAGCCACCATTTTTAAGCCTCGCATAACAGGACACACCCAAACACCTTGCACTATAGTGAACCATTCAATTCCACATACTTCTAACCTGCCTGCTTTCCGTCCAACATGTTTGTTATTTTACCCCCTAATTCTCCGGCCAACGTTATCCCTCGTATTAAATTCTTTAACATTCCATCGTCAATCAAATTCCTTTAAATCCACTTTTAATGTCTCCCTTTGATTTCTCCCAAAAAGTTTCTCTCCTTCCCCACAATGCCTAGCACTTATTCGTTTATTTTCCTTTCCGTCCATTTCACCATCTCCATCTTTCTCAAGACGAACCAAAGTCTCCAATCATCGTGCCTCGTCTCTTATCATCGTGCCTCAACGACCAAGTTTCCGCGCCATACTAAACCACACTTCATATCAAAGTTTTAGCGGGTATTTTTCCTTAATGCTAATTCATCATCTTTCCCTTACTGCCCAAACACATCACCTTTCCCTTACGCATTATTCATATGTCCCTGTGTCCCCAAAAACTCACTCCTTATGAAAGTTACTTTTTCTACCTAGCAATTCTTCTTCATATTCTACAACTTTGACCATCTCAGTCCAAAACACTCCCCAAGTAGGTAGACCGTTCTATTTTTCTAGTTTATGCCCTCAAATTTTAAACTTTGACTTAGCTTTTCCCTTTCTTGAGAGCCTTATAATATTTGTTTTGATTAAATTGACTCAGATCTCAATACGGTCAGCAATGATTGTAGCCCTATGACTGATTCAAGTTTAATTATCCACCAATCTGACTGTATGAATTCCCAATCCACATTCATTCCCATCCCCAGTTCTTTTCATATCTCATTTGCCATTTTCTCCGAGCGTGCGTTCAATAATTTTCAGACTCTTCCCCCTTATATCAGGAAAATGTTGTCTGCCATATGAGGAAATTAACATAACTTCTACGAGCCTCCATAGCTGGAGGCATTTTTAAACTGCCTTTAATCTAGTAGACGTGAAAGATGGTCTTAAGTTCGCTTCTCAAGGAGAAGTTTGAGATTACGTACACCGATTGCCTGCATCACATGACGTCATACAGCAATTACTAGTGCGGCTTCGACAGCCATGTCACGTCAAAGCACCAATTCTTAATTCAAAACCAAGGTTAGCACTGTCTATCGAGGTCTCTAACTAACTAACTAGCACAATTGATTTAATTTTGGTTATTAATATACCTAACACGATCCAGAAGCATAGCCATAGAATATGCAAAGGATGAAAAAATTTTCCTTTTCCAGGGATGAGAGATTTTGATAATACATATTAGTGTGACTAAATACAGTACACCGGCAGTTGGCCTGAATATTTTCTATTTCTTTTCTTAGAATATTTATCTACTCTTCGGCGTGAAACGATCAAAATAAATGGGGAAAGGAAATTTTGGGCAGGAGAGCAGCCTTTCACTTTCCCATTTCCCCATCCTTTCTGTTTCCCAGTCCTAGTTGCCTAGACGAAAATATTCGAATTTGGCCATCCATAAAGGTTGGAATGGTGGTAATTGCTTGAAAAATTCTTTTGAGAGTTCACCCATGGGAATGAGAAGTGAGTGACCGTTATCGGTTTATCCTTCAAAGAAATGGAGAACGAGTGAAGGAGAGGAGGATCATCACACGCGCCATGCAGCTCGAGTACCAGTAGATGTTACGCTGCCCAAAGACGTAACCAAGAGCTTCGTCCTTCCCCGAGCCGTGGAAAAACTTTATTCAGGACATTTGAGCCACAAGTTAAATTAAGAACACACTCTGTGCGTTTGTTCACATGCAGCCAACGTGTTATCATTTCAAACTCGGTACCCAGGTCCGAAGGGAAGGAATTAACTTGTGCGTTTGGGCTCCATCGTCTTGCGGACGTTTACGACATCAGGTTATGTACTACCCGTGCTAATTGCAGCATTCCATGTTAAAGGGGCTCTACCGACCATTTTTCACACACTTTTGGCCGGATGAAGGGCAAACAAAATCCTAGAAACGCCCGAGAGCACTCTTCAATGCTCAAAAAGCCAGAATCCATTCTGAAGGGTCTTTCTTGGCACCCTGCATACCGCTGACAACACCATGAGGTATGTGCAATATACTAAGTGAATGATAGAATTAGGTAATCTGAATTTATGGCATCGTTTTGCAAGTAATATCCCTGCATGATTGAGTCATAGATTACCCCAGAGTGAAAAATACTGGTAAACACTTAGCGAGTGTGTGAATGTTAGAGGGATTAGTTGTCTCGAATGCATGATTTTCTGGATAAATATTATCCTCTGAACAACTTGCAAAGAATTTATTAAAAGGGCATTAATTTGAAGACTGTTAACTGAGATAATCAGTGTAGGACACGAGGAAAATCAAAAGGGATGAATATCGCTATGACCAATTGGTAGTGTGAATGTGGATATAGAAAGAAGGTGGGTAGCAGGAAAGTCACAAAGGAAGAGCACAAAAGACAATGAGAGGATAGTTGGAACTTCAATTGAATAACGTAATGTAGGAAATTCATGCATGTGAATTAGCAGTGTTTGAAACAGGCAGAATGGGGAAGTATATTGAAAACAGAGGTGTGACTGAATCCGGAAAAAACATTTGAGCTGAATATGCTGGCAACGAATGTGAAAAATGTGAACTGTGGATAATGAGACGTGATGCCTGACGGAATGAAGAAGTTAAAGTGTGTTCAACGAATTTTGACAAAAAGAGGTAAACTACACAAGAAGGCCACAAAAAATGGCATAAGTTGGTTATAAATTAACGTAAAAAAATACAGAAAGAAAACAATTAATGCCTAAAAAAAGAGAAAAAAGTGTAATAATAATAAAAAACTGGGAAGCTGTATTGGAAAGAGCCCAAAAATAAAAAAAATTAAGGGGAGGACAAGCAAATGAGTTCCCTAAAGAAAGGCAGTTGGATATATTTTCTGGAAAAAAATTGGATTTAGAGACTTAGAGAGGCAATGTTTAGAATTTTAGATGAAAACCGTGTAGCCTCTGGCAGAAGAAAAATTATATTATGTGATCAAATTGATTTCAGAAAAGTTGAAATACAGTGAGTAAGTAAAAATGAGGTTGTTTCACGACTGAAAATTATAAAAATAAATTATTATAATTAATATATAATTTATTTACTTATGATTAATTTTATTTGTTTTTAATATAATGCATTATTGATTTAATTTATAATTAATTGATATTTAATATTATATCTTAAAATAGCTGGCCAATATTGTATATTTCCAGAGATGTTGAAGTGAAATAAGTTGTAAATTGATCACTCGGTGCAATTTTTCCAATTTATGTCTCGAAAAATTGTCGAGATAAACAATTGAAAATATGAATCATAACACCTCAAAACCTTGACAACTCACCTTAGCGCCGGGAAAGGTCTTTCAGCTCAGTATTGATTGACTGTACAGAAGGTTGAACCAAGCATGAATTAGTTATGAGTATTGATTGGAAGAGTACGTGTTCCCGCTATCCAATACACCAACTCTGAAGTATTGGGGGTTAAAGCCAAAACTATATACGCAGAACCCTCGTTAGCTCGGTGGGGGAAATGAGAGAATTAAACAGCTTTATTGAGGTGAGTCCAAAAGTAAAACAAGCAGCTTAGTGATAGTTGGATAGAAGAGGAGTGGAAGGAATTATAGCATACAAGTATTAGGTTTACGTTCACGCATATGACAAAATAATTAATACTCGGAAATGGATGATTTTGTGTATCATGGAAAATATTTGTGGAGGACTCAGCGGTAGGAATTAATGGTAGGACAGGATTTAAAGGTAGCAACAGAATACGATTTTAGACCTATTCCGGCCATCTTCGGTTGTTCACCGTAGGAACCTCTTCAGGCCTGGGTCGCTGCGGATGGGCGCGGGCGGAGGCGAAGGTGGTTGGCCGTGACCCCCTAGATACTCAGTATCGAAGTAAATACCTCATCGAAGAGATTCAGTATCGAGGGTGGGCGCCCAAAGCTTTCCAGGCACGTCAGGGCCCGAACCGGCAAATGGAGTTGAAGGATCGTGGACGTTCCTCAGTCCTCTCTACACCCCTTAATTAATCACCCTCCTAGTGTACTGTACAGTGGACTGTATCACCAGGTGTAGCCATGGAGTCACCCTAAGGAAGCGGGGATAGACGAAGGGGAAATCAATCATCGTAATGAATAGGATCGATGTGCCTCTTAGAACACTACACCTAGGGACGCGTCACTGAAGGAAAGTGAAGAAGGATCGGAGAGGGTAGTACTAGAAGATTTAGGGGAGGCCCGTCGCGAAGGAGGTGACAGTACTTGAGAAAAGGAAAGTAAACATGGGTGTTCTCCCCTGTGTAACCTGGAAACTGTCTGGGTCCTTATTTCTCCGTAGATCTGTAGTCTGATAGCCTAGCATTCTTACCAACGTGGGAGCTAAGGTTGTAAATGTATGACACAAAGATTAGGCACCCTCTTTTACATTCCTTTGGCCCCTCTGAACTTACATTTAACTCAAATGAACTCGAGACATCGAATACTACATTTTTTACAGTAAGATAAGAAGTCCCAAATCCAGTTGGTCGTTTTCTTATCAATACCATCATGTCATTTTGCTCATCAATTTCTTGCGAGGGAATTCGCCTTAGGTTTTTTAAAATGTAAAAAAACGCATCCATTGTGTTTTCCCTTCCCCCGATTTCAGGTTATCATGAATAAAAAGACCCCATTGTGCCTCGCAAGATCTAATTTTCCTCGACCCTATATTTTCCTCGACCCTTCGGCACATTATGCTTCTGCTGCCGAAACAGGACATTATAGCATAGACGACGGCATTTTCCGAGGATTTGATGGATATTCGCTGGAAATAAATTTATCTGTAATTACTAAGATCACCGCCTGCATAGATGGAAGTGATGAGGGCCGCGAGTTATTGAAACTTCTTTTATCGACTTGTAAAAACAATTTTTCAGCAAAGCGACTTCAGTAAGTCCATTCAGTATTCTAGAAGCAAATTCTTCAAGATATGGTGATTTATTTGCTTTTACATTTTTTGAGGTGTTTTTCAATTCCTTCCTCGGAAGTTAATATTATCCTCATTCACTCAAGTTCACTTTGTATTTTTTCCCACTGAACTTCGTTACACTACTATTAGGTTCGACGCATAGGCATATGCGTCGAAACCGGTAGTAGTGTAATAAAGGTTAATGCTAAACAATACAAAGTTTACACATTCAGTAATCATGAATTTTCACAAAGTAGAGCCCGAAACCAACAAATAATAGTACCTCTTCAGATGTGTGGGGGCTAATCATTTTGTGCACTAATACTTTTGCTGTATATAATCCGCAAGAAATTATTTAGTATATTTCATTATTTCTGCTTTATGTATGAATTTCGCCTATAAAGAATGTACAGTGCTACATATCCCCAACGTAAGGATGACGCTTGGATTCTTCTCTTTACATTCCCATCAGATTTTGCATTTAAAGGTACTTAGGGCTTCGCGTATACTCTTTTTCAATTAATGAACGTAGGTATCTTTAGATTTGGTATCCCAATTAATTAGCCAGGATAATATATCCGTTAGTGACGGAAGAGATACAAAAATATCACGTTTCATCTAACTCCAATTAATCTAAAACATACTGCTATTTCGGAAACTGGTAATATTTCAAATAAGAGGGCAATCCTAAAATTGAGATTTCCGATTCTGTTATGAATAGAAATATTCTCTCTGAAGCGATCTTTGATGATATTTCCTATGCATCTTTAATACACCGGTTTACTTTTACAGTTTTCTGTAGAATCTTTCTCAGGCTCCTATCTTTGATGCTGCTTGTTTGTGCCTATCTTTTGGCAAATTCATCTCACTACATTTACTAAAAATATGCACACATGTGTAGAAAATCCAGAACATGTCATCAATAGACTTGTTCCCTATTCTTTTAGGGAAATGCAGAGGTTGATGCATAGATGCCGGCACTTAGGGTTGTTGACCTAAGTAGTTATCGCGGTACAGGCATTGTTGCCAAAATACCTAGTTTTCATACAATAGGGACCAACTGGTGATAATAACCTGGGTTGATACCGGAAAATAAGATGCAAGAAATATATAGTTTCTTTAGAACCTAACAATTTAAGAGCGTAAAAATCATTCGCCTTGACTAGGCCCGCTCAAGGCGAATGATTTTTACATTCTGAAATTGTTGCATTTTAATGAATATTTAGCGGATGGCTCCGTTAAAAGTTACTGCCGCGGCATCTCCTGCATTTTTTGGAATTTGTAGTTTCTTTATCGTAGTAGCGGTGCCTGAGATTACTGCCGTAAGTAGCGGAGCCTGAGATTACTGCCGTAGGTATTGGTACCGAAGTACCAAGACCTCGAACCCGTACCTTAGGTTTTGTCGCCGAGGGACGAAAGTTAGATTTTTTGAATGGAATCATGTAATATAACAATTGGAAATAATTTTCAGGTTTTCAAATCAATTCTTCGTGGTTTTTTGTACAGGTTTGATTAATTTTCCAAATTGAAAGGAATATGTGCAATGCAATTTCGGAACAATTGAGTCTTTGTGAAAAAATAATATATCCACTAGAACCTACTCTAAGTGTTTCTACTCATGCCTGGATAATGCAAAAGGCCTAACTTAGCATAATATATTCGAATGCATCAACGTGGGAAGCAAATTATATTAAAATAGGAAGGTAATGTCTATCATCTTAAATAACTAGGCTAAAATAAATAAGTCTTGGACTTGGATAAAGGATATAGGCCCCCGGCCAAGTGTGTGTGTAGGCTAGAAGGATAGGTTATGGACTTCCAATTAATTGTTAAGGTACGGCTTGATAAGCCATCATAATAAATATGAAGTCAAGATAGCTAAGTTAGCTACCATTGTTTTGCATTAATGGAGACCGTAAATAAATTAAATAAAACAGAGAAATGAGTACATACGGTCTATTTTTATGTAAAGGTTACGATTGAAGCAACCAAATAATATATAACTACACTCCTGATACAAAATTAAAATTTGTGAACACTTTTCGGGTCTTGGGAAAAGAGCCTGAGTGATAAATAAAGTAATTCTACACAGACACACCAAAAAAAGTGAATATGTACAAGTATACATCTGATGGTGTAAAGAGGGGAAAATCCTGAAAATTTTTGCACAGTTATCCCGAATTAATTAACTCAGAATGTCAAATACTCACTTAGCTCTTACTTTTACGTACAGCACTCCATTCATGGGGTACAAAGAGCAGATAAGAATGCGGGTCAACCTATGAAAGCTAGTTTTCACTGGATGGGAAATAGAGAAATGTACTGAAGAATAAGAGAGAGGAGATACTTAGCTCTAGGTGGACCACATCTAGGATACATCGCAGCATTGGAGTCCATGGGAGGAATTGCAAAATTTTCAGAGTAAAGCCGCAATGTATGTGCAAATTGCTACGAGAAAGTAATGCGTGTGCACAGTCGAGGAATCAGGCTGCAATCCCCTTGAGTCTCGAAGAGAACAAGCGTGACTATACTATTAGAAAGGTACCGATTACCCGAATTGACTAGTGACCCCTTGCGGCCCTACATCACGTTGGCGAACAGAATCACCAGAATAAAATAAGGGGGATAGACACTATCACTTACAGATACCTGTTCCCATTCTTTCCTCGCACCTTATAAAATCATTACAAAATCAAACTAGAAGAATATGCGGATCCTCCTTAAAGAAACTCGGTTTTATTAGACAGACTGGTAGGGAAATATAATGGGAAGGTCAATGAGAGATGTTAACTCGCTTTATTCGGCCACATTTCAAATACGCCGCAAGTACTTTGAAGCCTTGCGAGAAATCATTAGCGAATGAAATAGATAAAGTTCAGAGAAAATTCATTGGATTAGTCTAAAATTGTTACGATAAGAATACGAGCGTGACGGACCTTAAAGAGGAATTAGGCTGAGAGATTAGACTTTTAGCAAGGTTCAGAACACCGATGCGTAACTATTATTATAAGGTAATTTATCGCTTAAGGTAGATTGGGCACAACTACCAAATAAATATTTTGTGACTCCTAGCAAAGCACAATCCAGCAACCTACTATACATCAAGTCACTCTTCATCTCCTGCGTAACTATAACATATAGGAAATTATTATGGCCCACATTAAATAAGTAGGTTAGACCACAGAGATAAGATAAGAGAGATTGATTCCAGTACGGATAAATATAAATATTCGCTCTTTATTCGGACCAACGGGAATCATAATAGTAAAAAAATGAAAGTCCATATTGTTTCAGGCGGGAAACCGGTTTAAACGCTGCGTAAAGATCTTGTGAATTCGTAGGTTCATGCGCTTGCGTGAATTAGTTGCTTGCATATTATATGCATTTGTGTAAGACAAAATAATTTTTTAATGAATAAATACGTCTATGTTGGTGTGCATTATCATTTTTTTATATTGCATGTGGTTGCACACTAATTTTACGGGTGTCGTCCTAGAATCCCTGCCACACACCCTTGCAACGGCTTGCGGGGTATTCCGTAGATATACATGAAACCAAAGCACCCAAGCATTTTTAATTAAAAAAGAAAAATTTCACATTTTACTCGGTCATAACCATGGTTGTATGATGTAGATAGATAGATAGATAGATAGATAGATAGTGGTCTTTATTTGGGCGAAATTGAGACCAAATGGTCCCTTCTTCCATTTAACCCATCGTCATATACATATTATATTAGCCATTAAACTTATAAATACAGTCATATGTACACATAAATACATATAGACAGACATCAATTCATTAACACAGATTTGCACATCGAAAAGAAAACAGTATATACATATATATAGACACACACATACACATACATTCACATACACACACATACATACCTATATTCATACACATACCTACACATATACATACATATCCACACACACATACACATACACACATAAACATACATACATGCATTCATACACATACATAAATACAAACATAAGTACGCACATACACACCCATACATACATACATATACATATATAAATTAAGAATACACCTACATATACTCAAATTAAATGACAGTGAAGTCAACAGTACAATAAAATGAGGAAAGTCTGAGCAAAGAATGAGGTTTGATAAGTATGGCATTCGTTTATATGTCTCTATAAATATAAAAAAATAGATATGCTTAAACATAATTTCATTTTTTGCATAAATGGATGGTTCTCAAATACCTCCCGCCACATGTCCCTCCAGCGGATAGCAGGATATTGTGTGGATGTAAATGGAAACAGTAAAAAGAGGGCAATCAATGACGGAATGGTTTTTGGGAGTATGGAGAAGATATTTAAAAAAATGAATGCTTGCATTATTCAGCGATTTTTTCCCAATTTTTTAAGACATTTCGCACTATGGTGATATCTTGAAGAGAAAAATTTGACCAAGTTTTGGGCAAGTGGCTCGAGATGGTACAACTTGTGACGGTGGCAGAAGTGGAAGGATTTTTGCAAGGTGAATAGACAAGGCTCTGTACTCTGTACGTAACGAGCTTCCTGAAACAAACTACAATAAGGTTTATTTTGACTGTAAATGTCTCCGAATGAAATGGGCTCAGAGAGAATGTAAGTAATAAATGAAATCAAAATAATATTCCATGGAAAAGTTGTAAAATCTAAGTCACTAATAACAAATTCCTATTTTTCAGGACTGATTCGAGATGGTAGTTTTCATCAAAATACATGAAAAATGAACAGAAAAAAATATTTAATGTAAAAAAATAGCTTTCCTTGACTTTTAAGCCCAATTAGCTTTGCATTTATACGGATAATAAAATAATGAATGAAATACACTTGCAGCATTAATATTTTGGTGCACTGAACATGGCTAATATGCTCTATGATAAACAATGCAAGGATTAACCACCTAGGAAATACATAAAAAATAGAGTTTTACAAAATAGATATTGTTAGTGATATCTACATAACCTGTACATCCACATTTAAATGGTACATAGTGCAACAGTTTTAATGAAATATTGTGGCAGCGCTAAGAATTATCGTATTTTTCGCTTTCTTTATGTGTGATATTTTGATTGAATACCAAAATGTGGAGCAACTAAAAATAGTGTCAGGGATTGTAAAGAAAAATATGCCCGAGATAGTCGCAAGTTGTCAATCACCCTATTATCCCAACAAACTCGCAGAACGGAGAGATCTTGAAATACTGCTTGCGACAAACCTTTTGCCCATTACGTCACGCCCGTCCCCAAGGCCGAACGAATAGGTTTCCGTTTTGAATCATCAAACCGGTAGGAACGGAGTGCGGGGAGGGAGGTGGCGGGGGAGGTTGGTCGACGGCGGAGGGTTCGGAGGGGGCTAGTGGGAACTTGGAGGGGAAGGGGTCTCAGCGGCGGTGCGGCCCAAGGACGCTGGTGGTCATGGGTGTGGAGGGGGAGATCACCTCCTTCCACACACATTGGAGCTCATAGGCAGAGCAAGCAGGAAGTAGGTCTCCCAGCTGACGGATCTCCTTATCTCACCCCTTACAGCTGAGAGGCCTCATATTATCACGAATGCACTCGAGGAGAGGAGCAGTCGTCGGCCGGCAGTCGTGTTAGTTCACAGGTTCTCGCGACGCCATTCCTGCTGCGGCCTTTGGGAAGTTAACCGTCAGCTGACGGAGAGACGTCCTCGAGCTGACTGGGAGCCAGCCCGGAGAGCGCCACTTGCCGCTCACTTACTTGCTTGCTCCCCTCGGGTGCTCTGTGGCTGCGGCGCAGTTGGACTAGGGTGCTCCTCGGCGCGGATTTCGAGAGACGTGATTGTGGCACCGTGAATCTGCAGTGCGTGCAGAGGTGGAGGTCTTGGGCTTGTGTGGAAAAGTCATCAACTCAGTGTATTCTTACAAGGAGCGCAGAGGGGGTTGCTGTTTTGTCCAAGGTTGGTTTGTGGTGTTTCTTGTTCACGCTGTAAAATGTCTTACCAAAATTTGATCGTGTGGGTACTCCCAGGCTCGCGGGTTATGGAATTGGAGTCAGAGGGCACATCGGATGGAAAAGAGATGCTCTCTGATCCAAATTAGCGTGGCCTCGATCTTATTAAGCGGGCAGAGTAAAATGTATTTGTCGCCTCGTTCGCAACATTTGTGTTCTCGTTCGTTGATGTTAATAGATCTGTTCAGGTAGAAAGATTTTTACGGATAGCATAGGTAAATTGGGATACTATTCCTTAATTTAGCCAAAAGAAAGGGCAGTATTCAAATTCGAGTGATGCCTTCGGACACCTCCAGGCAATGTTTTGTCTCTACTGTGTTACTTTTTAAGCAACATATTTTTCACTCAGCAGTAGAGAGAAGAGAGCTCGGAACCCTAACGCCAAACGTGTGAATGTCACCCTTCAAATTCTACCGACGGAGGTGAGCTCTTTCCTACGAATCAGTCAACCTTGGGGTTATAGGCTCGTTATTTATTGTTTGATCACGTCGGGTTTCATGCACAACAAACCGGCGCGCTGCGTTCCCATTCCATTGGTGCATTAATCTCATGCGTTTTGCTGAATTATTTTTTTTTTAATGATGACGGTAAGAAGTTGTAATCGCGTGAATACCGCATCGTGCGTTCACCCGGCGTACAATGTATGTCACGTGGAACGCAAATAACTCATAATTTGTGATTAATTAAATTTATGTGCATCAAATCTGAAATATTTATTTCCATTTACGAGATGATGTTGAAAAGTTTAAAGAAAGGACTGACTTGCCGAGAGAGAGAGGGGCAATAAAGTTTTTGCGAATTAATGACCATATACATCGCAGTAGCATTTTTTCGCTCCTTCAAAATTTACTATCACCCTAGTCTCGATGTACTACATAATATTTAGGTCCATTATTGCGGAGAACTTGTCAATTTAGCTGAGTTTATGCCGTAAGAATATTAAGGTAAGGAGGTCAGTTGTTGATGCACTACATATGATTCATCAAAGCCACATTCCATTCGATCCAGTTTGATCTCAGAGGAGCATTTATTACGTAATAATTTAGAGTAGCATGTATGTCAAGGCTCTGACATTGAAAAAGTGGTCCACCTTGGTAAAGGTAAAGGGGTAAAAATCTTCCAATAATGTCTCGGTCTTCACCCGTCTTTTTTTAAGGCTGCCAAAACGGGTCCATGTTATGAAATCCACGACCTTCCTCATGGATTGACCAGAAAAAAATAGTTTTTTTGCAGATACAGGACCTGTAAATATAAGTCGCATGCATGTTGTTTGTGGGGGTGGTTCTAGCTTAAGTCCACATTTTCTAAACAAATCATTCCTAAATTTCAATGTCTTCCAATTTCAACCTTTACGGAATAACTAAGCTTCAGTACTCAAAATGAAGATATTTTTTAATATGCATTACACATGAAAAGTCGGAGAGTCACCTTTCTAATCTTGACTCGGGAGTGACTTGCGCGTGGTCTTTTAACGGATTCCGATTGGTTGAATTCATAAAGGCTAATAAGCTCCGCATAAAGACGTCTAAAATATGAATTGCTTATTTTCCATGTACATATTATAAGTGCGAGGAGATAGGAGGGCGATAAAGAGAAATATGACTACAGCGTTTCTCGTTCTGAATTTCCCCATTAATTGGCGAGGCATTTAATGAGGGGCGATTTTTGATTTCTCCTCCAATTTCTCTATTCCCGCTCATTATGTCTTTAAACTTGAGCCAATTCTCCCGTATTATCTCGATAGAAGATCGCGTGGAATTATAGTCCAAACTCGCAATGCATTTTGAGTGGAACGCTCTTCTCTTGACCGTGGCAGATCATTCGTCTTTTCCGATGGGTATTATCTTGCAAGACTGAACACTGTCGTATTTTAATAATTTGGAAAACATTAGAAATTTAACTTTCTTGAGGGTAACCAAATTAAAGGTTATAGTATGATTCCTTCATTAAAGGTACTGAATTTTTTGTCGAAAAATAAATATTGCGATGGATAATTAATGTTGATGTCGAGTGCGGCATGGGAAAAAATTTGTTTTGCCGTTGATAGGTATCACCTATCACTGCCATGTGTGACTGCTTTTACTGTAAATCTGTCCAAAATTTCACTTTATCAAGTTTTTCTCAAGATAGAACATAATGGTAACTCTCAGTTAATGTCGATGTGACAACAAAGAAGGAAATAAAGTCGGAAAAAATTTGTCATAAATTGTTAGTGTCATTGACTAACTTCTAACATCTTCCTAGAATTGTCGCATAACATTTCGTCGATGAATTATTTCATTGGAAATGAATTTGAAGTCCGAGGATTTAAAACCAAGTTGAATATAATACAGTACGTGGCGTCCATGATTTAATATGACCTGGCACACGAAATTGTCGATAATTTCGAGAGATATGATTTCTGCTACTGATTCGTTACCATAAACCGGTTGCACTTCTTTTTTAAAACAGGATTAAAATTCCATCAGCTAGCGATACCGTTCACTTAGCTTATCTGCGAGTTCCTCTCCGTCATAAACAGCTCGCTCTCAGGCTGACAGGAAAACTGTGGTTGCCCAGCTTCGTTAGTATGTGTTAATGCTTGAGTCATTGTAACAATGAAAATAGGGGCACAAAATTCACACAACATTCAGGATATATTGGCTAGTTAAGTGCTATGTTGAATTTCCGGAGAAAGTTTTCTGTGCAATTTCGATTTATGCAGCTTGGGGAACCTCCCCGAGGAATTAAAACAAAATTAGCTCACTCTCTTCATTGTATGTTCAAGAGATGGCTTGGAAAATAACTACAATTTAATCACCTATTAAAGGAGCAATTAGAATAGGACTAGGGGACAATGGTGTGCATAATATAAATGTTCAGTAAACATATACATCCAAGATTTCAGTTAGAAATATGTTACAAGGATATCGGTAAACTACGCACTTGTAACTGTGCAATACGATTTTAACTATTAAAAGAAATCTTCTTTGCAAAAGATAAAGATTCAGTGTTACTTTGAAAACTTCCGCGACGTCTAGTTGGCAGTTTCATCCTGCACGTCTTGGAGGTATCTTCAGGTCTGAGTGAGCCTGAAGAAACCTTCAGGAGTGAGGGTGAAACAGTCATTAAAGCAATCGATACGGCGGAAGTAGCCGAAAGTGGAATAAAATCTACATGAATTTAAATTAATGGTTTTTTAAAGTGGAAATATTTAAATCTTATGAAAATAATGCAGCCATTTTCATATCCAAAATATCTCTGCCAATAAATTAAAAAGTGCCCTTAAACTGTTCCACCATGTTACGCCTGAAACTGTGTCATTAAAAATGACACAGTTTGTAATTTTTTTTTATTACGACCTAGGTTTCGTTACGGCGTAACATCTTCAAATGAAAATGAATTTGTAATTCCACAGTATTTTATAAAGGCGCGACCCGGGTTTCGACGTTCCACGTAATCTTTATGGAATTACAAAGTCGCAGAGTTTCATTGCAAAATTAATCGATTCCATAAAGTCACGCCTCAAAGAGCGATTTAATTCAGGAATGCAAGATGTGACCACATAAAGTACAAAGTCACCCGATTTCTCTGTTTCGCTCGAGTGGTGCCGGCCGAAAGGCCTAACGGAGTCATAACCATCTCTGCCATAGTGAAATAATAGCATTGGAAACGAGTAACAATCTGGCCGTCCCTTCCACCCCCCCCCACTCAATACTCTCGTAGAACGTGGACAGATATGAAATTGTGATTAGGTTCTTATGATTAATGCGGTCAATATGACAATGGCACTGGCTCTTAATACGAGTGGAAGTCGAGATGACTGCCTCGCGCAGGAAAAAGCAAGGGAGCACCAGTTGACTTGACTACACTGCGGACCGGCACCAGTGCCACGAAATGGCCTATTTTAATGGCATCCGCCCATTTAGAGAGAGAAGCCAGATTCTGAAGCCTCCCCGCGGGTCATAACATTTTTTTAATTAAACCATCTAATTGAACCTGTCAACCAAGTATATATTAGCGAGTCATCTATTCTTCTCAAATTTCCGCCTACTGGCATTCACGTTATTAAATATCTTACCGTATATTTTCCTAATTTATCGGAAAATAATTCTTTGTTTTAGGACTTACCTCATGTTTACTCCATACTTAATAATGTTCCCACATCATGAAGGATTTTTTCCTCGTAAAAATCTACTCTTTACCCACTATAATTCACATACACAATCGAAATTTTTGCGTTGAAAACTTCCAGTTAAATAGGTTCGGCAAAAGTAATCAGTGCAAATCAATTTAATATTAAAAGACACTTCTGGAGAATTAAATGCTTATGCTAAGGGAATTTATTGAAACGGTAATGGCAGCGCAAGTGCACTTGCTGGATCTGCAACGTTTGATAGCAGTTTTCAAGCCACGTAACATCTGGCGGTGGAACTCAGACCTCATAGCCATAAGTTAGACAGCTCTTACTGCAATCAATGTTTATTATTATCCTTCGGCGTACCCAAGGGCCTCTTACCCCGAGAGTGCACCCAAGTTGGACCCCAAGTAGCCCTCTTTTCAGCCGACAAGTAGCATGCTGACAGGAGCGCACTTCCTCGTGATTTCCGGGGGAGGGTAAGTGAAGTTTCGTTAGCGTAAATGGGTAAAAATTCTGCACTCACAAACGCGTTAATTTACGAAGTTTCATTTTAATTAATGACGGGCAGACCGTCATCTTCAAATTCAGCCTGCCCGTTTAAGCGTCAGACCTATTTGTGCCTCATCAAATCTAAAAGGCTGATTGTATGTAATGGCTTGGAACTTACTGTTTTTAGGATTTCTTTCATACTCCCCCTTCTTTCCAAATCCTTGCATTTCATCTATATTCATCAAGAGTTTAAAACATATCTTTGTCCCTAAGACATTGAAAGTTGTTCGAATTTAGCATCTCTTCGACTGCATTCACCCTAGGCTTTCTCAGTCGTCCTCTTGCTCTCAAACCAATATACTCTACTGTTATATGTAACTCTTGTCTGATTCTGCCAGCGTCCATTATCTCAGCGTAACCAAGCCAATGGGGCGCATATATTTCACACCTGTCCATTGTCGGAGTGTCCAATCCACATTCTTTCATATCACACTCATTCCTCTCTCTTTTAAGAATCTTGTTTATTTTACCGAAAAAGTTTTCTTTCTTTTTCGTAAGCTATGAAAGATACGGTATGCAAGGTTAGAAGGCTTTGCAGAGTCGCGTGCTTTAATTATCAGCTGACGGTCATCGTATATCACCAGTCAAATACAGCCTGTTTTCACCAGTATACCACAATCGAAACTAAAACTAAGTAATTACGCGTCAATTTCCCGCTTCCACTATTCGAAGAAAGTTTACGCTGTATGCTGTGTCACTATTTAATAATATCCTAGTTCTGACACCAATTTTTAATATAATCAATAGGTTACCACAATTTTCATTGCATATTTTAAAAATACCGTACCATGGGAACATTGCCGTGGTATGTTATCTTGCATGTTATCGCAGTGAAGGCCTCTCACTTGATCCTCAAGGCTATAAGGTTGGGATATTGCTGCAATAATCGGCCCCTCCCAGCCTTGGATCCGCCGCTATGTGGTGGTGGACGTCCAACGGCGAGAGAATTCGGTTCTCACTCGATCACGGAAAACACAATAAAACTGATGCCGTCATGCAATTTCCTGAGTGCAAGATTAAAGTGGGAAAACAAGCAGAACATTGAAAGTCTGCTCAATTTTCTCCCTCATTCGAATGAGTGATTTCACACTAGGCTATTTTCATCCGGCACTACTAGAGTCGAATCATTAGATATATGTGAGAAAAGAGTAATTTATGCAAAAGGTGGAAAAAGTTGCGGGCAAATGAGGTGAAAGGTACAGGCATACGAGGTCATCAAGTCCAGTCCCAAATATGAAGTCCAAAAATGGGCATTGACTCCGATAGTCGTATGATTAATAGTTTTACGGCTATTGGAGTATACGCCTATATTATTGGACTTTGTTTTTGTTAAAAGACCGTAACAGGCAGTAACTCATAATTAGTAAGTAGTCGCGGAAGTAACAGAAGATCGTGCACGGAGAAATGTGTGAATGCAACAGAGAAGAGAGGTGTATGCAAGAATGCAGTAGTATACGTAGAAGAATTAGAGAAGACGTTTCTGCCTATGACCCAAGATCAGGTCTTTTCTCGACGTCGCCTAACCCGAAAGGGAACTGCGAAAGAGGAATATATGCACGTATGTAGTTCTTCCCTGCACTACTCAAAACAGTCTTCTTAGTGGTGACGATTCGGGAAACAGATAACGCAAAAGCAAAAAACACAATATACATCAAAGTGCTCGAAAGTATGCAAGGGAGGATGCCAAATCTTGGGTGGTTCCCAAGCCATGGGAATCCTTTTATGTACTTGAATGTGATTCCGAAGGAATGTGAATTCGGTGTCATAAATTTTAAGTGCCAGAATGTAAGCCAATTGAAATCCTTGTCAGAGTCGTTTGAGTAAGAGGACTTCAACTTTGTTCGGGGTTATATGGTGAAAATAAAATCACCGTGTCAGGCGTTGCATTTGTGGAGGACTAGTTTTCATTCGTCTATTTGCGTTAAATCATCACACAAATGATTTTTTACTCCCACGGCAGTACGCTACGGGTGCCAACCTGCGATCTTTTAAGTCAACGAACGATGTCAGCCTGTACTTAAGCTTTTCGAAAGTCAAGGTTGAATGCCACAAACGAGGAACTAGATGCTATTCAACGTAGGTGGAGGCACGAATAACCCTCAGTTGACTGACTCCTCGATCATTCTTTTACCTTGAGCCTTTTTATTGTTTTTTTTTCTCCCTTCCTTGACTGGCGCAAACAACGCATCTCGCTCTACCGAGGCCTCGGAGTGAGCCCGACCGATCATAACGGTTACATGAATTAGTATTCCCTCCGGATCCTCGCCGAGGCAGGGGACACCTCCATCCTAGGAGCACGTCGCCGCCGGACGAATTCGCCTGCTGGTCGCGAGGCCGCGCGTCCGTCCGGTGCCAAACCCGCGGGCTCAGGGATGCAGAATACTCGAGGCGCTCATTGTGTGCACGATTAGACGGTGTTCCAGCTCCAATCTAGGAGTTAAGCTTGTTGGGATGTCCGGGAAGTTCGAGAAATAGGAAATAAAAGAAGAGACAGTAAAAACAAGGACTGAAGAATTATTGCGTACCTTAAGCAGTATGATAAGGAAGAATAAAGGATTTTTCACCACAAGCATACCCCGCGAGGTTTACGCAGGCGTAAACAGTCACTTGAGATTCGGGAGTTTCTCTGTGTGATTAGAGGTTAGTGATGGACCTCACGTGTTCGGACCACTGGCCTTCTTGAGGGAGCAGGATGCAGGGCCATTAGTCTCTTAGCCAGAATTTCCATCCGGTTTCCCTGCGAGACAACGGTCGCTCGTTCGAGGCGGAAGACAGAATTAATTGTTCGACCCACGTCAATGCGACTGCCGACGGAGAATGCTCCGTGAGGCGAGGGTTCGTACATCCGAATTCCCTTCTCGGACCCGGTGCCCACTTCGAAAACGAAAAGGCAGTTTGCCACACGTGCGGCCACCCGAGTCGACGACGGGTCGATGGGTGTTCACAGGAAGAGACGCGCACTTTTAGAATTTCATAACCACAAATCTAGTAGTAGTTTTGAGGGGAGGCGACCGACAGCTAAGGTCATTTGCGCCATAGGGGAAGGACAGGAAAGGATGAAGGGTGGAGAGAAACCCGGCGTCGGCATTAGCCTACTCTTTACGAAAGGCGCCAAGGGGTCCACGGCTTAACGTCCCATCCGACGGACGGCGTACTCACTCAAAGTGCCCTCCACAAAGCACCTCAAGTAGGGATCGAGATACCTCTGAAAAATATTCAACACCGCCGGGATTTGAACCCGCGCCCTCAGGGTGGGAAGCCAGTACGTTAGCCCCCGCACCATCTCGATCCCCCACAAATCTAGTATTAAATAGTGTGACAGAGCCTCACGATACACGCTCAGTATATGCTACTCAGATACGATGTCCCGGTTTAATGTCATTGATGTGGATGAGGAATGAATGGGGTCTCATCACGCTCCTTGGGGGATGCCAGAGGCTACTTTCACAAAATTGGAACCACTTCCATCAGCCATTACTTTTTTCTGCCTTTGGAAAAGAAATAGCAAACTCAGTTTACTATGTTTTCTTTAATTGTAACCATTTCAGTTTTGAAAAGTTCTTTTATTAGGAAATAGTATTTTTTAAACCAAGATATCACGCCTTATTGTATTTGCCTGATTTAGGATGTATTTGGCCAATTCATCTATCTTCATTTCGCAGAATTACACGGCATGAAACCGTTTCGGTTTTCATGGTGAAAAATTCTGTCGAAGAAGTGCGCAATGTTTTTATTGCATTCGATTAGATGTATTCGATTATGTGGGCAATTTGTGGCATGCATGTTTAAGTGGCGTGCGGGAATGTTTTCGGATTTTTATAATTATCTGTAAATTTCGAAGTATTTCATAAAATTCATATAGTGATTTTGTTTGATCTAACCGGAGTTGTTAGAGGAGTGTTTTATTCGGCTGATTGCGTAAAGGTAATACTGATATAAGCGTATATGTGGGGAACGAACTTAAAACATTATCGTAAAAACAGTTAAAAGTAAGTTAATAAAAAATGAACTTAAGAGTATCGTCAGTAGAATCGATTTGATCATTAGGGAACCTGGAGCATGCGTATTCCAACAATAAAAATGACCCGGGGCATACTATACTGCAGCATACTATATAGTATGCTGCAGTCAGATTCCATTTTTTGTGTCCTGGTGGCGATTTCCGGCAGGGAAAAGTTTCATTTGAGAGGGTTCCACGTACAGTTATGTGGTTTGTACAACATTTTCGAGGCAAAATAAAAATTTGTAATACTGTGCTTGGAAATCTGGGCCATCAATACGAAGGCTATCAAGAATGCTTTCTTAACTTACGTTTCGGCCTAGCGTGGCGGTGGGTATGGCTCGAGTCACCATCTTGGTGTCTAAACGTCCCTACACTCAGTACGCATCCTGCTGTGTTAGCATGCAGACTGTGATTTTTCTACGTTGCTCACTGCAAACAGTTAAAATATGCACTGCATTGGAAAATCCCGCGAGTTGCCAACGAAGGCTTTTCAGAAAGTAACTAACGTTTTTGAAATAAAATATGAGCTTAGTCACATGAAAAATTTTATTAAATGCACTTAAAAGACACATTTTTAAACTATTGTCCTTCATAGTTGCGATTAAAATTGAGGCATTTATCATCAAGATACACAAGCTTTTCAATTCTGCCTTTGAAGAAATCTGCCGCCTTACCTTTTCATCACTTGTCACACCAGAATTCAATTCTGCGTCACTGTCAAACGCTGTGTTGCAAGCCCCGTCTACTGAGAGAACCGTAATCGTAAATCGGCGATTTTCAGGAATTTCTTCGTTGATTTTCACCGTCAGTTCATCTGCCACAAGGCTAGGCTGACCTTAGCGGTCCTCGTCGTGAATAATTTTGCGGACATTTTTAAACTGAATGAGCCACTGCCTCACTCCGTCTTCACTCATTATTTCCATCTCCGTACACTTCACAAAGTTGCCTATGAATTTCAGTTGGCTTGTGACATTTTCCCAGTAAAATCCTATTCACAGATCGCACTTCACATCTCGCGGGATTTTCTATTACAGCGAACATTTATATAGTTTGCAATGAGAAAAGTAGAAGAATCACTGTCTGGACGCTATCACAGCAAGATGCGTACTGAGTGTAGGAATCAAGATGTAGACACCAAGCTCTAGCCCTACCCACCGCCACGCTAGGTCGAAAACTTAGTTACTTTCCAATTAGTCCTCGCAAATACGGAAAAGATTGAACGCTAGATTGAAATTTTAGGTAACTTGAGGGAGAGTGGGTTCAGTCTTCATTCCTTTAGTTCCTTCTATGATTCATATTCGGACTATTATTTACCTAATCCATTCCATCAAACACTATTAAGTGGCTATGATAGTTAGGGAGCATGTGGATTAAAAATTCGTCCATTCCTAACACAAGCCATAGTGGAAGGATTGGTGGACGGTAACGGATTTAAATCCTGCCTCGGGCTAAGCGGATTTGGATGTCCGTAGGTTTCTGAGCAAACGCTGGGATATGACTTCGACTGTCTTGAAACTCACAAACTCTCATACAGTTGAGACTAATATATGATCTTTAGGTTCTAAACGATTTAAGGAATAAAAACAGTGAATCGATGAGTATGTACTGAAAATGAATCATTAATGGATGTGCCCGCCTCATAAGTCTTCTCATCGTTTGATATATTTCTACTCTGCTCAAAAAGGCGTGATAGTTGAATAATACATTGGTGTAGGTGATAGTCGCATTGATTTTTTATTGCAATGAAAGTCAAAGGGGAAACCATTGGGCAATAATTAACGGTTATTTAAGTGTCATTCCGCTATGTTTGTTCGCTTTAGCTCTAATTTTTGATGCCGTTATTCCAGTATCTTAGCAACCTGGCTCATAATAATTACATTAGTCATGAAAACTATATGATTATATTCAAAATTATTTTTATGCGAGATAAATGCTCAAAGGTACATGCCTATGACTATCCTACCTACGCGCAAATCGCTCTTATAAATGATTTCACTTTAAAATATTTTTATTAAAGTTACTACGATAATCACTGATGTTATTGATGGTCATACATATCTTCTTGCGACGATAAGGAATTACTAATAACTGACAGTGACCCCCAAGAAAAGGGTCCCAGGTTCAGACGCACTGAAACTCGACTGGCGAAACTTATGGTCGATATTATCTGCGATGTGTGCTGTTTCCTAAATGAATGCACTTATGTAGATAGCAAGAGGTTAATGCTTTCGAGTGAAATGGAATTTTACCATCAGCCACGTGACTGTTTTCACAAATAAAGAAGCTGAAATGATATCCCCGCCGATATCCATGGGATGTCGTCATCAATCACCTTTGTCCGCTATCAGCTATAATTCAAATCCGAATAAGTGGAAGTAAACAACGTTGATGTGCGATTACATGCAGTCTAAGGTCATAGAGTTAGAGGAAAAAGAATGGCATGAATATGAGTGTGTTTTTCTCGCGTTCAATGATCCGTTGTCATTCGTCAATAATTATCAACGAATAATGCAATACAAGCAATCCATTTAGCTCTCCGTGGACAACAAAATATGAAACCTATTACGAAAGCTATGACCTTCAGGTTTTGTGGTATATTTAACTTCGATGAGCGACTCGCATTAATATAAATCCATGGAACTTAACACGGCTCCTAACATCTCTTGTGCAGAATTCACGATCAAAAGCCATTCTTAATCATTTCAAGAGTTTTTTGCCCAAAAGTATTTGTACAGTCCTTAGTGATTCTCCATCGTATTTCAACAGCGGCAGATAATCACCATCTCCAAAAAAACCTGTAGGTATTGCATTTTGTGGTACACACACCTGAGGCTGTTCGACACAATCCTGATGCTAGTCAATCCTCATTCCACAACTTTGGCGAAAAAACTTGAGGTAAACTTTTGGCAATTCCTCTCGGATCTTCTACATCTATCCGACGTTCCGATGCTCGACTTTTTCATCGTCCTCGTGGCAAGAAAGGCAGGAAGGGGAGGGCAACAAGGGTAGGAATCATTCTTCACCTGAAGAAGATACCCTATTCGGGTAGCGAAGCGTCAGCCAGAATGGGCACTCTTATCTGGCGGAAGAGGAATTTCTACACACTACATATACGCCGGGAAAGCCCCAGATCTTATGTTTACTTCAGGTAAACTTGTCATTTTCTCTTTTGTGTAATCTTGATTCTTTTCATGGCTAAGTAATGTAGCATGATGCACGTATTTCATGTTAGTCTTTTAAGTTCATTGATAGAAAATTTCCTTCAGCGTCCAGAGAGAGTAAGTGGAAGGTGAATAGGACCTAGTTTTGCATTTCCTAGATCACAGAAGTCCTAGCGATCGTCAACCACTCGACTTTCACAATGAGTAAAGTAAATACATTAATTAAAAAATGATAAAATAGTGTTAATTAAATATTAATTTAAATGTAAATAAAAATTCACTGACTGGTAAATATGTTCGAATGAACTGAACACTATATATTTTCTTTATGATACTTTTATTTTATTTCATCTAGTCATCATTCAACATTAGTTATTATCGAGCAAGCAATATACCATCTCGAGAATAGGTGTAATAGAAAAAATATCATTTGTATGAGGATAGGGTCAAGGCATAGAGTAAATAAATATATCCTTACCCTGACCCCAAACTTTGAAGTTTTGAAGGGAAAATCCAACTGGCTCTCATTCCGATTACTGCTGCAATTTTAAAACATCCAAAGAATTTAACGAACGCTTGTTCAGTATACATACCTTTCGGCAATGGTCACCCTTTATTAGCGGGAGAAACGGTTGGGTAAGGAATATATGAATGTATGATGGATAGAAAACCTTGCCATATTACTGATATCGTGTATGAATTTTCATTGCTGTGGGAAATGGAACTCAAGTTATTTCTCATTCCTCTGCATAACTCGTATAAAATATCAAGAAGACTACCTGCAAGAACGACTTTACAAAATCACCTTAATTCTTGCCATTAAAACTTAAGGGACAACTCTTTTAAAGTGAAAACAGTTATAAACATAATTTTCGCGAGTGTGAGTTGGGGAATAGACAAAAAATTACGTTCATGCTTAAAAAGGTTTAATATACGAGAAGTTACATTTTTTAATTGGTAATCATAATTAATTAATAATATAATTAATGAAATAATTGTTATATCGGCAAACAAAATAATCAATGCAAATTTCAAATGCTTGGACTCAAATAGGTCTATGAAAATCTAATATGACTTAAAGTTAGTAAGTGGTGGATGGGTAATAGTTAATTTGATAATAAGGTAATGATTACCCATTATAAAACTGAAACTAATAATACACATGAAAACCGTTTCCAAACTAGCAAAAAATTCATAGGGAAAATTATGCTGAACTCCCTGTATCCATTCCGCTGCACTCTAGTTCCTGCAAAATTCCAGTGGGTTTAATGAGGCTCAAATACTGGAATAATGACAGTGAATGTGTCATCCAGGGGGAATGAATCCATTCGGGCGCGATTTGAAAACCTTTCGCGTCGCCGCGGAGGCCATCACAGTATCAGAGGGACAATGGACGAAGAGTCAATTGTACTAAGAGTATTACCTGAGCATATAATCACTGCACAGTGATTTTCAAGTTCAGTTTTGTTCTGGAGTATTATGTGCTTACTTAATGGCACATCGCAGTTGAAATATTCCTGCCGGTGTATTTAGTAGCCTCGATTTGAAAAATATCTTATCTTTGGTGCAGCCTCTACTAAAAGTGGCACGTTCCATTAGAGTATTCGATGAAATAAGTCGTAGAAATATGCGATTTCATGAAACTTATAAAATTAACTCAAAAAACTTCTAACATATTCCCTTCGTAATTATTAATCGGGTGAATTATCGCGGGTGATTTCTGATATCCCCTAGGTAGGCATTAAGTTGTTAAAAATATCACAATTGCTCATTGCATTCAAAAACTTGGGGTGATGACCGGTTTTTTTTAAACACTGAAATGCTCATACGATTCGAGATGTATCAAAGCGGAGGAAATATTCTTTTATGAATCGGAGTTCAGGCATACAAAGAGATATGTGATTTCCTTTAGGTCATCGCACGAAGACACAATAGGAAATATAATTTACCTAATCAGGCACTTCATGTTTCTCATCAAGAAATTACTAATGCAGAGCGACCTGCTCCAACCAGATGACGCTAAAAATATAATTGCAGCCGTCAGATGTTGGTAACCAATATGCAAGGAACCTTGAATGGCAACACAAAAAGTGTTGAAAGAAAATCCGGTCATTTCTGGATTGATTGTATGCTAAGAGATTGCGAGATGCTATCTCGTGTGAGAGTTTTTTAATGGTAGCGATGTGTCAATTCTCATTATTATCCCATTTATAAACGATAACCCCACCGTTTTATACAGTTTGGAAGGCCTAATTATTTCGAATAAGGAAGGAAGGGTCCCTAGTCCTAATTTAGACTGTGCCTGTGAACAGCTCGAAAGGAAACCCGACTAGCGGTTTCCTGTGAGCCATTAACTATGAGCTGAAGGCAGCAAAGGGAATGTCTTTCCTCACATACACTGTGTGTGTATTTCGGTGTCAGGGCTCGAGATATAACCGTCACCTATCAAAATACTTAGAGTTGACATTTTTTTACGTAAATGGTTGTCTTTAGAGGGCGTTAAACGAGGTGACTGCTCATAGTGAAATTCAACCTCGGCATTCCTTAGGGAACGACCGTTAGTCCTTAAATATCTGCCCCTTTCTCTCGACATCGTCTCCAAGAAAGATTTCCCTTGCAGAGGAAATGAAAATGAAATACTCCCTAACACCTCAGGCCTCGGGTGTTTATGCGTGTATATATGTGTATATGGGTCGCGGTAGTCCAGGGGGCACATTGTTGGACTACTGACCGGAGGGTCCCGGGTTCGATTCCCGGGCAAGGCAATCTGGGCACCTGCAGCTCCACCCAAGCTATGTGATTTTTCGGGTACCAGGTCTTCCTGGGAGGTATTTGCCTGTTTCGTAGATTTCGAAAAAGCGTTTGATAGAGTGAATTGGGAAAACTAATGAGTATATTGAAGAAAATAGGAATAGATTGGAGGGAAAGGAAGCTAATCCTCAACCTGTACGTGTCTCAGACTGCTCAGGTACGAGGTGGGAACGGGGAGTCCGGATGGGCAGTGTTAGGAAGAGGTGTAAGGCAGGGTTGCCCATTATCACCGTTGCTGTTCAACCTGTATGTAGAAGAAATGATTAAAGAGGCATGGGATGAACTGGAGGTAGGAATGAAAGTGGGCGGGGAATTCATAAAATCAGTTAGGTTCGCTGATGACCAAGCTTTAGTTTGTCAGTCAGCCAAAGGGCTGCAAGCATTGCTGAGTGAATTGGAAACTCAGTGCGACAGGTATGGGATGAGAATCAATATTAATAAAACAAAGGTTATGCGATTTTCTAGAAAGAAAAAGGCTAAGCTAAACATTAAAATAGAAGGGCAAAAACTAGAGCAGGTAGAACAGTTTACGTATCTCGGAAGTGTTTTGGACCAACACGGTCGAAGTAGTAGGGACGTAAGGAGAAGAATTGCGCTAGGCAAAGAGTCTTTTACAAGGAGGAGGGATTTGATGACAGGGACGTTGAGTAAGGATATTAAGAAAAGACTCGTAAAAACTTTAATTTGGAGCGTAGCTATGTACGGCGCGGAAACGTGGTCATTGAAGCAGGAGGATGGACGTAGATTTTAGGCTTTTGAAATGTGGGTGTGTAGAAGGATGGGGAAGGTGAAATGGACCGAGAAGAAAACAAATGGGGAAGTACCTGGTATGGTGGGCGAAGAGAGGGGTTTGTTGGGAGAAATCCTATGGAGGCAGGAAAAATGGATGAAGGGGGTATTGACCGGCAGTGGGATGTTGAAGACTGTAATAGAGGGGAGAATGTTAGGCAAACGAGGAAAAGGAACAGGATAGGGATGTTGGACGGGATGAACGGAGGAAGGAAGTCCTCAGAGATGAAGAGGGACCTGATGTAGTGTAGGATGCTGGATTTCGTTTTTTGTTAGGAGTCACAAAATATTTATTTCTTAGCTGTGTCCATCCAAAAAGCTACCTTAACCGGTAGATTACCAAATTATATATATATATATATATATATATAT